>NW_006400040.1:2749954-2780335 GCF_000299155.1 Elephantulus edwardii | reverse complement strand
AAAAAAAAAAAGAATACAAGATAGATTTGGAATGTATAAGACACAATTAAAAAAAAAGTAACTGTTAAAAAAATATATATACCTCAGAAACTCTATGGAGGGTCACTATGAGTTGGAACTGACTTGATAGCAGTGAATATGATTTGGATAGTAGGTATTTAGGTAGATGATGATGATGAAGATGATAGATAGATAGATAGATAGATAGATAGATAGATAGATAGATAGATAGTTGTGGTTATATTCTGTCTAATCGACTGAAACTCTTAGTTACCTAATGCGCAATAGCTTTGAACCCTGCCCTAACCTGAGTCAGTCTCACTGCCTCCGACACATCTGACCCCCTTATCTCAGTTACTAGGTCAATTCATCTCATCCAGGGTCTTCCCCTCTCAAGTTGTCCCTTAACCTTTCAGTCATATTGTTCTTCTTCAAGGACTAGTCCCTCCTGGAAACATGCCTGAAGTACATGAGATGGAGCGTCAAAATTCTCAAAGGAACAACTTGTTTTCACCCTCCCCAGGAAAAGTCTGTTTGTTCTCTTTGTAGTAAATGGAATGTTCAACAAACTTTGCCAGCATTACAACTCAAAGACATCAATCCTCCTGTCATCCTTAGTCATTGTAGAGCTGTCTGACACATGGCAAATAATTGCAAAGAAAATGGTCCAGATCAAGCATACATTAGTTTTCATATTGACATCATTGGCTCTTCAGTATTCTGGAGAAGTCCCTGACAGCAGATTTTCCCAATGCAGCTCATTTTTGTTTTTTTTTAAATTTCCTGACTGTTAGTACCAAGAGCATTGATTATGGACTTGAGCAAGTCGAAATAATTAAAAAATCTCAACATCCTCTCCATTTATCATAATGCTGCCAATTGGCCTAAGGTGAGAATATTTGTCTTCTTGATATTGAGCTTCAATCTGTATTGAAGACCACAGTCCTTGACCTTCTGCAGCAAACGTTTCAGGCTCTCATCCTTTCAGCAAACAAGTTTGTGTCATCTGCATAAACTTGTTATTAATAGGTCTTCCTCCAATTCTGATGCCAACTCCTCCTCATAAAACCCATATTCCCAAATGATTTGTTCTGCACATAGATTGAAAAGGTATGAAGACAAGAGGCATCCTTGATGTGCTCCTTTCCTTATTTTGAGCTCTGCAGTGTTTTCTTGTTCTGTTCTGATGACTATCTCCTGGTCCAAGTATAGGTTTCACATGACCACAATCACCTATTTTGGAATTCCCATTCTTTTCAAAGTTATTCAGTTTGTTGTGACCTATACAGTCAAATGTGTTTGCACAGACAATGAAACACAGATTTTTCTTGTATTCTATGCTCTTAGACAAGATCCATTTGACATTGGCTACAATGTCCCTAGTGCCACAGCCTCTTCTAAATCTAGCTTGTATTTCCAGTAGGTCTATGTTGACGGACTGTTCCAATCATTTTTTTAATAATCTTTAGAAGGATTTTGCTTTCATGTGATATTAATGATGATGTTGTTGTTTTTAAGTACCGTCGAGTCTCAGGCGACTCAAGTGACCCTATGAAGGAGAATCCTCAACACTTGTGTATCTCTCATCCTCTCTCCAGGTTCATAGGATTTCCAGAGGCAAGCTATTACAGAAGTTGATGCCACTTCTGCTTCCAAGCTTGTTTTAATCAGGGAGCTCCACCCAACACTGTCCTCCATGGGTAACCAACCATTAACGCATATAACACATCAGTGTCACAGTGCTCAGCCTCACAGCAACCACAAGTTACCGCTGTGCAGCAAGTGGACACACCAGGGCTATAGGAACTAGAGGAATGTTTGAACAAAAACAATAAAAGACAGGTCCGAGGGCCCTATGATATCTTACCATTATCCAGCATGCCAAACTGCTGGCAAACTCTGGGCCAGACACCCCCAGCTCATCTGGCAGGTCGGCTCTGCCAACCTCCACTTGGGGCAAATAGAATGCCACAAGCACCTGGATCCCACCATATCTGCAGCTCCTCAAGAAGACAGAGGCCACTTGCAACTGACCCAAAGCCTCCCAAGGCTCTAGACCTGGTGCAGCCTTTAAGTATCTTACCATTATTCAGCATGCTCAAATGCTGGCAAACTCTGGGCCAGACACCTCCAGCTCATCTGGCAAGTCTGCTCTGCCAACTGCCACTTGGGGCATATAGAACCGATACTAGTGATATTGTTCAATAATTTCCAAACTCTGTTGAATAACCTTTTTTTGAATGGGAATAAATATGGATCTCTTTAAGTCAGTTGGCCAGGCAGCTATCCTCCAAATTGTCTGGCATAGCCTGGTCAGCTTTTCCAGGGCAGTATGTGAATATATTGAAATATGTCAATTGATATTCCATCTCTTCCTAGTGCCTTGTTTTTTGCCAATTCCTTCAGAGCAGCTCGAACTTACACTTTCATCACCATTGTCTCCTAATCATATATTGCTTCATGAAATTATTTTGTGTTATCCAGTTCTTTTTGGTACAATGACTCTGTGTAATATTTCCATATTTTTTGATACTTCCTGGATCATTTAACATTCTTCCCATACAGTCCGTAAGTATTACCATTTGAGGCTTGAATTTATTTTTCAGTTCCTTCAGTTTAAGAAATGCCGAGTAAGTTCTTCACTTTCTATTTTCTGAGTTTAGCTCTTTGTACACTTCATTACTATACTTTGCTTTTATCTTTCCAAGCTGCCTTGGAAATCTTCTGTTTAATTCCTTTACTTCCTGATTTTCTCCCCTTGCTTTGGCTTCTCCATGTTCTAGGACAATATTCAGAGTCTCTTCTGAGATTCATCTCAGTCTTTCTTCCTCTTCTGTCTTTTAATGACATTTTGCATTCTTGCTGAATGATACTCTTTATATCCCACAACTTATCTGGTCTTAGTTCATTTGTGTTCAAGGTCTCAAAAGTGTTTCTGAGATGGTTTTGAAATTCAGGTGGAATAGATTCAAAGTCTACTATCGGGGTTTTTTGCTGATTTAATTTTCTTTAGCTTTTACTTGATCTTCCATATGAATAGTTTATCGTCTATTCTACAATCTGAGCTTCATTGACAATTCTTCCCACAGATGTAATCAATCTGATTTCTGTGTTTACCGTCAGGGGAGATCCATGTGTGTAGTCATCAATTATGTTTCTTATAAAAGTTGTTTGGAATGAATAAATCATTGATCGTGCAAAATTCTGTCATTATATCTCCAACCTCATTTCTGTCACCAAGTCCATGTTTTCCGACAATTGACCCTTCTTCTCTATTACCAACTTTTGCATTTCAGTCGCACATCATTATTAATACATTTTGGTTGCATGTATAATTGATTTCTGACTTCTGAAGTAGGTAGAAGTCTTCTAGTTCCTTCTCTTTGGGTCTTTTTGTTGGTGAATATATTTGAATTATGGTGGTGTTCACTGGTCTTTCTTGTATGCTTATCAATATTATTCTGTCCCTCACAACATTGTATATCAATTTGGGTCTAGAAATAGTCTTTTAAATTATGAAAGTGACTCTATTTTACTCACTTTAGATCATTATGATCATCTGATTAAACATGTCCCATGCCAAATCATCTCATTTCACTAATATCTAGTATGTCAATATTTTTGTGTTCCATTTCTTCCCTAACAATGTCTAATTTTCCTACATTTATACACTTCACAGTCCATGTTCCAATCACTAGTGACTGCTAGTTCCTCCTCATCTGTGTTTCCCAGTTTGCAGACTCAGCTTCTAATACTAGTCTCTCTGTATGTACACTACTGTACACAGGATTTTTGAAGGCTTGTTAGATATATTTAATGCTTGATTTTGTTTCTATAATTTTACCTTCAGAAATAGAAAATAGGTATTATAGTTATCACAAGAGTCCACAGTTAAGGTTGCATGGTGGAGTATGCATGGGGCGGTGGGAGGGGTGCGGGTAGGTTTTTGTACCAAAGAAGGAGTTTTTCTTTTGATTTTCAGGGAGAGGAGAACTGAGGGGGTGGGGGGGAAGGGTTGAACAGAGAGAAGAGTGCAACAATGGATGAATGGAAGTCCAGGATCTCTGTAAATGTTCACTAAAATTATTAAAATAAAATCTAAAAAAAAAAAAAAAAAAAAAACCCCAAACAACATTTTTCTTCCGCAGATTTTTCTAGTAGACTTTGATGCCTAAATGTAGCAACAGCACTGGCTGTAGCAGCAAGGCCTTTGGAAGGGATGTTCAGGTGATCTGTCATCCTTATCCTGTTAAACCACTATTCTTACTTCTTCAAATGCTTCAGAGATTACATCAAGGTGGAAATGATTCCATACTTCCATAGAAAATTATTTTTCAACTTATTAAATTCTTCAACCTTATTTTTTTTTAATTCCAGAAGAATACTTGTTAAATCCATAAAACTTTGTCAATAAAGTATGACTCTTTTTCTTCACGAAGAATTCTTTGTGCAGTTTAGGAGTGGAAACCTTCAATGCTAATTATCTACAAGGTGCAAACTTCACTTGCATTTCTATCTTTGGGATGTTCCTTACCATAACTGAGGCATGCAGTTCAAGGCCGCCAGTTGCACCACGGGAGCAGGACGGGCAGTCTCCTTCCATGCGATTAACTGCCTCTGAAAGCCTGCCAGAGGATCAGTCAGCTATGGCTCAATTCCACTTGCTTACAGATCTGATCTTTTACTTTAGAACTAAGATATTTTCATTTAACCTGAATTATTTGTATTCTAAATACTGCAAAAAGACTATTGTCTATTGTTTTCATGGGCCAAACACAATGGCAAGCAATCTAAGCTGAGATGTCTGAATCTCTTTGTACTCACGGCCCTTGTGGGTTGTGATCATTGTGGCAGATATTTTGTTATATCATAATAATTGGAATATTAAATGAGGTGCATGAAATTCTTCCCAAGAAATCTTAAAATTAAAAAAAATGTCTTGCAAACAGAATCCCTGTTTTCACTTTGGGGGGGAAAAATATCTCCTGGAAGCAAAGAAGAAACATTTGCAACTCAAAACTTTTAATCAGAAATTGAGAGAGCTCAAGGTCAGTATAATATTAATTTCCAGTTCTTTCATCTAGCAGATATCAAGTTGCATTTAAATCTGGTAAAGGGATGTAATTTAGCTTTCAAAGGTCAAATTTCTCAAGAAATACTCTGTGTTCATCTCTTTAGCCTTGAGTAACATTAGATTATTTTAAGGTGAAAATGACCAAAATATGCCTTTTTTTTGTAAAAAGGAAAATTCCTTTCTGGTATATTGAAATTACTTTTGAATAATTTATAGGGAACAGAGAATTTATCAGATCTGATACCATTGGCAGCCGTAAGAGTACATTGTTCTATAATGGATACTACAGGAACTAGAAGACTAGAGATGATTAGCACCAAAATCTCTACCCAGAATCCTCTACAGGTTAAAGGCAGGCAACATGTAAGAGAGGAAAACCTGGAGCGAAGCGTAAATATGTAGGAAATAATCTTAAAATTCTACTCTCACTGATAAAAATATTCCCCATACTTCCCACTCCAGTGATAATATTCCTCGACCATAGTTTCCTCTCAATATGCTAGCCTCTTCCTCATCATAGCATCCTTCTCTTCTCAGTAAGAGATAACACTAATAACAAGGTAAAATATTAAACCAAAAAATATGAAAGCCCATGAATCCACATAAAGTGAGTGAAGGTTATCAATTTATTGTTGTTGTTGTTATGTGCCGTCGAGTCGCCTGCAACTAATAGTGACCCTATGTACAACATCCCTAAACTCCGCTCTGTCCTGTGCCAATCGCACTGTCTCTGACACTCCCATCCCAATTATCCCAGTCACTGAATGAACTCAACCTCCTTTGCCGTTTCTGTTATCTAAATGTGTTCTGTTGTACATAGGGGTTTCAGAGGCCTGCTGTTTCAGAAGTGGATGGCCAATCCTTCTTCCTTCTTGTTGTTGTTGTTATGTGCAGTCGAGTTGCTTGAGACTCGTAGCGACCCTATATACAACAGCCCTAAACTCTGCTCTGTCCTGTGCCAATCGCATTGTCTCCGACACTCCCATCCCAATTATCCCAATCACTAAATCAATCCACCTCATAGAGGGCCTTCCTCTCCTGCGCTGTCCCTCCACCCTCCCAAGCATGATGTCCATCTCCAATGACCTCTCCTCACAACATGTCCAAAGTATGTTAGACGGAGCCTCAGAATCTTTGCCTCCAAGGAGCCACCCAGTTTAACCCTTTCCAGGACAAATCTGTTTGTTTTCCTAGCAGTCCATGGTATTCTCAATACTCTTCTCCAGCACCACAGCTCAAAGGCATCAATTCTCCTTCTATCCTCCTTGGTCATTTCCAATTCTCTGATGCATAACAGGTGATTGCGAAGACCATGGCCTGGATCAGACGCACCTTAGTCTCCAAAGAGACACCATTGCTCTTTAGCACTTTGGAGAGGTCCCTAACAGCAGACTTTCCCATGGCAATGAGCCTTTTAATTTCCTGGCTGCTGGTGCCAAGACTGTTGACTATGGAGCCAAGCAAACTAAAGCTGTGTACAATCTCAATCTCTTCACCATCCATCCTGATGCTGCCAGTTGGTCCAGTGGTGAGAATCTTTGTCTTCTTGACATTGAGCCTCAATCCATATTGTAGGCTGCAGTCCTTGACACTCTGCAGCAGGTGCTTCAGGTCCTCTTCAGTTTCAGCAAGCAGGGTTGTGAATGTTCAGATTTAGAGAAGTATCAGACAGACCAGCATGTTAAAGATATATCCCTTATTGTGGCGTTAATAAACCAATTTATTAGTGATGGAATTCTTATTTCTCTTACTCAAATACTAGGGAGCTCTGGTGTGATGGCCTAATGACAAGAAGCTGTGCTGCAATCCTGAAGACAAGTGGTTCAAGACTACCAGTTGTTCTGAGGGAGAAGGATGGGCAATTTTCTCTAGTGCTAATTGCCTCTGAAAATCTGCTAGAGGGTCAGCTATGGGTCGATTCCACCTCTATGGTACACAACAACAACAACAACAACTCAGTTATTAAGTGTTCTTCTTTCATTTCTCTCATAACCTTGAATCCATCCTAAGTTCATCTATAATCTTGGGACTTTCCCAATATTACATTTCTCATTTTCTTGTTCTCATTAATTTAAAATGGCATCTAATTTAAATTTTTTTAAAATCAGTCACTGTGTCAGTTCACCTGGTCAAGGGTTTTTCTCTTCATCACCAACCCTCCACCTTTCTGAACATCATGTCTGTCTCCAAGGAATAGCCCCTCCTAACAAAATGCCTGAAGTATGTGAGGTGAAGATCATTTTTGCCTCTAAAAATCACTCTGGCTGAACCCTCTCCAAGACATATTTGCTTTTCTTTATGGCAGTCCATGGGATATTCAGAGCTCTTCTCCAACACCACAGCACAAAGGTATCAATTCTTTTGCCATCCTTATTTATTGTCCAGCTCTCAGATGCATAGAAAGTGATCAGAAAAACCATGGCCTAAATCAGACACACCTTAGTCCTCAAACTGACATCATTACACCTCAATAATTTGAAGAGGTCTCTAACTGCCGACTTTCCTAGTGCAATACATCTCCTGATTTCCTGACTGCTGGTACCAAGGACATTAACTGTGTATTCAAGCAAGATAAAGTTGTGGAAAGTTTCAATATTTTCTCCATCTATCATGATGTTGTTTATTGGTCTAGTGGTAAGAATTTTTGTCTTCTTAAAATTGAGATGCAATCCATATTGAAATCTATATTCTTTGATCTTGTGCAACAAGGACTTCAAAGAGTGTATTCACAGTATTTCAAGCAAAATTGGGTTCTTTTAAGAAAAAATCAAAAGACAGAAAATAAAATATTGCATAGTGTCCCTAAGACTAAAAAGAGAAAATTAATCTCTGAAGTATCTTAGCTACTCTTCTTCATTTTTTAAAAATGGCACAATATACTTTATTGCCCTAAAAGACATGAAAACCCAGGCTTTCCAATGCCCAAGTATTGCAAAGGACGTGAAAAGGACGGAGATGGAGGTGGAACTCACTGTCCAAGTCCCTACATGAGGTTTAGGTGTAGAAAGGAAAAAAGACGTGGTTTGGGGTCCATCCGTGAGGAGGTAGCGGGTTGCTTCCAGATTAGCAAGGGAAATGGGCACACAGGTAGGCAAGCAGGTGAGATCCAGGCCAGGGAGCTTCCTGGACCCCTCCTACAGGTCCATCCTGCCTGCTGGCTCTCCTGTTTGCTCCCCTCCCTGCTGCTGCCCCAATTGATTCCTTCCTTCCCCTTCACAAAGAAGGCAGAGAGCGTGGGCCCTTCCAGAAGTGAAGAGCAGAAGGCTGGTAAAGTTCACCAAGCAAGAGAGGCGCCGTGAAGTCCTAAACCCATCAAGCTAATGATGTCAGCCCTGTCCAGCTGGCTCTGCCCAAGCCACCACCCCGTGGCCACACAGAGCCCAAGTCACCTGGTTCTAGGTCGGGACGCTGCCTTCTCCCAGCCAGGGACAGTCCTGGCTTCTTGGCCTGTCTCAGGGGCTGCAGATCGCGAACTCCTCTTGAATTAAATGGTTCAGGACTATGTGCATCTCCACTATGGACTCGTTCTCTGCTCAGAGGTGCTCGAGCATAGGAAGGGCACTGAAGGACTCTCTGAAGAGTACGGTGATCTTCAGGCCAAAGCAGGTCAAGTAGGGTGGGCTGTTGGAAAGGACGTCATTCATCCTGACATGCTACAGTGGAAGAATAATGGGGTTGACACAATCGGCAATCAGACACCGAATTTCCCACTTGAAGTGCAGGAACTCAGAGCTCTTATTGACCCGCCTTTCAGGAAAGATGAAGTTCATTCCCTTCTGATAGACACCATCTCCCCAGAGATAAGGATCGTCCATGCAGGACTGGAGTTTGGAGACGGTGATGAGCTGGATGGCAGGTTCTTGATTAGCTCTTACAGCTCTTCCTTGTTGTGAATGATGGGGTAGTTCCTGTATTTTGTCCAGAAGCAGCTGTGAGTGCCCACCAGAGCCATGACGACACTGCTGGCCAGAGTCCAGGAGAGCGACGGGAAGGGGGAATGGCCACTTCACGTGAGGGACATTGCCCTCCGCAGTGCACAGGCTATCAGCCCCGCTGGGAGCTCCCTAGAGGCAGGGGCCTTGGCCAAGGTCACTGCGTGAGGTGAGGACCTGGAGGGTGAGGAAGGCGGCACGCTACCCTGGAAACCCGCTGCCCAGCACCTGGTGCCCTGCTACTGGTCTAAAGCGCATTCCGCTCCTCTTCTATTAAGCCACTCATGCTCTTCTGCAATGTTTTTGTAAACCAGCCTTGTAACCTCTATCCCACTGCAGACATTTGCCGTTACTTGAAAAATTTTTTCAGTTCCTTGAAACGATTCTTAACCTGAATTCCAGAGCTCCTTATGTGTGTTCCCAATTAGATTTCCAAGTCTCTTCAGAGGCACTTCTGGGTGGACTTAAAAGTTGAACTCTTTGATTGGCAGCTGAGAATAGCCAACATTTGCACTATCTAGGTAGGACTTTGCCTCCGGAAACACTATGAACATGGAGAAAGGATGAAAATTATACAAGCATTCCATAGGCGACTCATAAGGTGTTTCATTCATAGGGTCACTATATATGAGTCCCCTTTGACTTCATGGCACTTAACAACAAAACAACAGGACCTCCAAAGGCCCCTTAGGACTTAGATAATAAGTTCTGGCAATGGGACTGGTAATTATTTAACTTTTGGGTTAGTTTTGCATATGTTGTTGTTGTTGTTAAGTGCTGTGGAGACGTAGGTGACTCTTAGTGACCCTATGAACGAAAGCCCTAAATGCTTGTGTAACTTTCATTCTGTCTCCAGGTTCATAGGTTTTCTGGAGGCAAGCTATTTTGGAAGTGGATGCATATAAACCATATTTAAAACGTATTCATTTTAGTATAAAATATCATTTCTATTATTTAAAAAAATGACAGAATAAGTACTTTTGTAGAGATTTGTTGACTTGTCTTTCTGATTGATGGAAATGTTAAGTTTCAGTTATAGATTAAGATGTAGTTGTAATTTTTTTACCCAATTCAATTTTAAAAGAATCATGTAATTTATGCTCTAGATAGACTATAGTCTTTAATTTTCTTCAATTAGTGTTTAAAGTCTTATTGAAACATTATTTTGGGGGAGAAATACCTAAGATTCATGGCTTTTTGCAAAATGTCAAAGATTAAGAAGCCATGAAAAGGTATATATTATCATATGAAATGCTGACCTTACCCACAACGTTTTGGTCATTTCTAAAGTTTAGCTTTATAATCACTGAACAAAATATTACCATCTCTCACCCTTTCTAAATAAAATCTTAAGTTTGTTCATTATTTGCATACTAGGTAAATCAAAACATTCACTTGTCACTTTGGCATTGATTGTACTTCTTCCTTGTTTTTCACTTTTGCTATTTTACTGATATTTGATGCATCTAAAAAATGTCAGTATGTAGTGATGTTCAATCTCAATATCCTTTTTCTCTCTATGGCTTGTTTTGTGTGTGTGTGTGTGTGTGTGTGTGTGTTTTTCTGTTGAATCCTTTCTGTGTTAAATAAAACACTATGTTCTTCCTGGATCTAAGCCCATTTGGTGTGTCTGCATACCAGAAGCCAAGTTGGTTAAAGGCAAATGCCAAGTCACCCTTGATTCACTTCCTTATAGATGGGAACAGAGTGTAAGAGAAGAATTTCCTGCTGAGAAATGAACGCTAAATAACTCAATTTTGACAAAGAGGTCAAGAAGAAAATTGTTGACTAAAAAATCGAAAAAAGTGTTCTAGGGGCAGAGTATATGAAACACACACTTCATCTAAGGTTGACCTTGAATGTTGCTAGTGAATCATACAGTGTGTTGAGAATCTTGGCACATGAGCATAAACTGATAACCTCTTACACACTTGCAAAGGCCATAGTATCAGGTAGCACATTAACCATGAATAATTTTTCTCTTTTTGATACTGTAATAGAAACTAGAATGATTTTAACTGGACTGCAAATAAATTGTTAAGCACAGGAAAATAAGCATGGCATATTTCATTTGGAAAGGGAAGAAAGTAAAAATTGGGTTTTCTGACCAGTATACTGCTCCCATGAAGAGACATACAAAAATTCAAAGCAAAATAAATAAATAAAAATTAAAAGCAATGTATTAAGTTGTTCATAACTGATTACATTTAAAGAAGTGCCCTTTTCTTGCAATGATAATTCTCTTAATTTTATGATATTGTTCATCTTTGGCTTCCATGGTTGACGCATATATTTGAATAATGTATTCACTATGTAAACTTCGTTTTGCCTATATGGATAGCATCCTCTAGGTCACAGCATTGTGATCTTGAATGTTGCACCATTCCTCTTCATTTTGTCTTTTCTAGCACAATAGAGTGTTACTGGTTGATTCAAAATGGCCGATATTAGTCCATCTAAGCCCACTAATGCCTAGAACAGTGATCATTATACCTTTTATTTCATTTTTGACAACTTGGAATTTTCCTAGATTCCTATTTTGTAGTCTCGACAGTCCAATTATTATTATTGGATATTTGTAGCTGATTCTTATAAACATATTATTTTGAATCTTATCACATCAGCAAACTGAGGTCTTTCACTGAGTGAACTATTTACTCCATCCACATTATTACAGTAGACTTTTACTTTGAGGAAGTGCATTTTGCATGCCTTGCAATTTGAAGTACTCATTTTTAACATTATACCCTATAGTGTTCTTCCATTTGTTGTCCATAGTTTTGGAAGACTAGTTATTTCAGAAGTGGGTGGTCAATTTTGCATATTAGTTTGTCTTAATCAGGAAGTTCCACTGAAACTTGTTCACAATGGGTAACCTTTATGGTATTTGAAATATTGGTAACAGAGTTTCCGGCATCACAATGACACAAAAGCAACAACTGTAAGGCAAACTGACAGATGAATGGTAAAATGGCTAAAACAATACGTTGACATGGAACTGACAGAAATTCAAGCTGGATTCAGAAGAGGCTGAGGCACAAGAGATATTATTAATAATGTCAGATGGATCTTGGCTGAAAGCAGAGAATAACAAAAGAATTTTTATTTGTATTTTATTGATCATGCAAAGGCATCTGACTGTGTAGGTTATAACAAATTATGGCTAACATTGAGAAGAACAGAAATCTCAGAATAATGAATTGTGTTCATGTGAAACCTATACTTAGACTAAAGTAGCTGTTGTCTGAATTGTTTAAATTGTGGAAAGGTGTGCATCCATGTTTTATTCTTTCTCCATATCTATTCAATTTGTATTGTAAACAAAATAATCTAGGAGCTAGAGTATATGATGAGGAGTGTGGCATCAGAATTGGAGGATCATTTATCAAAACTTGACTTAGGCATATGATACCACCTTGCTTGCAGAAAGTGAAGAAATATTTACTGCAGAAAACCAAAGACAACAGATTTTAAGATTAATTATACATTGTTGGTGGTGGTTGTTACGTGTCATCAAGCCACCTGTGACTCATAGCGACCCTATGTAAAACAGCCCTAAACCCCACTCTATCCTGTGCCAATCTGTCTCTGACACACCTACCCTGATTACCCAAGCCACTGAATCAATCCACCTCAAAGAGGGTCTTCCTCTCCTCTGCTGTCCCTTCACTCTCCCAAGCATGATGTCCCTCTCCAAGGACTGGTCCCTCCTTGCAACATGTCCAAAATATGTCAGATGAAGCTTCAGAATCCTTGCCTCCAAAAAGGAGCCTGATTTATACATTAGCATTAAGAAAACCAAAATCCTGAGTACTGGACAGAAACCATGTTGTTGTTGTTGTTGTTGTTGTGTACTCTTCAGTTAGAACCAATCCATAACAAACCCTTCAGTGGGTTTTCAGATGCAGTTAATTGGTTGGGAGGAGATTGACCACACTCCTCCTACTGAGCAGCTGGTGATTTCAAAATCATGTGCCTTTGGTATTGCAGTGCAGCTTTTTACCACTAGGCCACTAGAGCTTCCTTAATTCTTCTTTGTTGCTGTTGTTGTTAGGTGCCATCAATTGAGTAAGACTCATAGCAATATTATGAACACCATCTGGTGCAGTCCTCATCATCTCTGACATACTAGAACTCATTGCTGAAGTCCCTATGTAAATCCACTTCATAGTAGGTTTTCCTCTCATTAGCTAGTTCTCCAACTTTCCAAGCATCATGTCACTTTCTCAGGAATAGCCTCACCTAGTTACATGGCCACAGTGTGAAAGATAAACCTACTCTATCTTTACCCCAAAGGAACACTCTGGCTGCACTCTTCCCAAAGGCATATCTGTTTGTTCTTTTGGTAGTTCATTAGATATTTGGTAATCTTCTCCAATACCACAACACAGAGGCATCAATTCTTCTTCTGTAATTCTTATCATTATCCACCTCTGATGTGTAGCAGGTGATCGAGAAGACCATGTCCTGAATCAGGCACAACTTAGTCTTTAAAACTGACATCACTGCTCTTTAGTAATTGGGAGAGGTTCTTGACAGCAGATTTGCACAGCACAATACACCTCCTAATTTCCTGAATGCTGGTACCAAGGGTGTTGGTTGTTGACCCAAGCAAAATGAAACCATAGACAGCTTCAGTCCTTTTGCCATCTATCATAATGTTGACTGTTGGTATTGTGGTAAGAACCTTTGTTTTCTTGATGTAATTCATAACGAAGGCTGTAGTTCTTGATCTTCTGCAGCAAGCGTTTCATATTCTTTTCACTTTCGCTAGCAAAGGTTTGTTATTTGCATAAAGCAGGTCATTGATGAGTCTTCCTCTAATCCTGATGTCACATTCTTCTTAATAGGCTCTTGCTTTATGAATTACTTGTTCAGTATACAGATTGAATTGGTATGGAAAAGGATATAACTCTGACACACAACTTTCATGGTTTTAAACCATGAAGTGTTCCTTTGCTGTTTGGACCACAAGTTCTTGGTATGGGTATAGATTTCATATGACCACAATTAAGTGTACTGGGATTCCCATTCTTCACAAAGTTAGTCATAATTTCTTCTTTGTTAGGTGCCGGTTTAGTCTCTTATGACCTATAGCAACCCTGTGAACAACAGATTCAAACCTTGTACTAGCCTGTGCCATCCTTACACTTCCTGACACACTAGAGCCCATTGAAGCAGTCATAGTGTCAAATCACATGGTCAAGGGTTTTCCACTCTTTTGCTGACCCTCTACCTTTCTGAACATCATCGTCCTCTACAAGGAATGTTGTTGTTATGTGTCATCCAGTCACTTGTAACTCATAGCAATTCTATGCACAACAGCTCTGAACCCTGCTCTATCTTGAGCCAACATCATTGTCTCTGACACACCTACCCCCATTACCCTAGTCACTGAGTCAATATTTCTCATTGAGAGTCTTCCTATCTTGCCCTGTCCCTCCACCCTTCCAAGCATGATGTCCTTCTTTAAGGACTGGTCCCTCCATGCAACATACACAAAGTATGTCAGACAAAACTTCAAAATCCTTGCTTCCAAGGAGCAGCCTGGTTTCACCCTCTCCAGAATAAACTTGTTTGTTCTAGCATTCCACGGTATGTTCAAGACTCTTCTCCAGCACCACAACCCAAAGGCATCAATTCTTCTCCCACCATCCGTAGTCTTTCTCTCTGATGCAGAGCAAGTAACTTTGAAGACCACGGCCTGGATCAAATGCATGCTAGTCTCCAGAACAATATCAGTGCTCTTCAGTACTCTGGAAAGGTCCTGACAGTAGATTTTCCCAATGCAATATACCTTTTGTTTTCCTTGATGCTGGAACCAAGAGTGTTGATTGTGGAGCCAAGCAAGAAAAAGATGTTAACAACATCAATCGTGCCACAGTCTATCATGATGCTTCAAATTGGCCCAGTAGTGTGAGAAGCTTTTTTTTCCTTGATATGGTCTTCATCCATATTGAAGACTACAGTCCTTGACCTTGTTCAGCAAATGCCTCATGTCCTCAGTTTTGGCAGCCCCTTCTAAATACATGCCAGAAGCATGTGAGGTGAAGCTTTATAATCTTTGCCTCCAAACAGTACTATGGCTGCATTTTCTCCAAGATATGTTTGTTCTTTCGGCAGTCCATGTAATGTTTATTACTCTTTCTCTAACACCACAGCTAAAAATATTGTTTCTTCTTCTGTCATCCTTATTTATAGTCCAGGTCTCAGATACATAGCAAGTGATCAGAAAGACCATGGCATGAATCAGAGGCATCTTAGTCTTCAAACTGACCTAATTACTCCTCAATAATTTGGAGAGGTCCCTAACTCTAGACTTTCCCAGGATTTCCCAAGAAATCTTCTGATTTCCTGACTGCTAGGGCTAAAGATGTTAAATATGGCTACAAGTAAGATGAAATTGTTGACAGTGTCAATCTTTTCTCCATCTATCATGATATAGCCTATTGGTCTAGAAGTAAGAATCTTTGTTTTCTTGACATTGAGATGCAATCTATATTGAAGGCTATATTTTTTTTAATCATCTGCAACAAGTGCTTCAAGTTCTCCTCACTTTCAGCAAGCAGGGTTGTGTTATTTGCATAATGCAGGTTATTGATAAGTCTTGCCCCAAACTTGATGCTTCTCATAAACTATAGTTTCTTGAATAATTTGCCCAGCATACAGATTTAATAGGTATGGAGATAGAATATAACCCTGATGCACTTCCTTCTTAGTTTTAAACCATATAGTTTTCCCTTTTCTGTTTTTACAACAGTTTCCTGGTATAGGCATAGGTTTCACATGAGCACAATTAGGTGCTCTGAGATTCCCATTCTTCTCAATGTTAGCCATAATTTGTTATGATCCATGGAGTCAAATGCCTTTTCATAATCAATAAAATGTAAAGAGACATATTCTAGTATTCTTTACTTTCAGCCAAGATCCATCTGACATCAGCAACGATATCACTATGCCTTTTGTAAATCCTGCTTACACTTCTATCCGTTCCCTATTTATGTACTGTTGTAGCCACTTTTTAACAATCTTCAGCAGTATTTTGCTAGCATGTGATTTTAATTACATTATTCAATAGTTTCCACATTCAGTTGGATCACCTTTCTTGGGAATGGGAACGAATATGAACCTCTTCCAATCCGTTGACCAGATGGCTGTCCTCCAAATTTCCTGGCATAGACTGGTGAGCACATTCAAGGCTGCATCTGCTAATTGAAAGAAGTTAATTGCTATTCCATCAATTGCTGGGACCTTATTTTCTGTTAATGCCTTCAGTGCAGCTTCTATTTCCTCCCTTGTTACCATTGTCTCCTATTCATATGGTACTTCCTGAAATTTTGAACTCACTGACACTTAAAAATTTCAGAAATACCACATAAACAAGAGCAAATATCTTCTTGTTTATTGGTGTTGTTAAGTGCCTTTGAACTGCTTATGAGTCATAATGAGCCTATGTAAAACAGCTTGAACCTTGCTCTATCTTTAGCCAATCCCAAGGTCTCTGACCTCCTACCCATATTAGTTTTATTCAAATTTTCCAATTACTTTTATAACCTCATGCAGTTAATTTTGTTACTTTTCCCCACTTTATCACTATGATGTTGTCGTACTGTGCCATTGTGCCACCTGCGAATCATGGAGACTATGTACAATAGCTCTGAACACTGCCCTATCTTGACCCAGACTTACTGACTCCAACACACGGACCCTCATTACCAGAGTTACTGTGTCAATCCATCTCACCCAAGGTCTTCCTCTCTTGCACTATTTCTCCACTCTTCTAACCACGATGTCCTCCTCCAAGGACTGGTCCCTCCTGGCCACATGCCCAAAGTATGTGAGACAGAGCTTCAAAATCCTTACATCTAAGGAGACACCTGGTTTCTCCTTCTCTAAAGTAGACCTGTTTGGTCTCTTAGTGTTCCATGATATTTTCAATATTCTTCTCTGTACCACAACTCAGTTATCAATGCTTTTTGGCAATCCTTAGTCATTGTTTGGCTTTCCGATGCACAGTAAGTACTTGCAAAAACTATGGGCTGAATCAGGCACACCTTAGTTTCTAGACTGATCATTGCTCTTTAGCACTTTGGAGAAGTGCTTAACAGCAGATAACTTGCAGTCATCTTTTGATTTGGTAACTGCTGATGCCAAGAGTGTTGACTGTGGAGCTGAGCAAGCTGAAATTGTTAACAACTTTAGTCTCTTCTCCATTTATTTTGGTGCTGCAAATGGGCCCACTGGTGAGAATCTTTGTCTTCTTGATGTTGAACTTAAATCCACATTGGAGAATACAGTCCTTAACCTTTTCTAGCAAACACATGTCCTCCTCAGTTTCAGCAAAAAAGTTGTGTCATCTGCATAACGCAGGTTGTTGAGTCTTCCTCCAATCCTGATGCCATATTCCTCCTCATAAATTATAGACTCCAGAATGATCTATTCTACATAAAAAAACAGTAACGGTATGGAGATAGTACATTCCTGATGCAATCCTTTCCTGATTTTGAACCATGCATTGTTTCCCTGCTCTATTCTGAGGACAGCTTCCTTGTCCAAGTACAGCTTTCACATGAGCACAATCAAGTGTTCTGGGATTCCCATTCTTCTCAAGGTTAGCCACAATTTGTTGTGATCCACACAAAATAATGGGGGACTGGATGTAAAATTTGAAAACAGGGAAGAAGGATCAGTAGTCTGAAAACATAGACTTGTGAGAGAAATAAGGCTAGAGTTAGAATGATAGTTTTTTGTACAATCAATGATTTATTTATTGTTAATACCTTTTAAAAGAAACATAAACAGCAGTTATATACATGGATTCCACCTGAAGGTATGCACAGTAATCAGATTGATTATATCTGTGGAAACAATAACAGGAGAAACTCAATATCAGCTGTGAATACTATGCCAGGTGCAGATTGTGTCACAGACCATCAACTATTTATATGTAAGTTCAAACTAAAGAAAAAAAAATCAAATTTGTAGGAACCAAAATTTGTCCTTGAGTGTACCCCACTATAGTTTAAAAAACATCTCATTAATAGATTTAAGACTTTGACCCCTAATGAATGAAGATCAGATGAGGTGTGGAAGGATATTAAGAATATTATCCATGAAGAATCAAAAAAGGTGATTACAAGACAGAGAAGAAAGAAAAGACTGAGATGGATATCAGAAGAAACTTTGACTATTGCACTAGAGAAGCCAAAGCAAAGGGAAGAAAGCAGGAAGTTAAGTAGAGAAAGAAAAGATTTCAAAGTGCAGCTCAGGAGGATAAAGCAAATAATTAGTATTAAATGTGCAAAGATCTAGAATCAGGAAATCAAAAGGGTCAAACTGATTTGGCATTTCTTCAGCTGAATGAACTGCAGAACAAAGTCAATCCTTGACTTGCAATACTTATAGATGCTATGGACAGAATATTTAATGATCCAGGAAACATTAAATGAAGATGGAAGTAGTACTCATACAGTCATTGTACCAAAAAAGTATTAAGAGTCACTGCAGTGGCTGAAGCAGAAGAATTTCATGAAACAACATATGATCAAGAGGCAATTGTGATGGAGTTAGTTCAAGCTTCTCTGAAGTAATTAGCAACAAACAATGCCTCAGGAATTGATGGAATACCAATTGACATATTGCAACAGACAGACGCTGCCCTGGACATTTCAGGTTCTGCCAAGAAATCTGGAGACAACCACCTGGCCAACTGACTGAAAGAGATTCATATTTACTCCCATTACTATAAAAGGTGACCTAAAAAAGTGTTGAGATTGTTTTTGTTTTGTTTGTTTGTTATGTGCCATCAAGTCGCTTGAGACTCATAGGGACCCTATGTACAAGAGCTCTAAATGCTGTCCTATCCTGTGCCAACCTAGCCATCTCAAATGCACTCATTCCCACCACTCCAGTCACAGAATCGATCCATCTCATCGAAAGTCTTCCTCTCCTTTGCCGCCCCTCCACTCTGCCAAACATGGTGTCCCTCTCCAAGGACCAGTCCCTCCTTGCAACATGCCCAAAGTATGTCAGATGAAGCTTCAGAATCCTTGACTCCAAGGAGCATTCTGGCTTCACCTTCTCCAGAACAAACCTGTTTGTTCTCCTAGCAGTCCATGGTATATTCAACACTCTTCTCCAGCATTACAGCTCCAAAGTATCAATTCTTTTTCTATCATCCCTATTCACTGTCCAACTCTCTGATGCATAGCATGTAATTGCAAAAACTATAGCCCGGATCAGGAACACCTTAGTCTCCGGCTTGACTTCGTTGCTCTTCAGTACTCTTGAGAGGTCCCTCACAGCTGACTTTCCCAATGCAATTTGTCTCTTGATTTGCTGGCTGCTGTTACCAAGAGTGTTGACTGTGGAACCAAGTAAACTAAAACTATTAACTATCTCAATCTCTTCACCATCCATACTGATGCTGCCAATTGACCCAGTGGTGAGAATCTTTGTTTTCTTGATGTTGAGCTTCAATCCATATAGGAGGCTGCAGTCCTTGACCTTCTGTAGCAATTGCTTCAGGTCCTCCTCAGTTTCAGCCAGCAGGACTGTGTCATCTGTATAACGCAGGTTGTTTACGACTCTTCCACAAATCCTGATGCCACATTCCTTCCCATACAGCCCAGCGTCTCGGATGATCTTTTTTGCATACAGACTGAGAAGGTATGGAGACAAAATACATCTCTGATAGACCCCCTTCTTGATTTTTAATCATGTATTGTCTCCTTGCTCTGTTCTGACGACTGTCTCTTGATCCAAGTATAGGTTTCGCATTAGCACAATCAAATGTTCTGGGATTCCCATTCTTCTCAGAGTCAGCAATAGCTTGTTGTGATCCACACAGTCAAAAGCCTTGCATAGTCAATGAAGCACAGATAGATATTCTTCTGGTATTCTCTGCTTTCTGCCAAGATACATCAGACATCAGCTACAATATCCCTAGTACTATGACCCCTTCTAAACCCAGCCTGGACTTCTGGCAGTTCTCTGCTGCTGTGCTATTCCAGTCGTTTTTGAACAATCTTCAGTAAAATCTTGCTTGCATGTGAAATCAGTGATACTGTTCTATAGTTTCCACACTCTGTTAGGTCACCCTTCTTTGGAATTGGAACAAATATAGATCTCTTCCTGTTAGTTGGCCAAGTGGTTGTTCTGCAGGTTTCTTGGCACAACTTAGCGAGCACATTCAGTGCAGTATCTGTTAGCTGTAATATGTCACTTGGTATACCATCCATTCCTGGGGCCTTTTTTTTTTTGCTATTTTCTTTAGCTTGAAGAAGCAGCTTGAACTTCTTTTATCACCATGGGGTCTTGCTCATTTGTTATTTCATTAAATTCTTCTGTGTCTGCCAATTCTTTTCGATACAGTAACTCAGTATATTCTTTCCATCTTCTTTTAATACTTCCTGGATCATTTAATATTCTGCCTAAAGCATCCTTGATTACAGTAATTCATGGTTTGAATTTGTTCTTCAGTTCCTTGAGCTTAAGAAATGCTGAACTATTTCAGCCCTTTTGATTTCCTGATTCCAGCTCCTTGCACATTTGATTGTAATATTTTACTTTGTCATCCCATGCTGCCATTTGGAATCTTCTATTCAGCTCTTCAGTATCTTTAATTCTTCCTTGTGCTTTGGCTTCTCTGTGCTCCAGTGCAATATTCAGAGTTTTTATACCTAGTTTTTAAAAAAAATCCTTGTTTTCATATTTGTGAAAAAGAAATTCAAAAGCCTGTCTCAAAAAAAAAAACAAAAACAAAATTAAGTTGGTTTTAATATGTTGTTTTAATGACTATTAAAGTACGATGGACACTTCACAAAATTTGCAGATTCACATGAAAGAAAATTGTCTTGTTCTGTGCTTTCTGCTTCTAGATACTCATTTTTCAATCTCATGTCCAGTTCTGCAAACATTTTCCCTTTAAACTTGTCTAGTAAATTTTCATTTTCCCTAATGTCTATCAGTCATCCCTATAAACTAACTGAACAGTTGCATTTAATTATTTTTTTAAAATTTCATATAGAAAGATTTTTAATATTTAAGTCTTTTAAGCATGCAGATAGATATTGTGTATGAGAAACCGTTTATTTATGGCAAAACATTAACTATAGAAATGTTCTCAAAATATGTTCTTCATAATATTAGTTGTTTTCTAAACCAGAGTTTTTCTTATTCATTATTAAAATGTGACCTTTACTATCAATGTACATATCAAATGTGCTTATTTTTTTCAAAAACCTTCTAGGTAATGTACTACTGAAGGCTATTTGTCATTACAAAGAACGGCCAGAAACTATGGAAGATGAATTTTTAATTAAGGGAATGTATGATTCATCTTTAATATGACATGTTATCTTGCTGTAATATAACCAGCATGCCTCTGTATTGTTCCAAAAGTATGTTCATTGCATCATAACACTAACAAGCATTGATTTCATAATTGAGATAATGATGTTGTTGTTGTTGTTGTATGCATTTGAGTTGCCTGTGACTCATAGTAACACTATGTACAACAGCCCTAAACTCTATCCTGTGCCAATCTTACTGTCTCTGATACACCTATCCCCATTACCCCAGTGATGGAAACAATCCATCTCATGAAGGATCTTCCTCTCCTGTGCTGTTCCTTCACCCTCACAAGCATGACGTTCCTCTCCAAGGACTGATCCCTCTTTGCAAAACATCTAAAATATGCCAGACGAAGCTTCAGTATCCTTGCCTCCAAGGAACAGTCTGGCTTCCCCCTCTCTAGGATGAATTTGTTTATTCTCTCAGAATTCCATGTTATATTCAGTACTCTTCTCCAGCACCACAGCTCAAAGACATCAGCTCTCCTTCTATCATCCCTAGTCCTTGTCCAGCCCTCCAATGCATAGCAAGTGATTCCAAAGACTATGGCCTGTGTCAGGTGCACCTTAGTTTCCAGACTGACATCATTGTTCTTCAATACTTTGGTGAGGTCTCTAACAACAGACTTTCTCAATGCAATTCATATTTTAATTTCTTGGCTGCTGGTACCAAGAGTGTTGAGTGTAGAGATGAGCAAAATAAAGCTGTTGTCAATCTCAATCTTTTCACCATCTATCATAATGCTGCCAATCATTCCAGTGCTGAGAATCTTTGTTTTCTTGAGGCTGAACTTCAATCTATATTGAAGGCTGCAGTTCTTTACCTTCTGCAGCAAGCGCTTCAGGTCCTCCTCAGTTTCAGCAAGCAGTGTTGTGTCCTCTGGATAGTGCAGATTGTTGATGAGTCTTCCTCCAATCCTGATGCTACACTTCTCTTCATACAGCCCAGCCTCCCTGATAATCTGTTCTGCATATAGATTGCAAAGATATGGAGATAGGACACAATCTCAATGCACACTCTTCCCAATTTTGAACCATGCAGTGTTTCCTTGCTCTGTTCTGATGATTTCCTCTTGCTCCAAGTATAGGTTTCATGTCAGCACAATCAAGTGTTCTGAGATTCCCATTCTTCTCAAAGTCAGCCAGAGTTTGTTGTGATCCATACAGTCAAATTCTTTCGCATAGTCAATGAAACACAGTTAGACACTCCTCTGGTACTCTCTATTCTCAGCCAAGATTCATCTGACATTGGCTATAATATCCCTGGTGCCACAGCCTCTTCTAAATCCAGCCTGCACTTTAGACAGTTCTCTATTAGTGTGTTTTTCCAGTTGTTTTTGGATAATCTTCAGTAGACTTTTGCTTGCATGTAATATCAATGATACTGTTCAATAATTTCCACACTCTGCCGGATCATTTTTCTTTGGAATGTAAACAAATATAGATCTCTTCCAGTCAGTTGGCCGGGTGGTTGTCCTCCAGATATCTTGGCATAACTTGATGTACAACATCCAGGGCAGTGTCTGTTTGTTGGAATATGTCAATCAATATGCCATCAATTCCTGGGACTTTGTTTTTTGCCAATTCTTTCTTTCAGTGCAGCTTGAACTTCTTCCTTCATTACCACAGGCTCTTGCTCATATTGTTTCATGAAATTCTTCTGTGTCCACCAATTCCTTTTGGTACAATGACCCTGCATACCCTTTCCATCTTCTTTGAATGCTTTCTGCATCATTTAATATTTTGCCAAAGCATTCTTACGTATTGAAACTTGAGGTTTGAATTTGTTCTTCAGTTCCTTCAGCTTAAGAAATGCTGAGCGATTTCCTGACTCCAGCTTCTTGCACATTTCATGATACTTTGTCTTCTCATGCTGCCCTGTAGAATCTTCTGTTCAGCTCTTTAATATCTTGATTTCTTTTCTTTGCTTTGGCTTCTCAATGTTCCAGTGAAATATTTAGAGTTTCCTCTGACATCCATCTTTGTCTTTTCTTCCTCCTCTGTTTTTTCATAATCACCTTTTGCATTCTTCCTGGATAATGTTCTTGATATCCTCTCACAGCTCATCCAGTGTTTTTCTTGATTCAAATGACAATGAAAACTCAACTAACCAAAACTTCTGGGAAGCAACAAAAGCGGTAATCAGAGGTCAATGTATAGCAATAAACAATCACATCAAAAGGGAAGTAAAATGTTAATTGACTCTCTAACATAACATCTCCAACAAATTGAAAAATAATCACAAGAAAACCCATTACCTTCTATAAGAAATGAAATTATAAAAATTAGGGCAGAAATAAGTGAAATAGAAACCTGAAAAACAATTGAAATCATCAACAAGACAAGGACTTGGCTCTTAAAAAAAATCAATAAAATTGACAAACCACTAGCAAAAACTAACAAATAAATAAAATACATAAATAATCTTTAGAACAGATGAAAGGAGTAATATCACAACAGAAACAACTTAAATAAGAAGGTTAACAAAGCAATATTATGAAAAACTATACTCAAACATATATGAAAACCTAGGGGGGGAAAGCAAAGGACAAAAACCATGTGATCCTATCAACTGAATACAGAAAAAGCCTTTGGCAAAATCCAGCAACCTTTCCTGATTAATACGCTCAGCAAAATAGGACTAGAGTAGAATTTCCTCAACATAGTGAAAAGTATATATCCAAAACCACAGCCAACATCATTCTCAAAGAAGAGAGATTAAATGCATTCACTTTAGAACAGAAACTAGGCAAGTAAGCCCTTTATCACCTCTTCTATTCATTATTGTATTCAAAGTCTTACTGAGCTCAGTAAGACAAGAGAAGGAAATAAGAGGTATCCAAGCTGGCAAAGAGGAGGTAAAACTAGCTCTGTATGCAGATGATATGATGACACACTTAGAAAACCCTAACTACTTGGTAACTACTGGACATAGCTGACCAATTCAGCAAAGTAGTGGATACAAGATCAACATACAAAAATCAGTTGCATTTCTCTACAGTGACAAAGAGAATACAGAAAAGGCGCTAAGAAAAACAAATCGCATCATAGTAGCTAATCACAAGATTAAATACTTGGGAGCAAATATAACTAGAGACCTGCAAAGAAAATTACAAAACATTGCTACAAGAAGCAAAAAGTGATCTGGAGAAATGGAAGAATATACTGTGCTCATGGATCAAAAGACTCCATATTGTGAAAATGACAATTTTACCAAAGGCAATCTACAAACTCAATGCAATCCCAATATAGATACCAATTCCATTTTTCAACAAGATGGAAAAAGCAATTTCAAATTTTATCTTGAATAGAAAGAGACCTCAAATAAGCAAAGCACTGCTTAAATAGAGAAACAACGTAGGAGGCATCACAGGAGGTATCACACTTTCTGATTTCTGATCCTACTACATTGTCATTTCCCAATCAGTGTGGTACTGGTACAGTAACAGACACATAGAAGAATGGAATAGAATTGAGAATCCAGAAATCAGCTCATCTATCTATGCTCAACTGATTTTGATAAGGAGATGAAATAAGGTAAGTGGGGAAATGATAGTCTTTTTTAACAAATGATGTTGGCAAAATTGGAAAACCATCTGTAGAAAATTCACACAAGACCTACACCTCACACCATACACAAAAATCAACTCTAGGTGGATCAAGGACATAGGAGTAAAATCAAAGACTACAAACTTAGAGAAAAGCTTGGAAGAACTCTAGAAGCCCTAATCCACGGTATGAACAGTCTTCTAAGCATAATGAAAAACCTACAACCAAGAGAAAAAAAATAGATAAATGGGACCTTCTAAGAATCAAATCTTTATGCACATCAAAAAAACTTCTCCAACAGAATAAAAAGAAAACCCACAGACTGAGAAAAATACTTGCTAATGACATATCTGATAAAGGACTCATGTCTAAAATTTGTAGATTATTCCAGCACATCAACTTCTTAAGAAATAGGTAAACATCCCAAACCCAAAGAAGACATTGAGATGACAAACAAACACATTAAGAAATGTTCAAAATCTCTAGCTATCAGAGAGACGAAGAAAAAAAAACCAAAACAACCAACTATGAGACCTCATCTCACCACAGCAACAATAGCAAAGTTCAACAGAGCAGCAAACAATGAATGCTGGCAAGGTTGTGGAAAGATGGGAACCCTTATTCACTGCTGGAGGGAGTATAAAATGGTGCAATCACTCTGAAAAGCAGTTTGATGTTTTCTCAAAAAGTTGGAAATAGAAACTGAACTGACATCAGGGTTGGGGGGAAACTGAGAAAGATGGAATAAATTATATGTAATGCATTGAAGCAGATGAGGGAGAGAACTGCTTAAAAAAGATATATGATTACGTATTATTGTCATGACAGGAGTTCATAATGAAGGCTGCATAGTGGAGTGGACTTGGATTGTATAAAAATGAAAGAATTTTCCTTTTACCTTTCAAAAAGAAGAGAGAACTAGGGGGGAGGGTAGGTTGGGCAGGAAGAAAAGTACAACAATGAATGAATGGAAACCCAAAGCCTTTGTAAACATTCATCAAAATTAATTTTAAAAAGATACAAAAAAAAGAAAAAAGAGTAGCAATGGAAATTAGTGTGTGTTTGTAATTGGGGGGGGGGGAATGGTACTTGATCCATCAATGCCAGTTCTTGGAATATACCTTAAAGAGACCAGAAATGCCATCCAAATAGATATATGCATACTTATGTTTATCACTGCATTATTTATAGTAGCAAAGAGATGGAAGCAAAGTGCCTGTCAACAAATAGATAGATAAGAAAACTATAGTATATTCACACAATGGAATACTATGCAGTACTGAAAAACAATGAGCTCATAAACATTGCACAACATGTGTGACCCTGCAGAACATTATGCTGAGTAAAATATCTCAGTCTCAAAAGAACAAATACTGCACATCACCACTGCAGCCAGGTCTCACATGAGGGTTTGAGAGGAGGATAGGAGATAAGAGTGGATAGATAGTAAGCATTGTACTGGAATAAATGAAAGAAATAACTGTTTGAAAGTAATATAAGATTAGGCATTGTATGTATTACAACAGCCCAGAATAAGAGACATGTTACAAGAAGGATGGGGCGGGGGATTAGGGGAGAGGGAGAACAACAAGGAATGAACACTTATTTTTTAAAAAAGTGAACTGGATGAAGAGAAAGGGAGGGAGAGAGGGTAAAAATGAGCAACAATGAATGAATAAAAATCTAACTTTTCTGTAAACTTTCATTAAAATCACAATTAAAATTTAAAAACTTATTTAAAAAATGCCTTAATTCCTTGAACTATTAATTAAATTAGCATTGTGATGGTGCTCAATGTGACCACACAGATTTTCAAATGCCTCTGGAACTCGTAACTTACCTTTTTGGCATGGGGGACACAGGTATAGGATACTGGTTGAAAGCAGAGTTTATCAGAAGAATGCCTATTTGTGTTCTATTGACTATGCAAAGGCTTTTGACTGTGTGGATCATAGAAAATCATGGCTAACATTGAGAAGAATGGAAATTTCAGAACACTGAATCATGCTTATACAAAATATATACCTAGACCAAAAAACTGTGGTCCGACAAGGGCAAGGGAACACTGTTGTTGTTGTTATGTGCCGTCGAATCACTTGTGACTCATAGTGACCTTATTTAGAACAGCCCTATATCTTGGTGTATCAGTGCCAATCTTATTGACTCTGGCACACCTACCCCCATTACTCCAGTCACTGAATCAAACCATCTCATTCAGGGTCTTCTTTTCTGGTGCTGTCCCTCCTCCCTCCAAAGCATGATGTCCATCTCCAAGGACTTGTCCATTTTTGCAACATGTACGAAGTATGTCAGACAAAGCTTCAGAATCCTTGCCTTAAAGAACAGCCTGGTTTCATTCTCTCCATTACAAACTTGTTTATTCTCCTAGCAGTCCATGGTATATTCAGTACTCCTTCCAGCACCATGGCTCAAAGGCATCAATTCTGTATCTATTATCCCTAGTAATCTTTCTGACACATAGCAAGTAATTGCAAAGACCATGGCCTGAACCAGGCACACCTTAGTCTCCAGACTGACATTGTTGCTCTTCAGTATTTTAAAGAGCTCTCTGAAAGCAGACTTTTCCAATGCAATTGATCTTTTAATTTCCTGGATGCTAGTATGGAAAGTGTTGATTGTGCAGCCAAGCGAACTAAAGTTGTTAACAACCTCAATCTCTTCATCATTTATAATGATGCAACACATCAACAGAAAATTTCCTGAAGTGCAGGCTGGGTTTAGAAGAAGCCATGGTACTAGGGATATTATAGCTAATGTTAGATGAATCTTGACTGAAAGCAGACAGTACCAGAGCAATATCTATCTGTGTTTCATTGACTATGAAAAGGCATTTGTGTAGATCACAACAAACCGCAGCCAACTTTGAGAAGAATGGGAATCCCAGAACACTTGATAGTGCTTATGCGAAACCTATACTTGAACCAGGAGGCAGTCATCACAACAGAGCATGGAAACACTGCATAGTTCAAATTTGGAAAGGGGATATGCCAGGAATGTGTCCTATCTCCATACTTTTTTAATATATATGCAGAACCGATTATCCAGGAGGCTGGGCTCTATGAGGAGAAATGTGACATTAGAATTGGAGGAAGACACATCAACAATCTGCATTAGGCAGATGACATAACCCTGTTTGCTGAAACTGAGGAGAACCTGAAGTACTAGCTGCAGAAAGTCAAAGACTGCAGCCTTCAATGTGGATTGAAGTTCAGCATCAAGAAAAAGATTCTCACCATGAGCCAACTGGCAGCATCAGAAGGGAATACTGCATGGTTTAAAAAACCATGAAAGGTGTGTGTCAGGGTTATAACCTTTTCCATACCTATTCAGTCTGTGTACTTAGCAAATAATTCACAAATAAACACTATGAAAAAGAATGTGGCATCAGAATTGGAGGAAGACTCAACAACGACCTGCATTACTCAGATGACAAACCTTTGCTTGCTGAAAGTGAGTAGAATATGAAACGCATGCTACAGGAGATAAAGGACTACAACATTTGGCATGGATTATAAGTCAACATCAAGAAAACAAAGGTTCTCACCACAATATCAACAGTAAACATTATGATGGATGGAGAAAGAATTAAAGGTGCCAATGGTTTCATCTTGCTTGGATCAACAATTGACACCTCTGGTACCAGCAGTCAGGAAATCAATAGGCATATTGCACTGGAAAGTTCTGCTGCCAAGGACTGCCCATAAATGCTGAAGAGTAGTGACATCAGTTTGAAGACTATGATGTGCATTATTTGGGCCATGGTCTTCTCAATCACTTGCTTCGCATCAGAGAGCTGGACAATGCATAAAAAGTAAAGAAGAAGTCAGAAATTCTTTATAGTTTTCTTTGTATAGGTCTCTTGTATCTCTAGTTAGGTTCACTCCCAAATATCTCAGTTTGTGGTTGGTTATTGTAAATGGTATTGCTTTCTTTATTTCCATCTCTGAGTTCTTTTTGTTACTGTAGAGGAATCCTATTGATTTTTGGATATTGATCTTATATCCTGCCACTCTACTAAATTTGCCTATTATCTCTTAACAGTTTTTTCTTGTTGAGTCATTGGGGTTTTCTGTGTTCACTATCATATCATCTGTATATAGCAAGAGTTTAACCATCTCTTTGCTGATCTGGATGACTTTTATTTCCTTCTCTTGTCATATTGCCCTAGCAAGCACTTCTAATACAAGATTGAAGAGAAGTGGTTACAGTGGACATCTTTGTCTGGTCCCTGTTTTTAGTCTTTCTCCATTGATGGAAAAATGTGCCCTGTTCATGGATGGGAAGACTGAATATAGGGAAAATGACAGTCCTACCAAAAGCAATCTATATGTTCAATGCAATACCAATACAGATACCAAATTCATTTTTCAAGAAGATTAAAAGGCAAATTATGACATTTATGTGGAGAGACAAGAGACCCTGAATAAGCAAAACACTTCTGAGAAACAAAAATGAGGTAGGAGGCGTAGCACTCCCTGACCTCAAAACCTACTATATAGCAGTGGTAATCAAACAGCATGGTACTGGTACAATGGCAGGCACATCGACCAATGGAACAGAATTGAGAACCCAGAAATAGACCCAGCTATCTAAGGTCAACTTATATTCAACAAGGAAAGCAAAGCTACCAAATGAAGAAGTGATAACCTCTTCAAAAAATAGTGCTGGCAAAACCGGACTTCTACCTGTAGAAAGCTGAAAGAGGATCCACACTTCACACCATACACAAAAATTCACTCAAGGTGGATCAGAGACCTGGGAGTAAAGCCCAAAATCATAACATTCTTCGGAGACAAACTGGAATCAAGCTTAGAAGTGCTAGTCCAAGGTATAAAGAGACTGACAAGTACAATCAGAAATGTACGATCTAAAGAAGATAAAACTGATGCATGGGACCTTCTAAAGATTAAATCTCTGTGAACATCAAAAACTTTTTCCAACAAGATAAAAAGAAAACCTACACACTGGGAACAAACATTTGGTAATTCCATTTCAGACAAGAGTCTTATAACAAAGCTTACAGAATACTTCTGGGCCTTCACAAGAAAAAGACTGATAACCCAGTTATAAAATGGGCAAAAGACAATGAAAGAATTTTCACAGAGGAAGATATTCCAATGGTAAACAGACATATGAAGAAATGCTCCAAATCACTGGCAATAAGAGAGATGCAAATCAAAACCACAATGAGGTACCATCTCACTCCAGTAGGAGTGGCAAAGTTTAACAGGGCAGCAAATAATAGATGTTGTAGAGGATGTGGCAAGAAAGGAACTCTTGTACATTGTTGGTGGGATTGTAAAATGGTACAACCATTCTGGAAAGCTGAACATGCACAATAGCAAGGAGTTGGAAAGAACCTAAGTGCCCATCAACAAACGAATGGATAGAGAAACTGTGGTATATTCACACAATGGAATACTATGCTGCATTGAAAAACAAGGAACTCATG
>NW_006400040.1:2746938-2749515 GCF_000299155.1 Elephantulus edwardii | reverse complement strand
TTAATAATAATAATAAAAAATAAGATAAAAATTTTAAAAATTACCTACAAGAGATCAAACTAGCAATGGTAATTTGAAAAGATTAGAGAGGAAATTTAGAGGATGCTTAAAAAGGAAATTTAGCAAGTTTTTTAAATGAGAAGTAAGTAGGAAATTGAAGGATAATTACATAACTTGGTCAGTGCCAGTGAATTGTACAAATGATTGAATTGTTATATGTTCAGTTCAACAACAGAAAAGTTATTAAAACAGGGGGAAACTACACCCAAAGCTATAAAATAACAAAGCTCCGTGCCCGTGCCCCATCTGGAGTGCTGGTCTATGTGACACATATGAGGGTTCTTTGTTTTGTTTTGTAATTCCCGCCACCACCACCACCCCCAGTAGTGGTTGTCAAATTGGGCAAGTGGGGGAAAGAAAATAGAATTATAAGCATGGGTTCTAAAAAAAAAAACAACAAAAAACTTCTGGACATGGAAATTCCATATGGCACAGCTATTCCACTACTTGGAATATATCTTGAGAATATGAGAACTAAGGCACAAATAGAGATTTGTACACCTATGTTCATAGCAACATTATTCACCATTGCAAGAACATGGAAACAGCCCAAATGTCCAGTCACAAATGAATGGATTGAGAAATTATAGTATATTCACACAAAATACTATGCTGCACGCAGGAGCAATGACTATATAAATTATTACCTAACTTGGAAGGGACTGGAGAGCATTATGCTGAGTGAACTAATTCAGTCCCATAAGGATAAATATTGTATAAAATAATTATTGTAGAATGAGTATAAGGATCCAGGAGGGGTGGGAGAGGCTGGAAGCAGAAGGATGTGGATGTGCAGGGGGAAGGGGGAATTAATCACTGGGTTGTACACTTTGATAAGTGGTGGGGTGAGGGAAAAGGAAATAATTTGTTTAAATTTGTATTTGAATTTTGTAAATAAACTAGTAGAAAAATGAAAGAAAAACAAAATTTAAAAAGAATCGATGCCTTTGAGTTATGATGTTAGAGAAGAGAACCAAATATCCTATGGACTTCCAAAAGAACAGCTATGTCTTTGGGAAAATTGCAGCCAGAGTGCTCGTTGGAGGCAAAGTTAAAGAATCTTCAACTTTCATACTTTGTACATGTGAAGCTGTTCCTTGTGAAGGGACATGATGCTTAGGAAATTGGAGAGTTAGCAAAGGAAAGGAATTTCTACAATAAGTTAATTTAGCAATGGGCACTAGTGTGTCAGAGATGATGGGGATGGCCCAGGATAGTGCAGGCTTCAGGTCAGTTGTTTATTAAGATTGCTGTGAGTCTTAATAAACTTGATGGCACCTAACAATAACAAATTGCAATCTATCCCAACTTGTGGCAATCCTATATATGCAGGGTCAAACCATTCCACATACTTTTCAAAGTTGTGTCCTGTCAGAACCAGGCAATCAGATGCTCCTGGGTGAGATCGAACCATCAGTCTTGTGTTGTTATGTGCCATCGAGTCACTTGCGACTCACAGCGACCTTATATACGCAAGAGCCCTAAATGCCGTTCTATCCTGTGCCAACCTCACCATCTCAAATGCACTCATTCCCACCACTCCACTCACAGAATTGATCCATCTCATCAAGGGACTTCCTCTCCTGTGCTGTCCCTCCACTCTCCCAAACATGATGTCCCTCTCCAAGGACCAGTCCCTCCTTAAAACATGCCCAAAGTACATCAGATGGAGCTTCACGACTCCAAGGAGCATTCTGGTTTCACACTCTCCAGGTCAGACCTGTTTGTTTTTCTAGCAGTCCATGGTTTATTCAATAACCTTCTCCAGCACCACAGCTCAAAGGCATCAATTCACTTTCTATCATCCCTATTCATTGTCCAACTTTCTGATGCATAGAATGTAATTGTAAAGACTATAGCCTGGATCAGGTGCACCTTAGTCTCCAGCCTGAAGTCATTGCACTTGAGTACTCTTGAGAGGTCCCTCACAGCTGACTTTCCCAATACAATTCGTCTCTTGATTTTCCTGTCTGCTCTTACCAAGAGTGTTGACTGTAGAACCAAGTAAACTAAAACTGTTAACTATCTCAATCACTTCACCATACATACTGATGCTGCCAATTAGCCCACTGGTGAGAATCTTTGTTTTCTTGATGTTGAGCTTCATCCATACTGAAGACTGCAGTCCTTGACTTTCTGCAGCAAGTGCTTCAGGTCCTCCTCACTTTCAGCAAGCAGGGTTATGTCATCTGCATAACACAGGTTGTTGATGATTCTTTCACCAATCCTGTTGCCACGTTCCTCCTCATACAGCCCAGAGTCTCGGATTATCTGTTCTGCACACTGACTGAAAAGGTATGGAGACAAAATACATCCCTGATGGACCCCTTTCTTGATTTTGAACAATCCAGTGTCTCCCTGCTCTGTTCTGATGACTGCCTCTTGGTCCAAGTATAGGTTTCGCATTAGCACAATCAAATATTCTGGGAATCCCATTCTTCTCAGAGTCAGCCACAGCTTGTTGTGATCCACACAGTCAAAAGCCTTTGCATAGTCAATGAAGCACAGATAGACAAT
>NW_006400040.1:2744641-2746404 GCF_000299155.1 Elephantulus edwardii | reverse complement strand
ACTCGAATTTGTTTTTCAGCTCCTTCAGCTTAAGAAACGCTGAGCAATATCAGCCCTTTGGATTTTCTGACTTGTGCTCTCTGCACATTTCATGATAGCATCTTGCTTTGTCCTCCAGGGCTGCCTTTTGAAATTTTCTGTTCAGCTCTTTGTTTTTCTTGATTTCTTCCTCTAACTTTGGCTTCTCGTCCCTCTAATTCAATACTCAGAGTCTTGTCTGATATCCATCTTGGTCTTTTCTTCTTCTTCAGCCTTTGTAATGATATTTTGCATTCTTAATGGATGATTTTCTTGATATTCTCCCAGAGCTCATTTGGTCTATGCTCATTAGTGCTCAAGGCCCCAAACCTGAGATGGTTTTGAAATTCGAATGGAACAGACATAAGGCCAAGTCTTGGTTCCTGTGGACTTGATTTAATTTTTCTCAACTTCAGCTTGAACTTGCATATGAGGAGTTGGTGGTCTGTCCCACAATCAGCACTAGGCCTGGTTTTCACTGCTGATACTGAGCTTCTCCAGTGAGTCTTTGCACAAATGTAATCATTTTGATTCCTATGCATACCATCAGGTGAGATCCATCTGTATAGCCTGCGTTTATGTTTCTTATAAAAGGTATTTGCAATGAATAGATCACTGAATGTGCAGAACTCTATCATTATATCTCCAGGCCCATTTCTCTCACCAAGCCTATGTTTTCCAGCTACTGATCCTTCTTCCCTGTTCCCAACTTTTGCTTTCCTGTCACCCATTATTATTAATACATCTTGATTTCATGTTTGATCAATTTCTGACTGCAAAAGTTGGTAGAAATCTTCTATTTCCTCCTCTTTGGCTCTACTTGTTGGTGCATATATTTGAATGATAGTGGTATTCACTGGACTTCCTTGTATGCGTATAGAAATTATCCTGTGTGCTACCAAAAACTTTGGCTTCTTAATGAAGACTACCAGAAATTCAAAGTACATGAAGATGTCATGAACAAGTCATGTATTAAATGTTGTTGTTGTTGTTATGTGTTGTCAAGTTAGCCCAACTTATAACTGACTGACCAGTGAGTTTTCAGAGGTTGTCAATCACACAGGAGGAGATTGTCCACCTTTCTCCATTAGAGCAGCTGATTGATTCAAATCAAAAGGCTTGGATTTTCAGCACAACCCTTCACCATTAGGCCACCAGTGCTTCCTGTATTAAATATTGTCAAAGCTTATTTTTATTACATTTTTGATATAAAAATACAATTTCTGGTATTTTCAGCTTGCATTTTAATCTATAGAATGTTCAATTTATTTAGTATCTTAATCTGTTTGGATAATAATGCTCTCCAACCCATACTGACTGTAAAAAAAATCAGTACTTACTCACGAAGATTATTAATTTATAAATTGGCTTGTGTTGAAGAGGGTGAAACCAAGTTTCTCCTTGAAGGATAGTACTTTGAAACTCCTTAACACATACTTTGGGCATGTGGCCAGGAGGGACCGATCCTTGGAGAGGAATATTATGCTCAGAAGAGTGGTGGTACAGCGCAGGAGAGCAAGACCCCAGATGAGATGAATTAATACGATAACTAGGACAAGAGGGTTAGGTGCCACAGTCTCTTCTAAACACATTCTGTATATTAAGGCTTCACTAGAGACATTGGCAAAAAAAAAAGAAATAAGGCTCCAGGAATCAATGGAATATCAATTGACATGTTTCATATATTAAAGCACCCTGGATATGCTTCATCAGGCTATAGTAGAAAAACTGGAAGACTGGAATAG
>NW_006400040.1:2735873-2742341 GCF_000299155.1 Elephantulus edwardii | reverse complement strand
AGATGGATTGATTCAGTGACTGGGATAATTGGGATGGGAGTGTCAGAGACAGTGTGATTGGCACAGGACAGAGCAGGGTTTAGGGCTGTTGTACATAGGCTCGCTATGAGTCGCAGGCGACTCAACGGCACATAACAACATTATATTCAACAACAAAACTTAAAATACTAAATTAATGGATTAAAAAACAACCAACTACTTTATATAAAGTTGGAATGGACTTATATTTGACCCTCCATTGAATTTTCAATAAGTAATTCGGGAGGAAATTGTCTATCATACTCCCATAAGAGCAGCTGGAAGATTCAAACCTCCAGAGAAGTACAGCCCTTGAGTTAGCAGCAGAATTCACTATAGACTATAAATTGCTGTATTCATCTGTCACCGAGTTGCATGAGACTCATAGCGACCGTATGTACAACCACCCTAAACCCTGCTCTATACTGTGCCAATCTTGTTGTCCCTTACACACCTACCCTCATTAATTTAGTCTCTGAATCAATTCATCTCATAGAAGGTCTTCTTCTCCTGTGCTGTCTCTTCACCCTCCCAAGCAATGGCAACCCTCTCCAAGGACTAGTCCTTCCTTGCAACATGTCCAAAGTATGTCAAATGAAGCTTCAGAATCCTTGCCCCCAAGGAGAAGCCTGGTTTCACCCTTTCTAGGATGAGGCTGTTTGTCCTCCTAGCAGTCCGTAGTATATTATTAAATATTCTTCTCTAGCACTGCAGTTCAAAGGCATTAATTCTTCTATCATCCCTAGTCAGTGGCCAGTTTTCTGATGAATAGTAATTAATTGCAAAGACCATGGACTGAATCTAGTGCACGTTAGTCTCCAGACAGGCATCGTTGCTCTCCAATCCTTGGGAGTAGTCTCTGACAACAGACTTACCCAATGCAATTCATCTTTTAATTTCCTGGCTGCTCGTACCGAGTGTGTTGATTATGGAATCAAACAAACTAGAGGTGATAACAGTTTCAATCTCTTCACCATGTATCATGATCCTACCAATGGGCCCAGTTTTGAGAACCTTTGTTTTCTTGTTATTGTGCGCCAATTCATATTGTAGACTACAGTCCTTGACCCTCTGCAGCAAGTGCTTCAGGTCTTCCTCAGTTTCAGCAAGCAGATTGTGTCATCTGCATAATGCAGATTGTTGATTCATCTTCCTCCAATCCTGATGCCACATTTCTCCTCATAGAGTCCCGTCTATCAAATAATCTGTTTTACATATACATTGAAAAGGTTTGGAAATAGGACACATCCCTGGCGTACACCCTTCCGAATTTTAAACCATGCAGTGTTTCCTTGCTCTGTTCTGACAACTGCTTCCTGGTCCAAGTATAGGTTTCACACAAGCACAATCAAGTATTCTGAGATTCCCATTCTTCTCAGAAACAGCCACAGTCTGTTGTGATTCACACAGTCAAAAGCCTTTGCACAGTCAATGAAATAGAGATAGACATTCCTCAGGTACGGTCTGCTTTTAGTCAAGATCCATCTAACATTAGCTACAATATTCCTAGTACGATGGCCTCTTCTAAACCCAGCCTGCACTTCTGGCAGTTCTCTGTTGATATGCTGCTCCAGTTGTTTTTTAATAATCTTCAGCAGAATCTTGCTTGCGTGTGATATCAATGATACTGTACAATAATTGCCACAGTCTGATGGGTCATCTTTTTTTTTAATGGAAACAAATATAGATCACTTCCAGTCAGTTGGCCAGGTGGTTGTCCAACAGACTTCTTGGCACAACTTGGTGAGCACATCCAGGTCAGCATCTATTTGTTGAAATATGTCTATTGGTAGGTACACCATCAATTAGTGGGGCTGTATTTTTTGCAAAATCTTTCAGCGCTGCTTGAAATTCTTCCTTCATTACCACAGGCTCTTGCTCATACATTTTTTTCCCCCCATGAAATTCTTCTGTGTCCGCCAATTTCTTTAGGGAAGAAATCAAGATATTAAGGAGCAGTTTGGCACTTCCTCAAAAAGCTGAACACAGAAATTCTATATGACCCAGCTATTCCACTACTTGGAATATACCCTGAGACTATGAGAACTGAGGCACAAACAGAGATTTGTACACCTATTCATAGCAACATTTTTCACCATTGCAAGAACATTGAAACAGCCCAATGTCCAACCACAAAGAAAGGGACTGAGAAATTATGGTATATTTGCATAATGGAACACTATGCTGCATGCAGGAGAAATGATCATGTAAATTATTACCTAACTTGGGAGGGACCGGACAGCATTATGCTGAGTGGAGTGAACTTGCTCATTTCCACAAAGATATATATTGTATAAAGCCATTATTGTAGAATGAGTATAAGGTTCCAAGAGAGGTAGGAGAGGTTGGAAGCAGAGGCAAGAGGATGTGCAGGAGGAGGAAGGGATTAACTAAGGGATTTTTCAATTAGATGGGTAAGGGGGGCAGGGAAATTGAAAGAATTTCTTCTTGAAAACAATGTTTTCAAATTTTGTAAATAAACTAGTCTGGGGGAGATATTAAGGAGCTGAACAGAAAATGTCAAAGGGCAGTGCGGTAAGACAAAGTAAAGTATTATAGTAAAATGTGCGAAGAGCTGAAGTCAGAAAATCAAAGGGGCCAAACTTGCTTGGCATTTTTTAAGATGACAACACTGAAGAACAAACTCAAGCCTCAAGTTTCAACACTTAAGGATGCTTTGGTCAAAATATTAAATTATCCAGGTAGCATTAAAAGAACATGAAAAGAGTATACAGATACATTTTACCAAACGGATTATAAATTACTTATAAATAAAACAGGAAAATTCTAAACACAGCTTTCCATTTCCATAACCTACAGGATTATTTAAGATTATTTCTATTCACAAATGAGTAAATTAAGGCTAAATAGGAAGGATACTTCCCAATATCACTTGGTTACACTCAGTGACCAGTAAGTTTAACTTCTTGACACACTAAGGTATTTTTTAATATAATCCTAGGCTTTTTTTTGCATTGAGATCAATTTATAAGTTTAACTTAATGTCTTTTCTATTTTTCCTGAGACCTCAATTGACTTTTTCAAATTAACTTATCTTTTCCTTTAGGTTCTTCTAAACCTTCCACGCACATTATTAATTTTTTTTTACGTTTTATAAATACTTTTATTAGCAAAGGAAATAAAACAAGCATATGCACTAACTAGGGAAGGAAGGGCTGCTTCCCTTTGCCCCCAAAGTTTATCATTAAGCCTTCAAAAGCCAGTTAGCACTGTGTGCAGAGTAGACGCCAGTGTTTGGAGGAGGCTGGAATCAAACAAAAGTGATACCCGTCTGGGCAGTATTGACCTGCCAGACGTTTACCTCCTCATACTCATCCAGGGCTGCCTGGGACTGTGCCGGGGTGAAGCCTCGGGATATGCACCTCTGCTCTGCTTCAGAAAATCGTACACTTTGGCCACCAGAGACCAACTCCCTAACAGTAGCAAAGATCACATCTGCTGGTCTCTGAGTCCTTGCTGTTTGCGCCTTGTCTCCTAGAAGGGAGTCCTTTGACACCTCCATTAGCCTGATGGCTTCATTCACATCTTCCTTCTCCACAACGCCCACCATTCAAAGTCGTGCCAGAGCAGTAGAAAGCCGCAGGATAGCCAACAGGGTCCAGGCAGAGGGGTAGGTGGCATCCTTACTAGCCCAAGCCTCTCTCCTCATCTCCACGTCCGCGGCTGTGATGTAGTCAGCGGGAGACTCCGGCACTGCAGGCTGTTTCTCACGGCACATAGCTACCTAACATCTCATGGGCTTCATGCCCAAGGGTTCAAATTGTGCTGGGGGCTGCTGGCTGTGCGGGTGCACATAGATGATGTTCTGGGCCAACCGGAGATCATTGTCTCGGTCAGGCGGTCCTGGATCAGCCAGAGAAGGTCAAACCGGGAGAGAAGTGCAGCAGGAAGCTGGATGTTCTGCTCCAAGCTTCGACGAGGGTTACAGCGCCCACAGGCAGGATTGTCAGCAGTCAGGATGGAGCAGCGAGCATTAAGAGTAGTGTGAATGCCTGCCTTGGAGATGGATCTGTATTGGAGATGGATATAGTCCGCTGCTCCATGAGCTCGTGGATGGCAGTCCGGTCAGCCTCTGCCATCTTGTCAAACTCATCGATGCAGCACACACCCTGGTCAGCCAGCACGAGTGCTCCGCCTTCCAAGGCCAGTTCTCCAGTCACATTGTCTCTCAGCACAGCGAACACCTGTAAGCCCCACTCCAGAGGAGCCGCGGCCTGTAGTGTACTGGCTGCAAGGGGCCAGGCGGTCAATGTATTACAAAAGCTGAGACTTGGCCACACCAGGATCTCCCATCAGACAGATGTTGATGTTGCCTCTGATCTTCATGCCTCCAGGGGACTGGTCCACACCTCCCACCAGCAGGAGCAAAAGTGCTTTCTTCACATTTTCATGTCAGTAGATCTCAGGGGGCGATGGAAGCTGCCAACTTTTTATAAAAATCTTCCTCAGCAATCTGCCTCAGCTTCTTACTGCTCAGCTCTCCAGCCCCGGCCTCATCATCCTCAGTCATTTTTCACGATCCAATGCGCCTCCAGGTAAGTCTCTGAGAGTAAACCCTGTACTATCTGTCGGAACCCAGTACGCAGGATTGGCAAGAAGATGCCAGTGTCGCTGACATGATCGCTGAGTTGGGCAATCCTTGTGTTCTCGCCTTCTACCATCACTGTGATGCTCTGAGGGATATTTCCCACAGGTACCTGGTCACTATGCTCCTGCATTTTCATCTCCTGGAGTTTGATGAATTTGGATCCGCGTGTCTGAAGACAGAGCTGCCCACCAGAGCGGTTGGTCTGGCACTCCTGGCTCGGGCACATGATCAGAGGCATGAAAATTGGAGACTGGATTGGCTGGTAGGTCTCTGCCCCACACTGGTCACCAATGTAAGTGGCCACCACCAGCCTGGGTTTGACTTCGGACACACGAGTGACAATTCCATGGACAGTTACCAACTTGCCCACAGAGTCAGCCCGTACTTCCCGGATCACACAAGGCTTGTTGCTGCTTGGTCCCTGAAAATACAACTCAAATCTGCCCATGAGTTCAGGAGGGTACTGGTTCTGGGGGCTGCGGGCAGCTCCAGGGTTCCGGGTCCGCTGTTCCATCATTAGCCGGTGCTCAGTGTAAATATCTAGGACATCTTTGCTCACTACCTCCTTCTCCTCGTATTGTGGCAGCAGTTCCTGGGCAGCATCAGCAAAAAGCTTGGAATAGCGCTTGGCACTCTCACAAATTGAGTCCATCCACTCGGGGTCATCCTCAGTTACGTCAGTTAGGCCACATACATGGCCACTTGTTCCGGACGAGCCAGCTAAACCAACTGGTTCCTATACCTGATTCACCATCCTGGTAAAACTCTTGTAGGAACTTCTTAACCTTTTCTTTCTTGAGCGCATAGTCCTTTAGTGCCATCACTGCCCTGGGGCGCATGGCAGCAGTTGGCGGGCTCCGGGACACACACCAAGAGAAGCAAAGAAAAGGCGCACGGTGGACTGTGGCTGAGCAACCGAAATTCGTACATTATTAATTTTTACAGTTCACTATCATTCTGTTCATAACCTTGCAAACTCTTTAGTGCCTACAACAGCAGACTGTAGCCTTTCAGAGAGCACAGTACTTTTTTCCCTCCTATTTGTTAAAGAATACACTGTTTTTTGAGCTTACAGTACTTTCTTGGGAAGAAATTAACAAGTGTGTTCTTATCTTAAAAATGTATCTAACTCTTACTTCATCATAAATAAAGGATTATATCATTTCTCTGCTCAGAAAGTTTCAGTAATTTCTCTTTACACACAAAATAAAGTTCAAACTTTGCAGCGTGACATTTAGAGCTTTTACAATGAAATAATATAATTTCCTGACTCACCCCACCCATCTCACCCCACAGCATTCATCAATGCTTGTTCTGCTCACTCTACTTAATCAATCACACTACTTGCTACTACTCTGAACTCCTCACACTCTTCTGCTAAGCAAATTTTATATTCCAGTATCTACAGATACCAAAATGTTGGCTTCTCCATCAGTTATAAGATTGTCTTAGTTTCTTCTTCCATATTCCTGTGTCTTCTATAAGAAATTGCCTATACTATGAGGGAGTTCTGGTGACCTAGTGGGTAAGAAGTTAAACTGTCAAACTGAAAGCTGGAGGTTTGAGTACACCAACTGCTCTGAGGGAGAGAAATAGGCAATCTCCTATTTATGTCCTCTGAAAAATCACTTAGACTTTACACTCTTTGAAGTTCACTTTAAGAGTCCCTATGATTCTTTTCTGACTTAACATCAACCAGAGAGATATATAGTAGGTGCCCAGTCAATACTAGTTTAATTAAATTTTAGAGCTGTGAATTTCTGGTACCTAGTCATATTTTTTAACCTGGTAGTGCTCTAGTTAAGTGTCCAGCTATTAACCAAAAAGTAGTTCATTCAAAT
>NW_006400040.1:2717868-2733598 GCF_000299155.1 Elephantulus edwardii | reverse complement strand
TCATTCTTCTATAGCTCCTCCAAATGTTGTTGTTCTGGTTAAGATGCCATCAAGGTGACTTCAACTCATAAAGTCCCTGCGTAGAACAAATTAAAGTCTTAACATATTCTTCCCCACCTTAACAACCTCTGCTGTACTTTAGCCCTTTGTACACTATATCATATATTAACTCTCAAACCAACAATCCTAAATTCCTGATTTCAACTTTCTATTTTAACAGTTATTCTTACTTCTTCTAATCTCTTAGTTACGTTAATCCTTGGTTAAAACGACCTCATAACCATCGCAAGATGTGTTTAAACAAATTGGATTGACAAGTGTGACTTTACACAGCAAGTCAACACATTAAAATTATTTCATGGAGCTATAAAGTAGATAGTGGGTTTGGCTGAGGGAGGTGAGAATGGAAACAAACTCAAAGGATGCGATAAATTCTCCCCAATTGTGTTTCAATTACTATCAATTACTCATGTGCAAGTTCAAACAAAATTTGAAGAAATAAAAAATTCACAGAACCAAAACATGGCTTTAGATCTATCCTACCTGAATTTAAAATCATATAAAAAATAAGTTTGAGGCACTGAATAATAATGAGGTTTAAGAGGCGCATATGTGGACAATAGTAGCAAGAGAATAGTGATCCAGTGGAACATGATTTAAGAAGCAACTGGAGAAGTGAATTGGGTCTTGTTTAGCCATGGATGGAATAGAAATTAAACATTAGCTACAGGCAATGAGAAGTCATTGATGGCTCTTGACAAGATGAATGACATAATGCCTATGGCTTACAAAATAATGCCTTTCTCCAAAAAAATACATTCACACTCTAATTCTCAGATTCTGTGAATATACTACTTTACATGGCAAAGAGATTTTGTAGTTGTTGTTGTTGTTAGGTGCCATCGAGTTGTAGATGACTCACAGCGACCCTATGAACTAAAGGCCTGAGTACTGTTAGTACATAGTTTCCGGAGGCAAGCCACTTGGTTAAATTAAAGAACATGTGATGCAGAGAGTATTCTAGACTGCCCAGGTGAGTCCAATGTAAGTACAAAAGTTCTTGAGAGGGAAAAGGAGAAGCAGAAGAGGCAGAGCCAGATGTGACAATGGAAGAAGCAATGCTGTGACAGAACCTCAAGCCAAGGAATAGAGTAAGACTTTGAATGCTAGAAAGACAAGTCTATAGATTTTTTTTTTCAGTTAGAGCTTTCAGAATAAATGAAATCCTGTTGCCTCCTTTAGTTCAGTCCATTGTAAGTGACTGCAAGAAGATAAGTGTGTTATTTTAAGTCACCAAATATGTGGTAATTTATTAAAGCAGTTGTAAAAAAACTAATACAAAGTCTATGACTAAATCAAGGGTTTTGGAGGTGAGACTGATAAGATTTACTAGATTTAATTAGTTCCTAAACTATTCTTCATTCTGCCAGGAGTAAGAACCCTTGGATATTATTTGACACACTAGAGTCATTAGTCTGAGAAAGTAAGTACTGCTTTACCAGGTGACTAATTTGACAAATAATTTATTCATTAGCCAGAAACATCTATCCAACGGAAAAACCCAACTTTTAACTCACACTCAGTCAATCTAAAGGCAAACAAACTCTTCAGCACAGTTCTACTCTAAAGGGTGGAAAAGCAAGGACAAGAATGGCAAGCAGCACAAGAGGAATGTCTGTTCAGGATCACAGAACTAGGTAAGAACAATATTTCCCAGAGTGAACAAGAGGGAGAAAAAAGCAATAGATTTCTCACTCCAACATCATTTGTTATACCCCTTCAAGCACTGTTGCCACTTCATGCTCTGGTAAGGTCAGGGCCTCAGCCTGTCTGATAGCAGTAAGCCATTACACAGAGTTCAGGCAATAGCCTTTGCCACAATCCTCTCAGTGTTCCTCGAGCTATCTAAAATGCCAGATGGAAGACTGACAAGAAGCAAAGTTCAAGGCAGAGGAAAGAAACTTAACAGCAGACTAGCAGGGCTACAGGTAAATGCCACATAACAGACATCTTCTTCTCAAGAAAGCGGCTGCAAATAAGCTTTCACACCACAGAGTCTTTAGACTTCGTTCACAGAATTTACCTAGAATCCCTATTCCTCCTCCCCTACTTTCTTATCCCAAGAGATGTGTATGCTCACAGCAGTTTTCTGGCCATAATATAGAAGCTTGTAGCACACACTGTCTATACCCTCAAAGAAACCTCTTTGAACATACTAGGTTTCCACAGGAATGAAACCAAAGTTTAGTCTCATCATAGAGGATTTACCTGGTTGAGTCAGGAGGGGAGCCATCAATATTTTAGTTACTAGCAATTAGGGGTTCAGGAGAAGCCAACAGGTACAGTGCCTGCCTATGAGAAGCTCTTCCAGGAGTATGGAAATAGGGACTTGTGAAAATGTTTCAGACTATTGTTCTCTCTCTCTGTTATTGTTAGCTGCTGCTGAGTCATGTGAAGTGATACAAAACGCTGCCCACCCCAGTCCCATGTTTATGATTTGTCATTGGCATGGCCTTTGTGATCCCTAGGGTTTTCAGTCTGATTTTCTGAAGTAGATCATCACACTCTTCTACCAGCAAGAAAGCAACATGCAAACCACCATAGAAAGACAAGTAATAGCAATGCATTAATTACATTGACTAGCAATTGAACTTAGTTCTTCCACATGGTAGGTGAGAATGCTACAACTGACTATCACTGGACCCTTCCTCTCTATCTCCCACCATCCAGCTGTCTCACCCTTTCACAAAAGTGCTTTATCTTGAGCTTCTGGATGAGTCTCTGTATCCCTGACTCTTTTGTAACTCTTAAGAAGCCTCATCTCAATCCAATTGAGTTGGTCAACAGGCTTCATATTCTCCCTGCCCCAAACATTCAGATCAAACCTTTCCTCTATTTCTGTGTTTACAATCTTGCTATAACAGACTCATCTCTGATGCAAAACTGTCACTCTCTAGATTAACCTGGATGTAGGTATTAGCAGTTCTGGTGGTTAAACTGCTAATCTAAAGGCCAGGCCTTGTTACTGGTTCAACTCCATGTGTTCCATGGGAGAAAGGCAGACTATCTATTCCTGTAAGATTTAGAGCCTTAGAAACCCAAATGAGGGTCAGCTAAAAATCCGTTCTGACTTGATAGCAATGATCTTTTTTAAAAAAAGAAAAAAATCTGAGTTACCTTCTTCATAGCTTATATGCTCTAAAATAATTTGTAGGAGGATATATCCATTTTTTTGGATGAGGGAAAACAATGTACTTTGTTACATCACAAACACACATACAGATAGAGAGAGAGAGAAAGAGAGCCATGTCCAATGCACATAAAGAAGATGCCCTTTCACTGTGATCCCTCCCTTCAGAGCTAAGTCTTGTCCCTGATCGCTATTTTAGGAAGCTTTTCACCGTGCAGGCCAGAAAGGCAACCAATTGCCTGAAGAGAATGAAACTAAGATGAATACAAAGGTCACTCAGGACACTGTATGCTGTTAGGTGATTACACACTTTTCTAAGGCCGTCCTTGGTACAGATGTAGTGAATGCTAAATGGCATGTCCGTCTTGTTCCAGCAATTAGCTTTGATCTCTCTGGCCTTAACGCTGTGTCCAGCTGTTCTAAAAGAGAAAAGAAATTCTCTGTTCCTGCACCATTTATTTTTATATAATCATTCCAGGAAGACTGAACAAAGCCTCACTCTCTTCTAGGCATTATGAAGGATAAGAATGAATTCTTTTCTCCCCTTAAAACGTTAATAGCATAGAAGAAAAGAAAAAATATGTACTCAAAATATGACATACCGTATGTTCCAATGTTTAGTGGTGGCAAAGGACCATTTCATTTTCTGCAAATATATACCAGGTATAATTTAAGGCCTTGAGAATACAGAAGTAAGCAAGGAACAACAACAACAACAAATCCCTACTTTCTTGAGGAAAGAAGATCATTACACCAATGAAAATTAAATATACAAAGTTCAAATATGATGCACATTATTAATAGAATAGGGAAATAATGGGATGTATAGAAGTAAGTATATGAAGAAGTGACCCTTTCTCTGAATGACAAGAAGGCCAAATGTGGTCTAAGATAAGAACATTATGAGACAGGAAACAAGTACAAAGTCTATGAGGTGGACAGAAGATGAGGACTTCAAGAGAAAATGATCACTTGTTTCCCAAGGATGAGTTAGAGTACCATTCTCATTGCTGTAGAGTTGCAACCAATTCATAGCTGACCCTCCAGTGCATCTGAGGCTTGTGGATTCGAACCACCAGAGGCTTGTCTTTAGGGTTAGCAGTGCAGCTCCCGACAGACTACACAACCAACTTCTCCTCCAAAAACAGCAGTAGAGGAAAGTAAAATGGCATAAACAAATAGCTAGGAAAACATGGATTGTGTTTAGTCTAAAGCAAGTGTGGATATGAATGAAAGACTGGTGAGATATGAAATTCAGAAGTTGAAGGGGATAACTTATGGTGAACACCAGGGGCCAGACTATTTATGCCTTTGTAGTGTGTTCAATAAGTATGAAATACTACAGGTTTTAAAGCAGTCCTTCACTTGATAAAAACAATGCTTCAGAAAGATTTTTCTGGCATTAATGGGAACTTCCTGAGCTTTGAAAAACAAGTATTCTTCTGTGCTTCCATTTCCTGGTAAATATTCACCTCAATTCCTAAGTTTCTTGGAAAAGTCAAGGAACTCATGCAATATTATTCAAAATGGGTGACCCTGGAGGACATTATGCCGAGTGAAGTATCTCAGTCACAAAAGGACAAATACTACATGGTGCCGCTGTTGTAGAATGAGGCTGACATCAGGGTGGGGGTAAGACAGAAAAACTCGATAAATTATATTTACTGCATTGAAGCCTATGAAGGAGAGAATAGTTTAAAAGTAATATATTTTAGGGCATTATTATTATAAGAGTTTGGAATGAGGGTTGCAGAGTGGAGTATACTCAGGGTGAGGGTGGGGGATTGTATACCAATGAAGGTTTTTTTCTTTTGCTTTTCAAGGAGAGGAGTGAACTGGGGGTGGGAGTGGAGTGGACAGGGAGAGAAGTGCAACAATGAATGAATGGAAGCCCAAAATCTCTGTCGATGTTCACTGAAATTAATTTAAAAAAAGTCTTCCCTGTAAAATACTTTTAGATAGACTCAGCAATATATTTGGTGGGGCATAGTGCAAAGTGAAAATGCTGATCCCCTTTTGCTAAAAGTGGTTTATTCTGCTTTGTTTTCTTAACCTGTCATAATATTTTGCACCTATTATTTTATATTGTTTTTCTTTGGGCACAAGAGTGCATATTAGGCTCATAGGAAACTGGTGTCAACTCCAAATCCAAACCCTCCCTTTATCTACACACAAGTCTCAGGGTAGAAGTAGGGGACAGAAGACAGAAGTGAGCTAGATCAACCAAGGGAAGCAGGGAGGTGGCAGGAGGTGAAACCACATGTGAACTGTGGCTCTAAGTCCTTGGTACGTTTTATTTCCCCATCATGCTTCACTCACAAAACACACTTCGAAAGAGAAAATTATTAAGCATTTAAAGATGATGATTACAGACGACTAGGCTTCAAATGTGGCATCTCCTTCTGAATGTAAGTTGATAATGTGGTTGTACTGGGTGGGCCTGTCCATGAACTCTGGTGTAGTTTTAAAATTGAACAATTTCACATGATATAAATCTCATCTGGAAGTGGTACAATGTTGTACTTAAGTAAGTTTGGCTCACAGTCTGACTATATCACCTATTAGTTGCATATCTTTCACCAAATTACATACCTGTTAAATCTTATTTGTTGTTGTTATATGCCATTGAGTCACTTGCGACTCATAGTGACCCTATATACGACAGCCCTGAAACCTGCTCTATCCTGTAGAAGCAACTTTACTGTCTCCGATACACATACCCTCATTACCCCAGTCTCTGTATCAATCCACCTCATCAATGGTCTCTCTCTCTCTTTCTCGTCTCTCCACCATCCCAAGGATGATGTCCCACTCCAAGGACCAGTCCCTCCTTGCAACATGCCCAAAGTATGTCAGATTAAGACTCAGAATCTTTGCCTCCAAGGAGCAGACTGGCTTCAACCTCTCTAGGATGAAACTGTTCTCCTTACAGTCCATGGTATATTCAAAACTCCACCAGCACCACAACTCAGAGGCATCAATTCTCTTTCCATAATTCTTAGTCATTGTTCAGCTCTCTGACACATAGTAAACAATTTAGATAGGCAAATAACATCTCCGTAGGAGTGAAATGTTCTATAATCTTACTAGAATAATGAACATAGAAAAACTTCTATGGATATGAAGAAGCAGTATTAGTGGCAGAGTTGTTTTACCAGTCAATACAAAGTTAAACAATTTAGAAATTACTTTCACTATTTTTAACATTTTTATAGTGATACAACTGGCTTTGTTAATAACCAGCCAGCCTAGGCCAGAAGGGACAAACAGGCCCAGATCTGTGTCAGACTGGGGGCCACAGGGCCAGATAAACAGCACTAGCATGCGAGACCTAAAGAACACATAGTTCTCACCTTGGAAGTGATCCTATTCTGACAAACATGTGGTACATAAGGAAAAACAGAGACAATATGCCCCAGGACAACAGTCCTGAAGAAGAAGCTCAGGGGAAAGAAACTTTCTCCAGTACTGCCTCAGACAAAAAGCCTTCCCTGAACAGATACATGGGTATTGGACTGAACTTCTAAACTTGAGATAGAAATCAGAGTGAGAGACCAGCAATATTGTGAGGTACAAGACAGCACAGAAGTGACTTGTGGCCTAAGCCAACATGTCAAAGTGTTGTAGGGTGGGAGGGGGTTGCTGGACAGGGTATGGGGAGTGTAAATGATGCTAATATTCAGGAAAAGGGAAGGGACAAGACACACATTCAGGAGGAGGCCACTGCAAGCATGTTTATTCGTGTAAGAGAAAGTGAATTTCATTTGCACCTTTCACTAAAATGCTGGTCTGTCATATACTAGGCAGACACAGAAGAATTTCAAGAAACAACATGTGATCAAGAGTCTGTGGTAATGAAAGAAGAAGTTCAAGCTGCTCTGAGAGGATTGGCAAAAAATAAGGCTCCAGGAATTGGCACATTTCAACAAACAGACCCTGCCCTGGATGTGCTCATCAAGTTGCACCAATAAATCTGGAGGACAACCACATGGCCAACTGACTGGAAGAGATCTATATTTGTTCCCATTCCAAAAAGGTGATCTGACAGTGTGGAAGTTATGGAACAATATCATTAATATAACATACAAGCAAGATTATGCCGAGGACTATCCAAAAACAACTGGAACAGCACATTAACAGAGAACTGCCTGAAGTGCAGGCTGGATTTAGAAGAGGCCATGGCACTGGGGATATTATAGTTAATGTCAGATGGATCTTGGTTGAAAGCAAAGAGTACCAGAGGAATGACAATACAAAGGCATTTGACTGTGTGGATCACCACAAACTGTGGCTGACTCTGAGAAGAATGGGAATCCCAGAACACTTGGTTGTACTTATGTGAAACCTATACTTGGTCCAGGATCCAGTCATCAAAACAGAGCAAGGAAACACTGCATGGTTCAAAATTGGGAAGGGCATATGCCAGGTATGTGTCTTATCTCCATATCTTTTCAATTTACAGACAGAACAGATTATCCAGGAGGCTGGGCTCTATGAGGAGAAGTGTGGCATCAGGGTTGGAGGTAGACTCATCAACAATCTGCATTATGCAGATGACACAACCTTGTTTGTTGAAACTGAGGAGGACCTCAAGCACTTATGGCAGAAGGTCAAGGACTGTAACCTTCAATATGGATTGAAGTTCAACATCAAGAAAACAACATTTCTCACAACTGGGATGATTAGCAGCATTATAATAGATGATGAAAAGATTGAGACTGTTGACAGCTTCAGTTTGCTTGGCTCTACAATCGACAATCTTGGTACTGGCAGGCAAGAAATTAAAAAGATGAATCACTTTGGGAAAGTCTGTCGTCAGAGACCTTTCCAGAGTGCTGAAGAGCAGATGTCAGTCTGGAGACTAAGGTGATCTGATTCAGGCCATGATTTTTGCAATTACTTGCTATGCATCACAGAGCTGGACAATGACTAGGGATGATAGAAGGAGAGTTGATGTCTTTGAGTTGTGGTGCTGGAAAAAGAGTATTTGATATACTATGAACTGCTAGGAGAATAGACAAGTTTGTTCTGGAGAGGGTGAAGCCAGGCTGCTCCATGGAGGCAAGGATTCTGAAGCTTCATCTGACATATGTTGGACATGTTACAAGGTGAAATCAGTCCTTGGAGAGGGTCGGCATGCTTGGGAGGATGGAGAGATGGATTGATTCAGTCGCTGGGCTAATGTGGATAGCTGACAATAAGATTGACAAGGGATAGAGCAGGGTTTAGGACTGTTGTTGCTATGAATCGCAGGTGACTCTATGACACATAACAACAATACCTTTTATAAGAAACAAAAAAGTAGACTATACACATGGATTTCACCTGATGATATGCACATGAATCAGACTGATTACTTCTATGGAAGGAGTAGTTGGAGAAGTTTAATATTAGCAGTGAAAATAAGAACAGGTATTAATTGTGCAACAGACTGTTGTCAGATTGCTAAGGAAGGACAGAGCTCAGTTCAGGCCAAGAAAGGCAGTTTATTGAGGAGAAACTGCTGGTCTAGCTCTTAAGCAGAAAACCAACCCCAACTAATAGTTAGAGAGAAGTTTTATTGTCTTACAAGGGACTTGGTGAGGGGGATGCTTACAGAATTTTTTTTAGAAGATAGAGAAATGGGCTGGGGTCTCAGATAACTATTTCTGGGAAAGGAGGTAGAGCAGTTTCACATCCTTTGAAGCAGCCACAGCTGTTGCTTCCTATGATTGGATCATTTTAGTGTCCATTCTAGGAAAGGAAGGAAAGGGCTCTGCAGCCCTAGTAACCATCAGCTATTCATATGCAAGTTCAAATTAAAGCTAAAGAAGGTCAAATCAAATTCACAGGAATCAAAATTTGACCTTAAGGCTATGTCACCTGAATTTAAAACCAACTTAGGAACAGGTTTGAGGCCCTGAACACTAATGAATGAAAACCAGATGAGCTATGGTAGGATATCAAGAGTATCATCCACAAAGAATTCAAAAGGTCATTACCAAGATGGAAGAAGAAAAAAAGAACAAAATTGATGTCAGAAGAGACTCTGAATATTGCACTAGAGCCCTGAGAAGCCAAAGCCAAGCAAAGAAATCAAGAAGTTAGGAGCTGAATTGAAAATGTCAAAGGGCAGCCTGGGAAAACAAAGCAAAGAATTATAATGAAATATGCAAAGAACTGGAGTCCAGAAATCAAAAGGGCTGTATTCACTCAGCATTTCTTAAGCTGAAGGAACTAGAGAACAAGCTCAAACCTTGAGATGCAATACTTAAAGATGCTATAGTCAGGATATTGAACGGTACAAAAAGAAAATGGACAGAGTAAACAGAGTCATTGTACTGAAAAGAATTGGCTGACACAGAAGAATTTCAAGAAACAATATATGAGGGAGCTCTAGTTGTCTAGTGGCAGGAAACTACACTGAAATTCCAGAGGTGTGCAGTTCAAATCCACCAGATGCTCTTCTGGAGAAGGAGGGACAATATCCTCCTGTACCAGTCAGATCCGATTTGACGGTACACACACAAAAATAATAAAATTTTTAAAAAATTTAAAAAAGAAACAACAAATGATCAAAAAGAAATGGTGATTTTTTTTAAAAGCAATAGTGATGAAGGGGGAAGTTCAGGCTGTTCTGAAGGATGTGGCAAAAAAATAAATCCCCAGGAATTGTTGAAATACCAATTGACATTTATCAACAAACAGATGCTGCCCTGGATGTACCCACCGGGCTGTGCCAAGAAATCTGGAGGACAACTATCTGGCCAACAGACTGGAAGAGATTCATATTTATGTCCATTCCAAAGAAAGGTGATCTGACAGAGTGTGGAAATTTTAGAATGATATCACTAATAACACATGCAAGCAAAATCCTGCTGAAGATTATTCAGAAATGCCTGGAACAGTACATTGACAGAGAACCATCTGAACTATGAGCTGAGTTTAGAAGAGGCCGTGGCACAAGACAGATTATAGTCAGTGTCAGATAGACCTTGGCAGTAAGCAAAGAGTGCCAGAGAGATATCTGTGACTATCTATCCATATTCATTGACTATGCAAAGGCATTTGACTGTGTATATCACAACAAATTGTAAAATTGTGGTTAACCTTGAGGAGAATGGGAATGCCAGAACACTTGATTATGCTTATGTGAAACTTATACTTGGACCAGGACACAGTCCTCAGAACAGAGCAAAGAAAAACTGAATGGCTCAAAATCAGGAAGTGCATCAGGGATGCACCCTGTCTCCATAAATTTTCAATCTATATGGAGAACACATCATTTGGGAGGTTGGACTTTATGAGGAGAAATGTGTCATCAGGATTGGAGGAAGACTCATCAACAACCTACATTATGCAGATAGCACAATTTTGCTTGCTGAAAGTGAGGAGTACCTGATATGCTTGCTGCAAAAGGGCCATGACTGTAGTTTTTAATATGCATTAAAGCTCAACATCAAGAAGACAAAAATTCTCAGAGACAATTGGAAGCACCAGGAAGGATGGAGAGGCAATTGAGGTTGTTAACAGTTTGTTTGGCTCCTCAAACTACACTTCTGGCACCAGTAGCCTGGAAATGAAAAGATGAATGCCATTAGGTAAATCTGTTGTCAGGGATCTCTCCAGAGTACTGAGAAAGCAACAATGTCAGTCTAGATATTAAAGCGCACCTAATCCAGTCCATGGTCTTTGCAATTACTTGCTGTGCATCAGAGAGCTAGATAAAACTAAAGAGAACAGAAGAAAAATTGTTGTGGTGTTGGAGAAGAGTTTTGAACATACTATGGACCACCAAGAAAAGAAATAGGTCTTTCTTGGGGAGGTAAAAGCTAAGTTTCTCCATGGAGGCTAGGATTTTGAAGCTCTGTCTTACAAATTTTGGGCATATGTCCAGGAGAGACCATTCCCTAGAGAGAAGGACATTATGCTTTAAAGGGTGGAGGGACAGCGCAGGAGAGGAAGATCCCAAATGAGCTGGAGTGAGACTGTAACCAGTGCAAAGGCAATAAGTGTATCAGAGTCAGCGAGACTGGCAGGACAGGGCAGGCTTCAGAGCTATCGTGCATTGGGTCGTTATGAGTCACAGGCGACGTGATGCCACATAACAACAACAATGTAGTGACCAAATTGTAAGGTGTTGCAGTACCAATCCGAAGTCAAGCTGCTTAAACCTACCAGCTGCTTCATGGAAGAAAGATGGATAGTCTCCTTCCAAGTGTTTTACAGCCTCTGAAAACCTGGAGAGTCAGCCAGGAGCCAGACCCAACTCAACAGCACATAACAACAATATTTTTAATACCATACTGATGAGATTGTTCTTTTTGTTTTCAAATGTCTGAGCTTTTCATACATTCTTTTATATTGGATAGAAAATGCTCTATTATAAACTCTTAGTCAACTAAATGAGTCCAAGAAGTAAGAACAAAAAAGAAATGGAGAGGTGTTGTAATATGAAGGTTTCTCTCTATTTGTTATTGTTGTTATGTGCCGTCGAGTCATTTGCCACTCATAGCGACCCTATGCACAACAGCCCTAAACCCTGCTCTATCCTGTGCCAATCGCATTGCCTCTGACACACCCATCCTGATTACCCCAGTCACTGAATCAATCCACCTCATAGAGGGTCTTCCCCTCCTGTGCTGTCCCTCTACACTACCAAGCATTATGTCCCTCTCCAAGGACCCATCCCTCCTTACAACATGTCCAAAGTATGTCAGACAAAGCCCCAGAATCCTTGCCTCCAAGGAGTAGCCTGGTTTAAATCCTCTGTAGGATGAGTCTGTTTGTTTTCTTGGCAGTCCATGGTACGTTCAATACTCTTCTCCAGCACCACAGCTCAAAGGCGTCAATTCTCCTTCTGTCCTCCCTAGTCATTGCCCAACTATCTGATGCATAACAAGTGACATTCAGATTAAGACAGACTAGGAAGAAGGATTGGCCATCCACTTCTGAAATAGCAGGCCTCTGAAAACCCTATATATGCTCTCTATTATTTACTATAAATTCTAAAGCAGTAAGCTGCCATTGTTTTTAGACATGTGGGGATAATTCTAACATGAATATATTGTATTTTCTCTCCTTATTTATATACTTCTGTTTGTCTTCTTATAAAGAAGCACCTGATTTTATAGTGTCTTGTTTAAGAAAAATGTGCCAGTTTGTTGTACTTTAGTGGTTTGTGTGTTACTGTGAAGCTTAAAACTTTGTTACAAGTATTTAAAATATAAACAAGGTCACTAATGGTGGGCAGGTTTCAACAGAGCTCCCAGACTAAAACAGATAAAAAACAAACAGAAAACAAAAACAACCAACAATTGGCAATATACTTCTGAAAAAAAGCCCAACTGGCCAGTATAAACCTTATGAACAGCAGGAGGATATGCCTTCAAGTGTGATGAACTCACCATGCTCAAAGGCATTCAAAATACAAGTGGGGGAGAGCTTTGAAATAGGACCTACCTTAATAATATGGATGTTGTTGTTGTTTGTGATAGAATCTAATCACATGGGAGGAGATTGTCCATCCTTCTCCAGTGGAGCAGTTGATGGCCTTGAACCTCATGCCTTCAGGATTGTAGTGCAGATTCTTGCCTCTAGGCCACCATAATCATGGGTACAGACTAAGTATTCCAGTTTGTTGATATGATACTACTCAAGATTAAAAGAGGCAGCTAGTGTTCAACTTTCCAATATTAATAGAAAAACAGGATGCACAATGTATGAATCTAGAAGAATTGAAAGCTGTAAAAAATTAAATGTAACTCATAAGGTTCAGAAGGCTAGGCATTGATGAATTGAAATGGATTGATACAGGCTATTATGAATTAGATAAGCATACTATCTAATACACCAGGAAGGACAAATTGAAAAGAAATGGTATCACATTCAATGTAAGGGAGAAGTGTGATGGTGGCAGTCATGGGATAATATTTCTATGCATGCTGGGAAGATAAGTTAGTACAACTATTAACCAGACATTAACAGCAAAGATGGAGGAATTAAATGTTTTATAGCAACATCTGCAGCCTGAAATGGATCAAACATGCAATCAAAAGACATTGATAATTACTGGACACTGGGAACAAAGTTGGAACCAAGTAATTAGAAAGAATGCGAAAGATTTCATGTTAGAATTTACAAACTAAAGATTTATTCATTGCAAAAAGTTTTTTGCAGCAACAAATGAGAAACATATTTATGATCCTCACTATATATGTGTGTGTGTGTGTGTGTGTGTATACACACATATATACACACACATATATAGTATATATACACACTATATATTTCTATATAAATATATATTTATAACATATATATTTATAAATATCTATTTATATATTATATATATTTCTATCTAAATAAATATTTATAACATATATATTTACATATTATATAATATGTAATATATACTATATATAATATATACATAGCTTGCCTCTGAAAACTCTATGAACATGGAGAAATGATGAATTTTACAAGCGTTCAGGTCTTTCATTAATTCATAGGGTCACTATGAGTCATCTACGACGCTACGACTCTACAACACTTAACAACACCATCACAACATATATATATAAAACACAATAGATATAACATATATATGTTGTGATAGTGTTGGGGGGTGTGTGTGTGTATGCCTCTTGCATCTTGAAGAGGGACACATGTATGGAACGCTCAGGGATCTTGTGGCTTTCTTGTCGTCCCAAGTGGGTGTCAGCAAAGGGGACTTGGCAGATGATTTGAGGTCTTTGGTGCAGTGTCCACCAGCATTTGTGTGTGCCAGAATTGTAAAATACTTTATGGCCTTTGCGACACAGGCCCTCGGGCCTGTTTTTAATTGATTTTGGTCAAGCATCCTTCTAGGGTGTATAGCTCTGGTCTGTCCACTTGCTGTACGGAAGAAACTCATGGTTGCTGTGAAGCTGAACACTGTGACACTGATATATCAAATGTAATAATGGCTACCCATGATAGACAGTATTTGGTGGAGCTCTACAATCAAAACAAGCTTAGAAGCAGGAGTGGCATCCAGTTCCAAATTAGCTTGCCTCTGGAACCCTATGGACCTGGAGAAAGGATGAAAGTTATGCAAGTGTTCAGGTCACTATGAATCATCTACACATCTACAAATCGACAGCACTTAACAACAACACACACACGTATATGTATGTATATGTGTGTGTACACACACTAACACACACACAGAGTCCATGTATTTACTTATCAGTTGGGCCTGAGGATCTAGTGTTATATTTGTAGGAACATTCTTTTAAATTGTACAGCACTCCTCTGTCAATTTTTGGCACTGAAGTAATCTGGGTTTGTTGGGATGCTCAATCTTGTGCCATTGAGGGACAAATTTCATAATGGCTACCCAAAGTGGAAAGTGTTTGGTGGAGCTTCCAGTTTAAGACAGGTTTGGAAGCAGGAGTGACATCCACCTCCTAAACCACATGCCTCTGGAAACTCTATGAACTTAGAGAAATGATAGTTCTAGAAAGGCCTCAGGCCATTTTGTTCATAAAGTTGCTGTGAGAAGTGTTCAACTCAACAGCAACCAGTAACAACAATTAAAAACAACTGACTCTGAGGAATGTCTATGTGTGTTTCTTTGACTATGCAAAGGTGTTTCACAGTGTGGACCAGAACAAACTGTGTGTAACTCAGAGAATAATGGGAATCCCAGAACACTTAATCATTCTTATGCGAAACCTATACTTGGACCAAGAGGCAGTCTTCAGAACAGAGCAGGGGAACACTGCATGGTTCAAACACGGGAAGGGTGTACACCAGGGATGTTTCTTATCTCCATACCTTTTCTATCAATATGAAGAACAGAATATTCAGGAGGCTGGGCTCTATCAGGAAAAATGTGGCATCAGGATTGGAGGAAAACTTGTCAACAATCTCCATTATGCAGATGACACAACACTGCTTTCTGAAACAGATGAAGACCTGAAGCACTTGCTGCAGAATGTCAAGGACTGCAGCCTTCAATATGGATTGAAGCTCAATATCAAGAAACAAAGATTCAGGACTAAAACCAAGGACTATAAACTTCATTAAAGAACTAGGAACAAGGCTAGAAGTCCTAATCCACAACATAAACTGTCTTCCAAGTATCTGGAAAAACCTACAACCAGGAGTAGATAAAATAGATGAATGGGACCTTCAAAGAATCAAATCCCTATGATATCCAAGAACTTATCCAACAGGGTAAAAAGGGAAGCCACCAGCTGTGAAAAAGTATTTGGTAATGACATATCAGATAAGGGACTTATATCCAGAATTTAGAAAATACTTGAGCACCACAACATGATAAAGGTAAATAATCCAACAGCAAAATGGGCACAGGATATGAACAGGCACTTCACCAAAGAAGACATTCAGATGGCTAACAAGCACATGAAGAAATGTTCAAAATCCCTAGCTCTAAGAGAGATGCAAATTAAAACAACTATGAGATATCATCTCACCCTAGTCAGAAAAGCAAATTTAACAGAACAGCAAGCAACAAATGCTGGCGAGGTTGTAGAGAAATTGGAACCCTTATTC
>NW_006400040.1:2715927-2717454 GCF_000299155.1 Elephantulus edwardii | reverse complement strand
TGAAAAAGATGAGGGAGAAACTGTTTAACAGAAATATGTGCTTACGTATTTTTGTCATGACAGGAGTCTCGAGTGAAGACTATATAGTGGAATAGACCTGAGGGAGGGTTTGTAAAACAGTGAAAGAATTTTTCTATTACTTTTCCAAGAGGGTAGTGTACTAGGGGGGAGGGTTGAGAGGAGAGAAAAGTGTAACAATGAATTAATGGAAATCCAAACTCCATAAATTTTTGCTGTTTTAAATAAAGCAAAACAAAACAAAACAAAAGAAAAAAGAAAACAAAGATTCTCACCACTGGGACAATTTATTGGCAGCATCGTTATGGATGGTGAAGAGAATGAGATTATAAATAGCTTTACTCTGCTTGGCTCCACAATCAACACTCTTGGTACCAGAATCCAGGAATTTAAAAGATGTTTTGTTTTGGGAAGGTCTGCCGTCAGAGACCTCTCCAGAGTACTGAATAGCAATGATGTCAGTCTGGGGAATAAGGTGTGCATGATACAGGCCATGGTTTTTGCAATCACTTGCTATGCATCAGAGAGTTGGACAATGATTAGGGATGATAGAAGGAGAAATGATGCCTTTAAGCTATGGTGTTGGAAAAGAATATTGAATATACCATAGACTACTAAGAGAACAAACAAGTTCATCTGGGAGAGGGTAAAACCAGGCTGCTCCTTGGAGACAAGGATACTGAAGCTTGTCTGACATACTTTGGACATGTTTTAAGGAGGGACCCATCTTTGGAGAGGAATGCTTGGGTGGGTGGAGGAATAGTGAAGAGCCTCAATAAAATGGATTGATTCAGTGATGAGGATAATGCAGGTAAATGTGTCAGAGACAATGAGATAGACACAGGATAAAGCAAGGCTTAGGACTTTTGTACATAAAGTCGCTATGAGTCACAGGCAACTCAACAGTACATAACAATAACAGCAACAACCGACTCTGAAGCAGATCATCTCTGTTCGTATTCCAATTTAAATCAAAAAGGAATAATTTAAAATCACCCCATGAGATTAAAAAAATAACAAAATCAAACCCTTGATCCCTTCTAATACATTTGACACATTGAACCCTAACAAACAGATGAGCTGTATGGTGACATCAAGGATTTCATATATGAAGACACCAAAAAGGCATTTAAAATTTAGAAGGGGAGCTAAAAAACGAACATCAGGTTTTTTGACCTGTGTCCTGTCCTCAGGTATCACATCAGTTCCCTGCCCCAGAAGTCTGTGCCCCCCACCAGCTTTGAATTTTGAAGCTAGCCAGAGGAGCTGCACGCAGACACAGTGGAGAGATGGAGTGGATTTGAACTGGGACACATCCCTGGATCTTTGGCCTGCACCCAGTCCTCAGGTATCACATCGGTTCCCCCACCCCAGAAGTCTGTGCCCCCGCCAGTTTTTAATCTTGGGGTCTTTGGGCAGGACTTAAAAAAAATCCAATGCAAAAACCATCACAAAGGACAAAGAAGGTCAAATGCTCAAGAACAAGAAGATATGACAATATTGAATATC
>NW_006400040.1:2714192-2715656 GCF_000299155.1 Elephantulus edwardii | reverse complement strand
GTCACAAGGCAAGCATCAACGAATTCAACAACATAGAAATTATACAAAGTATATTCTCAGATCACAATGCCACAAAATTAGAAATTAATAACAAGAGAATAAAGGAGAAAAAAATCATACATTTGAAAGCTGAACAACAACTTGCTTGAACACGACTGGGCAAAAGAAGAAATAAAAAATGAAATTAAAAAGTTTCTTGAAACAAATGGCAATGAAGACATTACTTACTAAAAAAAAATTTCTGGGAAACAGCCAAAGTGGTAATCAGAGGTCAATTCATAGCAATAATCAAACACATCAAAAGGCAGGAAAAATTGAGGATTGACTCTCTAACCCAACATCTCCAACAAATTAAAAAAGAACAGCAAGAAAACCCAACACCCTCTAAAAAAACTGAAATTATAATAATTAGAGCAGAGATAAATGAAATAGAAAATCGAAAAACAATTGAAGCTATCAACAAAACTAGGAGTTGGTTCTTTGAAAAGGTCAATAAATTCAACAAACTATTAGCAAAACTCACAAAAGAAAAGGAGAAGACACAAATAATCCAAATAAGAGATTAATCAGGCAACATCATAACACACCCAACTAAAATTAAAAAGTTAAGATTTGAATATTATGAAAAACTATACTCAAACATATATGAAAACCTAGAGGAAATGGACAAATACTTAGAAACACACAATCTACCTAAACTGACACAAACCAAAATGGAACATCTCAACAGACCCATTACAAAAGAAGAAATTGAAAAGGTAATACAACAACTTCCAACCAAAAAGTCTTGGACCAGATAGATTTACAAGTGAATTTTACCAAACATTCAGAGAAGAACTGTCACCAATTCTATATAAACTATTTCATAAAATAGAAAAAGATGGACTTCTCCTAGACTCATTCTATGAAGCAAACATATCCTTGATACCAAAGCCAGGACACCAACAAAATGGAAAACTATAGGCCAATATCTCTTATGAGCATAGATGCAAAAATCCTGAATAAAATATTGGCCAATAGAATGCAGCAATACATCAAAGAAATAATCCATCATGACCAAGTGGGATTCATAATTAGCATGCAAGGATGGCTCAATATAAGAAAAACAATTAATGTAATTCATCATATTAGCAAAGCAAAGAACAAGACCCACATGATCCTATCAATCGATGCAGAAAAGGCCTTTAACAAAATCCAACACCCTTTCCTGATTAAAACACTTAACAATATAGGACTAGAGATGAATTTCTTCAATATAGGAAAAAGTATTTATGAAAACCCAAGAGCTAACATTGTTCTCAATGGAGAGAGGTTAAAGGCATTCCCTTTAAGAACAGAAACTAGGCAAGGATGTCCATTATCTGCTCTCTTATTCAATATTGCATTGGAAGTCTTAGTGATAGTAATAAGAAAAGAGAAAGACATAAGAGGTATCCAAATTGGCAAAGAGGAGGTAAAATTATC
>NW_006400040.1:2687753-2712110 GCF_000299155.1 Elephantulus edwardii | reverse complement strand
GGTGGGTGGGGAGAAAAGTGCAACAATGAATGAATGGAATACCAAAATCTCTGTAGATGTTCATTGAAATTAAAAATAAATAAATAAATTTTAAAAGAAAAAAACCACTAACATCAGAAGAGACCCTACACCTTCCTCTAAAATGTAGAGAAGTTAAAGTGAATGAAGAAGCAATGAAGTAAGAGAGATGAAGAGAAGATTTAGACAAGTGGCTTGAGAAGAGAAAAGTATTATAATGAAAAGTATTATAATGAAATGTGAAAATGCTTGGACTTAAAAGGCCAAAAGGGGGAAAAAAACCATGCTCAGCATTTCTTAAGTTGAAATAACTAAATCAAATACTCAAGCATTATGTTGCAAAAGTAAAAGATTCTATGGGCAAAATATTGAACAATTCAGGAATTGGCAAAGAAGATGGAAGGAATACAGTTACTGCATCAAAAAGAGTTGATGTTCAACAATTCCGGGCAGTAGTATATGACCAAGAGCTGGTAATGTTGAAGGAAGCAATCTAAGCTTCACTGAATACATTGGTGAAAAGTAAAGCTCTAGAAGTTAATAGAATACCAACTAAGATGTTTCAATAAGCAGATGTAGCGCTACAAGTACTCACTTGTCTATGCCAAGAAACGTGGAAGACAGCTACAGAGTCAATCAACTGGAAGACATCTATACTTATGCTCATTTCAGAGAAAGATGATCTAACATAATATATAAATTATTCAACAACATCATTCATATACGGAGACTTGCCAGAAGTTCAAGCCAGATTCAGAAGAGAAAGTAGAATAAACGTGGGACTTGGCAGAAAGCCGAGAATATTATAAAAATGTTTACATGCAGTTTATTGATTATGCACAAAGCATTAATTAAAAATTAATGAAAAATTATGGTAAAGAATATTAATTCCAAAATACTTAATTTTGCTCATGCAGAAGCTATGCATAGACCAGGAGGCAATCACTAACCTGAGAAAAGGGACTGGGACTGCATATTTGAAATCAAGGAATGTCTGTACCAGAGCTGTATCTTCATCTTACTAATTCAATCTGAATGTAGATAAAATAATCTAAGAACCTCAACTACATGAAGAGGAAAAAAAATTGGCATCAATATTAGAGAAGTATCCATTAAACTTAGAAATGGAGATAATACAACTTTACTTGCTCAAAGCAAAGAGTACTTGAAATACTCATGAAGAAAACTAATTGCATCCTTCAGTATGTATTTCACTTCAATGTAGAATATATCCCTGGCATGTATCCTTCCTGATTTTGAACCATGCAGTGTCTCCTTGCTCTGTTCTGACAATTGTCTCCTGATACAAGAATAGGTTTTGCATTAGCACAATAAAATATTTTTGGATTCCAATTCTTCCCAGAGTCAGTCACAGTTGGTTGTGAACCACACAGTCAAAAGCCTTTGCATAGTAAATGAAACACAGACATTCCTCTGGTATTTTCTGCATTCAGCCAAGATCCATCTTACACTAGCTGTAATATCCCTAGTACCACAGCCTCTTGTAAACTCAGCCTGCACATCTGGCAGTTCTCTCTGTTGATGTACTGCTCCAGTTGTTTTTGGATAATTTTCAACAGAATCTTGCTTTTATGTGATATTAATGATATAGTTTGATAATTTCCACACTCTGTCGGGTCACCTTTCTTTGGAATGGGAACAAATACAGATCTCTTCCAGTCAGTTGGTCAGGTGGTCATACTCCAGATTTCTTGGCACAACTTAGTTTGTTGAAATATGGTAACTGGTCTGCCATCAATTTCCAGAGCCTTGTTTTCTATCAATTCTTTCAGAGCATCTTGAACTTCTTCCTTCCTTACCACAGGCTCTCGCTCATAGGTTGTTTCATGAAATTCTTCTGTGTCTGCCAATTCTTTCTATAGTGACTCTGTATATTCCTTCCATCTTCTTTTAATGCTTTTTTGGATCATTTAATATTCTGCCCAAAGCATCTTTACATTTTGCATTTCATGTCTTGAATTTATTTTTCAATTCCTTTATCTTAAGAAATGCTGAGTAAGTTTGGCCCTTTTGATTTTCAGACTCCAGCTCTTTGTACATTTCATTTTAATACTTTACTTTGTCTTCCAAGACATAGAATTAGATTTCCAAGATCTTTAGCATGGCTTCTCATGGCTAACTTTGCAGCAGAAGGGTTTTCTGCTGGAAAACAATGTTATCTGCTGATTCATTTGCTGATAAATAAACTCCTTCAGCCCCAAGAGATTCCTGTATTTCCTGGAACCTGGGAATTTCTCAGTTGCCAAGATAAGGAATTCAGGCTGCCAGCATTAATTTATCACTACTAAAAGGTATACCCTACTCCATTCAAACTGAAAAGAGAATCACAAGATTCTAAGTTTTCAGTCACATATGCTTATGTCACAGCTGTGACAAGGTGTCTTTATAAAAATATAGAAAAGAAGATGTTTCCCATCTGTGTCCTTGCATTGAGATTTAAAGGGTCATTATGACTTTGTTGCTGTTGTTATGTGACGTCGAGTCGCTTGCAACTCATAAAGACCCTATGTACAACAGCCCTAAACTCTGCTCTGACGTGCCAATCACACTGTCTCTGACACACCCATCCCGATAACCCCAGTCACCGAATCAATCCAACTCATAGAGGGCCTTCTCTTCCTTCGCCGTCCCTCCACCCTCCCCAGCATGATGTCCTTCTCCAATTACAGGTCTCTTCTTACAACATGTCCAAAGTATGTTAGATGGAGCCTCAGAATCCTTGCCTCCAAAGAACTAACCGGTTTAACCATTTCCAGGATGAATCTGCTTTCCTAGCAGTCTGTGGTACTCTCAATACTGTTCTCCAGCACCACAGCTCAAAAGCATCAATTCTCCTGTCCTCCTTGGTCATTGTCCAACTCTCTGATGCATAACAAGTGATTGCGAAGATCATGGCCTGTATCAGACGCACCTTAGTCTCCAGAGAGACACCATTGCTCTTCAGTACTTTGGAGAGGTCCCTTAGAGCAGACAATTTCCTGGCTACTGGTGCCAAGAGTGTTGACCGTGGAGCCAAGCAAACTAAAGCTGTGAACAATCTCAGTCTCTTCACCATCCATCCTGATGCTTCCAATTAGCCCAGTGGTGAGAATCTTTGTCTTCTTGACATTGAGCCTCAATCCATATTGGAGGCTACAGTCCTTGACCCTCTGCGGCAGGTGCTTCAGGTCCTCCTCAGTTTCAGCAAGCAGGGTTGTGTCATCTGTATAACGCAGATTGTTGATAGATCTTCCACCAATATTGACCCCACATTTCTCCTCATAGAGCCCAGCCTCCCGGATGATCTGTTCTGCATACAGGTTGAAAAGGTATGGAGATAGGATGCATATGACTTTAGGGAAATGAAATTAGTTTCATCTCAAATTCACTGTCTTCAATAGGAACTTGAGATCTATCCCTGGACAATGATTAATCTTGTCTGCTTATTCTATTTTCTGTTCTCTCTCGAGTTCTTTATTCACCTGTTATTGCCTAACTGGTAAGAAATAAAGAAAATTAGTTCATAATCTTGAGTGGGATAGTTAAAGTGCTTGATGAGTCAAGACAGGACAAAAATAGTAAAGGTCATTAGACCAAGAACTTCTCATTATTTTTTTCTTTCTTGAACAGTAAGGTTTTGCAGGTTGACCTGATCTTACCAACTATGACATCACAGAGACCATCATTTCACAGTGTTCTTCAGTAACTCATGCATGCAAAGTGTTGGCTCCAAACCACTGCTTAGAAACAGTTTTCTGCATCATTAATAAAACTCAAATTGACACTCAATCTTCATTTTTTAAAAAACACATAGTTTTAATTATAGTTCTCTTGATTTGTGCTTCATATATTCTTTCAGGTAGAATTTTGCTTTAGATCAGCTATCTTTATGTCTAAGTGTGTCTTACTTATGTTTTCCCATGCCACTATACCCTCAAGAATTAGTTCTATAATTTATGGCTTAGGATTGATTTTGTATTCTTATTAATTGGTACATTTCCCCAGCAATATTCATTTTAACTAAAACATATTGGTATATTGTCTTGACTTGGATTTTGAAGGGTAGGTGGTTTTGATTTAATTGAAAGTTGGATGTACCCTGTTTGATCATTATTTATTTGTTAACAATCAAATGTAAGATGATTGGTCAGCTATGGGCTAGAAGCCTCCTATTCAAATATATCAGGACATGGTGGGCAGGACTTTTTTGTTTAAAAGTCAGTTGGACCTGGACTAAAAATCTCCAGTCTGGTGTTATTTGTATTTAAGTGGTACAATAAGTGGCACAGCATTTGTCAGTCATTTTGCTATTCTGAGTTCATAGGGTCCCTATGAATTGTACTCGACTCAATGGCACCACCACCACCAACATCAACAATTGTCTTAACCAGTTCCAGTTTCTGGACTGGCAAGATGAAAATTGTCTAAGATGTTTAAACCAAATTTTTAAAGAAAGTGATGCATTCGAAGTTATTTGCAAGAAATTTTACTTTACCAGTGAGCCCAAATTGCAGACAGACACAAATGTCTGTGTTTTTCTTTATAGAAATAATTTCATTTCAAAACGAATTGAAAGTAGGTTGAATTTTTTGTCACCATTGTTTATCCTTTTGCTTTTCTAAGAAGGCTGACCTTTGGGATTTGTTCTGTAGAAAACTTATTTCTGAGATAGGCAATGTCAATATTGTTCAAGGCCATCTGGAATAAACAGACCAAGTTTATTTTGTTGTTCTTTTTTAAAATTTGTTTATTTATTCTCAGTCTTTAGTTCCTAGGCCACACTAAAAAAGTCTTTGCTAAATCCCTCCTGTATCCCTGTTATTTTAATCAATCCTGCAAACATGAAACAGCTGGACCTTTGACTTGACTCAGGAAGAAAAATGTAGAGTTCAACATTTTCCTTGCCTTGTAATAATATATATATATGCAAATTCTTTAAAAAACCTTTCTTATTTCCATCTAAAACCTAGGAGGAATTTTTGACAGAACTAGAAGGCAAAGAACAAAGAATAAATTTAGGTATTTTTGTCTAGTTATGGTAATGAGATTTTATACTAAAAGGAAGATGGAAACCCCAAAGGCATGGTAGTTTACAGGAAGAGGGTTCTCAAGAATCCCTTATGTGTGGAAAACATTTAGTTGGGGAATATGGCACTGCAGTTCAATCAGCATTGGAATTAGTTTAATGGAGAACTTTTTCCTAGTTGCAGTACCCTTCTAAGATTATAACTCAAACATGTTTCAGTTGATGAAGTAGAAAGGAAGGAGGGAGATAAAGATACGAACCCCTAAGGATAGGCTTTGTGTTCATAGTTTTATTATAGATGACATTAGGGCTACAGAAGCTTCATAATCACGGCAATAAGGCAATAGCTGAGATCAGTGAAAATTTAACCTGTCTCATAATTGAGATAATTTAAAATGTGCAGCCACCAATTTTTAATGCAGTCCATTCATCAGTCATTCTTTTCAACTAAGTGCAGTCTGAGCAGAGAGTAAAGGGGTCTCATAAATTGCTTTTAGGTACTAGTTTAGCTATGTGTCAAATGATATTTAGTTGTATTCCTTTGAATACATAGAATGTGAGAAAACATTTGTAGTTCAAGAGGCATTATAGGACTAATGTTGATGATTCCAAGTATCATATACCCTCATATTTGTATAATGAGTCCAGAGAAAGCAAATGAAGTGAGCAGTGGCTCTCAACAAATTTCCTCCTTGTTGTTGTATACTGTCCAGTCAGAACCAACACATTGTTGTCTCTCTGACAGCAGGTTTTTGGAGGCAGTAAATTGCATTGGAGGAGATTGCCCATCTTTCTCTTACTGAGAAACTTGTAGATTTAAACCATGAGCCTTGAGTTTGCAACGCAGCTTCTTATTATTAGGTATTACAGCTTCTTTTCCACTGTTGTCGCTGTGTACCTAAAGTTGGAACTAACCCATAGCCTATTTTCAGAGGGGTCAATTGCACAGGAGATTACTCATCCTTCTGTGGAACAGCTGGTGAGACCATGTGCCTTTGGGAATTACAGTGCAGCTTCTTGTCACTAGGCCACCAGTGCTTGCTGTGGAGGGGGACTCTTTGGGCTATTTCTTCTCCTTTGTCTTTTGCAGAATAAGGTCCTTTGACAAAATGACATTATAAAGCCATGGTCTTTGCAATCACTTGTTATGCGTCACAGAGTTGGACAATGACTAGGGAGGATAGAAGGAAAATTGATGCCTTTGAGCTGTGGTGCTTGGAGAAGACTGTTGAATGTACTGCTAAGAAAACAAACAGATTCAACCTGGAGAGGATTAAACCGGGCTGCTCTTTGGAGGCAAGGACTCTGAGGCTCTAACGTACTTTGGACATGTTGTAAGGAGGGACTGGTCCTTGGAGAGGGACGTCATGCTTGGAAGGGTGGAGGGACAATGCAGGAGGGGAAGGCCCTCTATGAGGTGGATTGATTCAGTGACTGGGTTATTCGGGATGGGTGTATCGAAGATAGTTTGATTGGCACAGGACATAGCAGAGTTTAGGGCTGTTGTATATAGGGTCACTATGAGTCGCAAGCAATTTGACAGCACATAGCAACAACAACATATCCAACAACAACCAGAGCCAAAGAGTAAGAAATAGAAAAATTTTTATCAACTTTTCCAGTTGGGAATTGATTGACAATATAACCGAGATGCATTAACAGTAATGAGTGACCGTGTGCAAAAGTTGAGAACAAAAAAGAAGAGTCAGTAGTTTGAAAACGTGGACTTGGTGACAGAAATGAGGTTGGATATAGAATGATAGAATTTTGTACAGTAAATGATATATTCATTGCAAATAACTTTTATAAGAAACACAAAAGATGACTATACATATGTACCTCACCTGATGGCCTATGTAGAAATCATATTAATTACATCTGTGGAAAGAATCATTGGAGACGTTCAATATAAGCTATGAAAATTTAAGCAAGGTGCTGATTATGGATCAAACTGTCAACTGCTCATATGCAAGTTCAAATTAAAGCTAAATAAAATGAAATCAAACCCACAAGAACCAAATTCAACCTTGCATTTATCACATTTAAATTTAAAAGCAGAAATCTGGAAGACAAGCACACCTGGCCAATTGATTGGAAAATATCTGTATTTATTCCCATTTCTAAAAAAAATGATCCAACAGAGTGTGGAAACCATAGAACAATATCACTAGCATCACAAGTAAGCAAAATCTTGCTGAAGATTATCAAAAAACAACTGGATCTGTACATCAACAGAGAACTACCAGAAATACAAGTTGGGTTTAGAAGAGGCCATAGCCTAGGAAAACCATTGCCAATGTCAGATGGATCATGGTTGAAAGTAGAGGGTACCTGAAGAATGTCTATCTGTGTTTCATTGACTGTGTAAGGGCATTTGACTACATGGATCACAGCAAATTGTGGCTAACCTTGAGAAGAATAGGAATTCAAGAATACCTTATTGTACTCATGCAAAACCTTTTCTTGGACCAGGTGAGAGTCATCAAAATAGAGCAAAGAAATATTGCATAGCTAAAAAAAAAGGAAGGAAGGAAGGAAGGAAGGAAGGAAGGAAGGAAGGAAGGAAGGAAGGAAAAAAGAACAAACGAGCCCTGGGGATTTGTCCTGTGTCCATAGCTTTTAAATCTGTATGCAAACATGACAGCCCTGGAGCAGATGAGGAGGGTCAAGAATCTTTCTTTCCCCAGTACTGCCTCAGACAAAAATCTTTCTCTAAAGCAGGTGCATAGTATTTGGACTTAAGGCCCCTGAAGACAGCATGAGAAACTGGCTGCAGCAAGAGACACAAGGCATCACAGAAGTGACTTGAGGCCTGAACCATTATATAAAGTGTTGGCTTGAGAGAGAGGTGATGGTCAGGGTAGGTGGGAATGCAAGGGGATGCTGATGTAGCAGACAAAGGGAAGAGACAAGATATACTTGTGGGCAGGGGTAGAGGTGCAGGGGAACACTGTAATGAAAAACTGTTTTTCATGTGCTCCTTTTAAATGCTTCTCTGTCAGATATTGTTCTAAAGATTAAATTAAGACAGACTAGGAACAAGATTGACAATCCACTTCCAAAATAACAGGCTTTTGAAAACCCTATGTACAATAGAGCACACTTAGGGCAGACTACCAAATATTGCACCTGAGGCCGAGCCCTCAAATTTGGAAACACTAAGAAGGAGGAACAGTTGTAAGCAGAAACACTTAATTAGAACGTGGAATGTGAGAAGCATGAATGTAGGGAAACAGGACATTGTTAAGAAAGAAATAGAATGCATAAATATTGACATACAAGGTATTGGTGAAATGAAATGGATTGGCATGGGGCATTTTGAACTAGACAGTCATATGATCTACTACACCAGAGATGAAAAGATGAGAGAAAATAGGGTTACTTTCATAGTTTAAAAGCACATTTCTAGATCTACCTGGAAATAACAATGTTGTGAGTGACATTATAATATCCATACACATAAAAGGGATTCTGGTGAATAGCACTATCATGCACATATATACACCAACAACCAGAGCCAAAGAGGAGAAAATAGATTCTTTCTATCAACTTTTGCAGTCAGAAATTGATCAGACATGCAACCAAGATGCATTAATAATAATAACGAGTGACTGGAATGCAAATGCTAGGAAAGAGAAGAAGGGTCAGTTACAGAAAAATGGACAGAAAAGAGGCTGATGATAGAATGTCTTTGTGACAGGAAAGAGGCTGAGGATAGAATGATAGCATTTTGTAAAATCAATGATTAATTCATTGCAAATACCTTTTATAAAAAACATAAATTTTGACTAGATACAGGGACCTCATCTGATGGTCTGTATAGGAATCAGATTGATTATATCTGTGGGGGAAAATTGTTGGAGAAGTTCAATATCAGCAATGAAAACTAGGTCAGGTACTCATATGCAAGTTCAAACTGAAGTTAAAGAAAGTTAAATCTATTCCACAGGATCCAAAATTTGAACTTGTATCTATCCCATCTGAATTGTAAAACCATATCAGAAACAAATGTGAGGCCTTGAACACTAATGAATGAAGATCGCATAAGCTGTGATTAAGTTCTGATTTCTCAGCGAAAACTATGAGAGCAGAAGGCAATGAGATGGCATATACAGAAAGTTGAAAGAAAACTGTAAGCCAAATATCCTGTACCCAGCAAAGATGTCTATCAAATATGAAGGAGAAATTAGGCCATTTGTAGAAAAACAGAAGCTAAAGGAATTTGTGAGAATACGATCAACTTTATAAGAATTCTAAGTGAAGTCCTTCACAGGAAGATGGCAAAAAAAAAGTAGATGGTCCATAGTAACGAGAAACAATGGGAAAAGAAACAGCAAAGTGACAGTTATAAAACCTGGCCTGTCAATAATCACTATTAATATGAATGGGATAGAGGCAAAAATAAATAAATAAAAAGGCAACGACTAAGAGAAAAAAGTGTAGCAGAATGGATAAAAAGGCAAAACCCCCAAGATGTAGCCTAGAAGAGCCACATTTAAGAAATGCGGAGAAAGGTAGATTCAAAATCAAATGATGGAAAACATATACTAAGCAAATGTCACCCACAAAAAAAGCAGCCGTGACAACATTAATCTTTGATAAGGTAGACTGCAGGATGAAAACCAGAAAAGATAGTGAATGGCACTATATAATGACTAAAGTCAAAATAGATTAATAAGACAATACCTTGGTCAACATCTATGCAACTAATTATAAACCTGCAAAATACATAAGATGTGAAGAAAGAAATGGACAGCACCACAAGAATGGTTGTTTTGTTGTACCATAGAGTCAGAACTGACCCATAGCTGACCCTCCAGTGAGTTTTCAGCAGCAATTAATCATATGGGAGGAGATTTTGCATCCTCCCCCAACCCCGACCCCCTGGAATAGCTGGTGTACTCAAATCATGTGCATTTGTGATTGCAGCAACTTCTTACCACTAGACCACCAGAGCTCCCTACATAATAGTGATAGGAGACTTTAAAACACCAGTATCACCAAAACTCAAAAGAAACTTAACAAAGATGCAGAAAATACTAGCTATAAAATTAGCCAACTAACCTTGTGGATTCATTCAGGTTCCTGTACCCAACCAAACTTCTTTTTTTTTTCTCCTCAGGAGTACAATATGTATAGCTTCTACTTCCTCTTTCATTACCATTTGGTTGTTCATATGGTACTTCATGAACTGTCAATCAATTCTTTCTGGTACAGTTACACTGAGTGTTCCCTCCATCTTGCTTTGATGCTTTCTGGGTCATTCAGTATATTGCTCATTGCATCTTTGAATTTTGTTTCTGGTACAGTTACACTGAGTGTTCCCTCCATCTTGCTTTGATGCTTTCTGGGTCATTCAGTATATTGCTCATTGCATCTTTGAATTTTGCAACATGAGGCTTAAATGGCTTTTCAGTTCTTTCAGGTTGAAACATGCAGAGCGAGTTCTACCCTTTCTATTCTCCTATTGCAGCTCTGCACATTCTATTGTCTTTGTTCTCCTGAGATGCCCTTTTCAATATTCTGTTCATTTCCTTCACTTTGACATATTTTCCTTTTGTTTTGTCTTCTTGGCACTCCAGTACAATTTTCAGAGTCTCTTCTGACATCCATTTTGATTTTTTTCTTTGTAATCTATTTTTGTAATGACCTTTTACTTTCTTCATGGATAATTAGCTTGATATCACCCCACAAATCATCTAGTCTTTGAACATTGGTGTTCAATGCCTCAAGCCTATTCTTAAGATGATCTTGAAATTCAGATGAAATTGATTCAAGATCATATCTTGGTTACTGTGGACTTATTTTAATTTTCTTGGCCTCAATTTGAACTTGCATATGTGTAATTGATGATCTGAACCACATCCTAGTTTGACTGATGATATTGAGCTTCTCAAATGATTTCTTCCACAAATGTAGTCAATCTGATTCCTATGCAGACCAGGTGAGATCTACATGTGAAGTCATCATTTGTGTCTTTTTAAAGAGGTATTTGCAATGAACACATCACTGTAATTACAACATTCAATCATTCTATTTCTAGCCTCATTTCTATCACCAAGCCCATATTTTCCAACTACTATTCCTTCTGCAGTGTTCTCTACTTTTGCATTCCAGACAGCTATTATCATTAATACATCTTAATTGCATGTTTGGTCAATTTTGGACTACAAGATTTGGTAAAAATTCTCAATTTCCTTTTATTTTGCTGTAGATGTAGGAGTGTATATATTTGAATAATATTCATGTTAATGGAACTTTCTTGCATGCATATCAGTTAACAGATGCAAGCTTTGGATGCAGTCACCTGTCTATGCCAGGAATTTTGAAGGACAGCTCTCTGGCCAACAAATTGGAAGAGGTTCATATTTCTTCCCGTTCCAAAGAAAGGTGATCCAGCTGAACATGTAAATTATCAATCAGCATCACTGATATCACATACAACAAAATACTGTTGAATATCATTTTAAAATGGCTAGAATAGTGTATAGATAGGCAACTGCCTGAGCTTCAAGCACCAGGGATAGATATCATTGCTGATGTGAGATGAAACCTGACTGAAAGTAAGAAATACCAGAAGAATGGCTACTTGTGTTTATTGATATACAAAGGTATTTGACTGTGTGAATCATAACAAGTTGTGGATGACATTGAGAAGAATGGGAATCCCAGAGCACTGATTGTGCTCGTGAGCAAACTACACCTGGACCAGGAGGCTGTTATGCAAACAGGGCAGTGGAACACTGCATGGTTTTAAATGGAGAAGGAAGTATTTCAGGGTCGTATTCTCTCTCCATACCTATTCAGTCTGTATGCTGAGCAAATTATATGAGAAGCTGGACTCTATGAGGAGGAAGGTGACATCAGGATTGAAGGGGGACTCATCAATAATTTACATTATGCAAATTACACAACTCCACGTGCTGAAAGTGAAGACTTGAAGCACTTGCTGCAGAACATCAAGGAATTCAGTCTTCAGTACGAATTCCATCTCAATATCAAGAATAAAAAGATTCTTTCCACTTGACCAATAGACAAGATCATGATAGATCCAAGCAGGATGATTATATTTACACTAACAGAGAAAGTTGCATAAATATTTAAATAAGTTTATTTCAAGGATTTTGTTTTTCACTTAAATTCCAAACTTCTAAGTCATAGAGTTGCCCTCAACTAGGTTTTTGAGGCTATAAAACATTACCTTTAAAATTCTCAAAACAGTTAACATTTCTTTTAGTATTTTCTGGGTGATTTTAATTATACTATGCATTTAAATACATATTTCTAGATTACTGCTTCTCACAACAAGTTTATGAATGAGAAGAAATTGTTCATCTTTCTCCAGAGAAGCAGCTAGTAGCTTTGAACCACCAGAGATACATAATTTTTGGTTAGCAGTGCAACATTTTTAAAATGACTATTGATCCTCTCACAGCAACAGCATTGATCCTCCCATTTGTCAAGCATTGGGATAGGTGCTAGGGAATTAAATACTAGAAAACTAATCACTGGAATGTATCTGCAGTGGTGAGTGTTGATAGGAGCCAGAATGCTTAAGGAGTAGCCTTTGGGTGAGAAAACAATCAGTCTTGGGAGGCAGTTCTCAGGGTGAATGGAAGTCAGTTGAGTAATGGTCCCATAAATATGTACTCCCTCATTTTGCAATTTACTTCAGCCTTCACCCCAATCTGCTTTGCCCGGAAAAGAATCAACATTCAATCAATCTGTAAGCAATACTACTAGCAAGAGTTAAGGCTTTCAACATACAGAAAAGTTATGAGGACTGTACAAAAAAAGTACATTTTGAGTCATCTGAAAAAAAGATTGCTATCATGATGCTCACCATACTCAAATACTTGAATGAATATTTCCTACAAACAAGAGCATTATCCTATACAACTGCAATGCAGTCATCAAAAACAGGAATTTAATCTTAAGCAGCCCCCTTTGAGTTTCATTAATCATTCTAATAATGTTCTGTGTAAGATTTGTCTAGGAATAATATGCTGCATTTAGTTAGCATGTCTCTTTACTCTCCTTTAATCTGGAAAACTTACTTGATTTTTATGAAGTTGGCACTTTTGAGGATGATAGGTTAATTTTCTCTAGCACTGTCCTAATTTTATTTACTCTCATGTTTACATTTAAAAATATCACAGATGTGAAGGTATCTTTTTTTTTCTCTCATTGCATCTTATCAGGAAGCACATGATACCCTTAATAATCATATTAACTTTGCATAAGGTAGTATCTGCTTAACCACTTCAAGGTTACTCTTTATTGCACAGTAGGGTTCTGGTGACTTAGAGGGTAGGGAGTGGTGCTGCCAACTCCAAATTTGGAAGTTCAAAACCATCAGCTGTGCTGCCGAGGGAAAATTAGAATTATTCTCCTGTGAAATTAACAGCCTCTGAAAACTCACTGGAGGGTCCTCTATGAGATGAGTAATTTTCAATTTGATGGCAATGAACAAAACCACCAACACTTACTCTGCATTTAATAAGCAGTTTGTGGAAAGGCACTTTAAAATCATGTAAGTATCCTATACATCATGGAATTTCCAACATATTTATTTTATATCAATGGGGACTTGTGATTTCTGATTTTACTTATGGAGTTATAGCTCATTATTATCATTATATATATGGCTTCTCAAACTTTCCCATATTTAGACAGTGAAAGTTGCATCATAATGTCCTCTGTGACTACTTTATATAGCCACATCATTCCGTGAGGATTTCTTTATTTTCTGGAATGAAAATATATTTCATACTTGACTTTCTTTTCATCCCAAGTGGGTGTCTGCAGAGGGAACTTGCAAAATAAATTGGAGGTCTCTACTGCAGAGTCCGCCAGCATTTGGGCACGCCAGAATTATAAAATACTGAAACGTGTCAAATGCAATTATGATTACCCATGGTGGACAGTGTTTGGTGGAGCTCCCCGATTAAAACAATCTTGGAAGTAGGAGTGGCATCCACTTCCAAAATAGCTTGCCACCAGAAAACCTGTGAACCTGGAGAAAGGATGAAAGTTATACAAGTGTTCAGGTCTTTTGCTCATAGGGTCACTGTGAATCACCTACGACTCGATGGCACTTAACAACAACAACAACAGTGATATGTTGGATAAAGAACTTATTTCTACAATTTATAAAGTGTTCAAGCACTACAACAAGTTAAAGGTAAACAACCCAATTGAAAATGGGCACAGGATATGAACAAACACTTTACCAAAGGAAACATTCAGATGGCAAATAAATACATACAGAAATGTTCAAAATCCCTAGCTCTGAGAGATACAAATAAAAAAAAACTATGAGATATCATCTCACCCGAGTAAGAATACCAAAATAACAGAACAGCAAACAACAAATGCTGGCAAGCTTGTGGAAAAACTGGAGCCCTTATTCACTGTTGGTGGGAGTGTAAAATGGTGCAACCACTATGGAAAGCAGTATGGTGCTTTCTCAAAAAGGTGGAAATAGAAATACCATTTGACCCAGCAATTCTACTACTGGAAGTATAACCTAAAGAAACCACAACTTCCACTCAAGTAGATGTATGCACACCCATGTTTATCAAGGCTTTGTTCACAACAGCAAGGAGTTGGAAACAATCCAAGTGCCCATCATCAAACGAATGGATAGAGAAGCTCTGGTACATTCACACAATGGAATATTATGCTGCATTGAAAAAAGGAAATCATGTATTATTATACAAAATGGGTGACCCTGGAGGACATAGTGCAGAATAAAATATCTCAGTCACAAAAAGACAAATATGGCATAGTACCAGTGACCTGGGACCAGGGAGAAACTAAGAAAAGAGGGGATAAATAATCTACACAGCACTGAAACATAAGAAGGAGATAACTACATAAAAGCAATATATAATTAGGTATTATTGGCATGACAAGAGTCCAAAAATAAAAGCTGCATAGTAAAGTGGTCTGGGGCAGGGGAACTGTATAACAATGAAAGAACTTTTTTCCCCCCAAAGAAAAAGTTATTTGGGCAGGGGGAGGGAGGGCAGGGAGGAAAATGTGCAACAATGAATGATTAGAAACTCAAGTTCTTTATAAACTTTCATTAAAATCTCAGTTTAAAAGTGATATATGTTATGGTTCTCACAAGAGTCCAGAATTAAGGTTGCATAGTGGAGTGCACTTGTGGAGGTTGGGGGGTGGTGAAAGTGGGGGGGTTGAAGGGGAATTGGATACCAATGAAGGAATTTTTCTTTTATTTTTCAAAGAGAGGCCCGAACTGGGGGAAGGGGTGGGCAGGGAGAAAATTGCAACAATGAATGAATGGAAATACAAAATCTTTGTAAATGTTCATTAAAATTAATAAGATAAAATTTTAAAAAAAGAAAGCGGGGGGTAAGCTATGAGGTTGTTTGAACTTGACAGCAACTAGAGAAAGAGAGAAGAAGAAGAAAGTGGCTACTAGTCACTTGATGAATTAATGAACAGAAAGTATTGATAAAAATCAAGATTCTGAGGTTTCCCCCTCCCTTTCATTTTTTAATTGGGTTGCACACAATAATTCATTAAATTGTGTTTCATTCTTGTAAAAAATAATTTAAGAAAAAGATATTCCAAACTTAGCTTGGACTTTCTTTGCCCAGTAATAGAATTAGTTATTTTTCTGAAAATCACTGATTCCTTGCTTCTTATTCTCTTATCACTTGCTATGCATATGAGACTATAAAATGAATAAGGATGACAAAAGAAGAATTGATGCCTTTGAGCTGTGGTATTGAAGAAGAGCACTGAACACTCTATGGACTGCCAAAACAATAAACAAATATATCTTGGAGAGGTTGCAGCCAGAGTGCTCTTTGGAGGCAGATGATACTTTGGGTGTGTTGTTAAGAGAGGCTATTCTTTGGAGAGCCACATCATGCTCAGAAAGGTGGAGGTTTTGCAAAGGAGAGGAAGACCCTCAACCAGGTGGACTGACATGGTGACTGCTGAAGTGTGTCAGGAAGTGTGAGAATGGCACCAGATAGGACAGGTTTCAGCTCTGTTGTTCATAGGTGGTTATGGGTCATACTCAACATGATAGCATCTAGCAACAATAACAATAATAGTACTTAAGAGCTATGATGGACAAAATGTGCTATTAAATTTCCCCTTTAAAAAAATTTGTGCCAGAAAATAAATGTACTGTCACAAGCCAACCACTTCAGAGAAGCCTCAGTTGCAGATACAAGGACACAATCTACATGAGCAATCCACATCCAATTCAGACTGGCCAGAAAAAGACTGATTGATTCCTCTGCAGGCTTCTGTCCCTCCTTTCTAGGTGTCAAACAAAAGTATTCCTTAATAAAACTTACGAAAAATAAACACTTTAGTAATATTCTTCCTAAAGAATTCATGCTGCAATTAAATCCTATCTCAATTACTGACAAGTCTGCAAGTACTATCCAGGTCCACAGTTTCTAAATAGAGTCTTAGAGCATCACATTTGAGTAATCTGATAGCAAAATGCCACCGTATTATTCAACAAAATCTTCAAAAGAGAATTATTCTCCAAGAGTTGAAAGAAAAATTTTGTTGTTGTTGTTGTTAGGTGCCATCAAGACAAGTACTACCCATAGCAACCCTATGAACAACAGATCTGAATCCTGCTCTATTCTGTGCCATTGTCACACTTCGTAATACACCAAAATCCACTGTGGCCATCACCACACCAATATTCTTCCTCACTTTCCGCAAGCAAGGTTGTGCTATCTGCATAACACAGGTTACTGATGAGTCTTTCTGATCCTGATGTCACATTCCTTTCATAGAGTCTAGCTTCTTGCATAATTTTCTCAGACCACAAATCAAATAGATACGGAGAGAAAATAAAACTCTGACTGATTGCCTTGTTAATTTTAAACTATTTGCACACAGCCTTCTGGTCTGGGTACAGGTTTTGCATGGACACAATTAAGCACCCTGGGATTCCCATTCTTTTCAATGTCAGCCACTACTTGTTATGATGCACACAGGCAAATACCTTTGAATAGTCCATAAGGCACAAATAGACATTCTTCTGAATTCTTTACTTTCAGCCAGGAGTCATCTGACATCAGCAATGAGGTCCCTGGTGCCACAGCTTCTTCAAAATCCTGCTTGAATTTCTGGAATTTCTCTATCTATGATCTTCAGCATTATTTGCTTGCATGTGATATTAATGATATTGTTCAGTACTTTTCACATTCAGTTGGATCAACTTCCTTGGGAATAGGTACAAATATGGACCTCTTCCAATCTGTTGGCCAGACAGCTGTCCTCCAAATTTCCTGGTATAGACTGGTGAGTGCAACCATGGCTGCATGTGTTAACTGAAACAAGACAGTTGATATCCCATTGATTCCTGGGGACTTATTTTTGCCAATGCCTACAATATAGCTTCAACTTACTCCCTCATCAACATTGAGTATTTCTCATATAGTAAATTTTCTTTTTTTAATTAAATTTTATTAATTTTAATGAACATTTACAGAGATTTTGGGTTTCCAGTCATTCATTTTTGCAGTATTTTCTCTACTCCCCTCCCCCAGTTCGTTCCTCCCTTGAAAGTCTGTTTTAATTGTCCCATTGCCACAGTATTTGTCAAAGCCAGTTCTGATTAATCTCCTTTGTCAGTGTGTCCTTTGCCATTCCCTATCACTCCTCCCTGAGAGAGACTTCACCCTGATTCATAAGGAAAAGGGGATGGTGTATTCTCTTAGCTATTTCCTGCTGAAAAGGGACGCTGTAGCCTTCAGGGTGAAGATCTTCTCTCACTACTGTAAAGGGCCCCTTTGGCAATAGGAAACACGTAGATGATTGTGGATATTGCTTTTGGAATTTAGATGATGCACTGTTATCAATTGTGCTTAGCCATATATGTTCATATTCTGGAAGATGTATCATGGAAGTGTTGCAGCCTAGAAGACACAAATTTAACTAACAAGTTAAAAATACATGAGTCAAAAATTAAAAGCAATAATATTCCAAGTAGATGTTCTAACAGTGGCATAAATCCAATTACAGAGGGAAGGTAGTTCTTAAAATAAAAGGCTTATTGACTAGCACTTTGTCTATTATAGTATAAAGGTTAGGATCCACAAGATGTAGAGGCTCAACCATGTCATTTATTGTTCTTACATCCTGGATCAAATTCCATCTACCCCTGGGTTGTTTTATTGTTCAGAAGTCCACATGCAAGGCAGAGGTGAAGTAAGGAACTGCTTATGAGGTTTTCCATCAGTTCTAACAACTAAGAAATAGTGAGAAGAGTTGGGACCTCAGAAGGCTTTTAGGACCAAATAGTAGGCTCTTGTGTCCAGGAGAAAATGAATATACTTACCAGTAATGTTAATGCTCACGCACAGCTCTTCTGGGAGGATCTAAATCATTGAAGCATCCTCCTTTGTTTCCAGCTGGGATCTGGGACCTGTCAGTCCTGTCAGCCATGAGGACCTTCATATAGTAAATTTTCATTGTCAGTCAGTTCATTTTGGTACAATGATTCTGGAAGATAGGTAATTTTTATTTAATTAAAAGTTAGGTATAAGTTGCTTGGTCATTTTGATTTAATTAACATTCAGTTGTGAACTAATGTGTTACAGGTATGAAGACTGATTTGCTATTAGAGTTGCAAACAAAATTGTCAGTTTGTTGTGTTTGGGGTGAACATTATTCTAATTGCAACAGCACTTGCCTGTAAGTTTGCTGTACTGAGATAATTATGGCTTGCTGAGATACTGAAAGCTACGCCACAGGTGTGTCAAATACCACTTGGAGTTACCCGTGTTGGAAAGGTTTTAGAAGAGCTCCCTGGTTAAGAAAGGCTGGAAAGCACGATTGGACACCCACTTCTTAAACAACAGACCTCTGAAACCCCTAGCAGGAGTAGATGAGCATGGATAATGATAGCAGTAGTGGTAGATCCCACACTGGAAAGGAAAATAGAATTCTATAAGAGATCAAGAACAAGCAAGGTCTTGAGAAACAAGAGGAAACTGATTAAATCTTGAAATTCAGGAAAAGAGTTGGAAGATATGGGCTATGTGTTGTCTGTTATTTGGAAGGAACACAATCTAATGACTTCTGTTAAGATTTACAGCCTTTCAAACGCAATGAAAAGGCACTATGAATAATAATCAACTAAACAACAGTTGACCACAGGCAGACAAATACAAGAAAGGAAACATAATGAAACAATGGATTATAAGTTAAGTCTTTAACTGAAATGTTGACAGTTCAAATCCACCACTTGCTCTGTAGGAGAAACATGAGACTGTCTGCTTCAATAAAAGTTTGCAGCCTTGTGTTTCCTTGAAAAGTCAAAAATGGAAATATCGTTACTCCAGTTATTCCACTAATAGGAATATACTCTAAAAAATTAAGAGCTATGACAAGAATAGACATATACACAGCCAAGTTTCTTGTAGCATTATTCCCAATAGCAAAAAGAAGGAAGCAACCTAAGTGCCTATCAACAAATAACTGGATTGAGAAACTATAGTACATTCTAATGATAGAGTACAATGTAACAATGAAAAACGAAGGTTAATTTGTGAAGCACTGCTAAACATGGATGAGTCTAGAGGACTTATGCTGAGTGAAAAATAAGTTACAAAAGGACAGGTACTGTATAAGACCACTGTTATAAAAGGCTCTAGAAAGCATTGCATAAAGAATCAATCTAGTGTTATTAGCAGGGAAGAAAATAAATAAATAGGCATTTAATTGATAGAAGATGAACACTTAATTGAGATGATGGAAGGGAGGAACAATGTAGAATGAATGGACTGTCAGACATTGTATATATTGTAATTGGTATTACAGAGTACAAAATGCATGAATGACAAATTGGGGAAAATGACTAAAACAACATGCTTTGTTTGGTTTCACTCAAATCACAATTTAAAAAGAAAAATATTTTCTGCCTAGGAAATCCTACAATGTCCTATAAGATTGGTTGGAGTCAGAATCAAATTGATGACAGTGGGTATGTTTTGTTTTGTTTTGTTTTGTTTTGTTTTTAGAAGACTTGGTTAAAGTAAAAAAGTCTTGAAACACTTTCAATGTTTTAATGGCTGAATGATTGTTTCAAGTAGGAGTTGTTGTTTCAAAGTTAGAGCAAAGTTACATAACAGTAAAGGTCGAGTAAGAGTTGTCTGTAAGTCAGAAGTTCACAACTCACAGACTTCCTGAACAAATTTTATCAACAGAAACCTCCAGATTGACATTTCTTTTTCTCAACACAGTTTAAAAAGAAAAAGGTCATACCAAGACATATTGTGGTGAAATTTTCAAGAACTGAGCATAAAAAAGAAGGCCAAAGAAGTTTCTGTAATAATGTCACATACAAAGGAATAATTGTAATAATAATTAGTTTAGTGTCTTTGTTGTTGTTGTTGTTATGTGCTATCGAGTTACCTGTGACTCATCACAACCTTTGTACAACAGCCCTAAACTCCATATTTATGGTCCAGCTTTCAGATGCATAACAAGTGATCGTAAAAACCTTGGCCTGAATCAAATGAATCTTAGTCCTCAAAATTGCATCAGTCTCTTCAGTAATTTGGAGAGGTCCTTAATTGCAGATTTTCCCAGTGCAACTTGTCTCTTTATTTCTTGATTGCTGGTACTCAGGGTGTTAATTGTGGATTCAAGCAAGATGAAGCTTTGACAGTTTCAATCGCCTCTCAATCCATAATGACACTGCTATAAGTATAGGGTAAGAATCTTTGTTTTCTTGGAGATGCAATCCATAAAGAAGGCTGTATTACTTGATCTCCTACAATGAGAGCCTCAGTTCCTCCTCACTTTCAGCAAAGCAAGGTTGTGTCATCTGCACAATGCACGTTATTGATGAGTCTCCCTACAATCCTGACGCTACCCTCCTTTACATAGTGTCCAGCTTCTCAAATAATTTGCTCAGCATACAGATTGAATACTTATGGAGAAAGAATACAACCCTGACACATTCCTGTCTTACATTTAAACCATGCACTGTTCTGCTCTGTTCCCACAACAGACTCCTGGTCCAAGTATAGGTTTTACATGAGCACAATTAAGGGCTCTGGGATTCCCATTCTTCTCAATGTCATCCACTTGTCATCCATTTGTTATGATCCACACGGTCAAGTGCCTTTGTATAGTCAATAATGCACAAATAGATACTCTTCTGGTATTCCCTACTTTCAGCCAGGATCCATCTGACATTAGAAATGATATCCTGGTGCCACAGCCGCTTCTAAATCCTACTTGAACTTCTGGCGGTTCCCAATCTATACTGTTCTGGTCATTTTTTAATGATCTTTAGCAATATTTTGCTTGTATGTGATATTAATTCTATTGTTTGATAGTTTCCACATTCATTTGGGCAACCTATCTTGGGAATGGCAACAAATATGGATCTCTTCTAATCCATTGGCCAGACAATGGTCCGCTAAATTTCCTGGAATAAACTGGTGAGTGCATCTGTTAATTAAAACAATTCCATTTGTATCCCATCAATTCCTCGGACTTAATTTTTTGTCAATGCCTTCAAGGTAGCTTCTACTTCCTCTTTCATTATTATTGGCTCCTGTTCATATGGTACTTCTTGATATTTTTCAGTTTCAATCAATTTTTTCTTATACAGTGATTCTGTACAGTGACTCGTGGTTGCTGTGATGCTTAACACTATGACACTGATGTGCCAAATGCAATAATGGTTACCCATGGTAGACAGTGTTTGATGGAGCTTCCCGATTAAAACAAGCTTGGAAGCAGGAGTGGCATCCACTTCCAAAATTACTTGCCACCAGAAACTCTATGAACATGGAGAAATGACCAAAGTTATACAACTGTTCAAGTCTCTGTTCATAGGGTCGCTACAAGTCATCTATGACTTGATGACACTTAACAACAATAACAACGATGACATAGAGAGAGCTCTGTTGACCTAGTGGACAGAAACTTATGCTACAAAGCCCAAGGTGGGTGATTTTAGTCTGCAACCCTCAGGCCTGGTTTTAAGAGTTTTTTTTTTTCAAACATTCTTCTAAGTGGTATAGCACTGGTCTGTGCATTGCTGTACAGAGGTAACTCATGGTTGTTGTGATGCTAAATACTGATGTGCCATATGTGATAAAGGTTACCCATGGCAGACAGTGTTTGGAGGAGCTTCACAATTAAAACAATCTTGGAAGCAGGGGTGGTATCCACTTCCAAAATGACTTGCCTCCGGAAACTTTATGAACATGGAGAAATGACCAAATTTATACAAGTGTTCAGGGCTTTTGTTCATAGAGTTGCTGTGAGCCATCTATGACTAGATGGCACTTAATAACAACAAAAACGACAGTGATTCTGGATATTCTCTCAATCTTCTTTTGATGCTTTCTAGGTCATTAAATATATTGTCCATAGCATCTTTCAATATTGTAACATGAGACTTAAATTTGTTTTTCAGTTCTGTTAGCTTGAGAAATTCAGAGTGAGTTCTTCCCTTTTTATTCTCTATATCCAACTCTTGGTACATTCCATTATAATACTTTGCTTTGTCCTCCTGAGCTCCCCTTTGAAATTTCTGTTATGCTTGTTCATTTCGATATGTGTTCCTTTTTTTTAGTTCTTGACACTCTATTGCAATCTGTAGAGTCTTTGTGACATCCATCTCAATTTTTTTTCTCTTCTGTTTTTGTAATGACGTTTTGCTTTCTTCATGAATGATACCTTTATTTTTGTTATCATCCCACAACTCATATGGTCTTTGATCATTTGTGTAATCAGTCTGATTCCTATGTAGCCCACCAGGTGAGATCCATGTGTGAAGTCATCATTTTGTCTTTTAAAAAAGATATTTTCCATGAATAAATCATTGTAAATATAAAATTCAATCATTCTATTTCCAGCCTTATTTCTATCACCAATCCCATATTTTCCAACTATTATTCACTTTAAAAAGGTGACCCAATAAAGTGTGAAAATTATTGAACAATATCACTTATATCACACACTAGCAAAATTGGAACAGTACCTTGATAGAGAAATACCATAAATACAAGCTGGGTTTAGAAGAGGTCATGGCACTAGACACATTATTGCCAAGGTCAGATAAATCTTAGCAGAAAACAAAAAAATACCAAAGGAATGTCTATCTGTGTTCCCTTGATTATGCAAGGCACTTGACTGTGTGGATCACAACAAATTGTGCTAACCTCGAGGAGAACACTTGATTGTACTTATGTGAAACCTATACTAAAACCAGGAGGCTGTTGTGGGAACTGAGCATGAGAACACTGGATGGTTCAAAATCAGCAAAGGAGTACATCTAGGAGGCATCCTGTCTCCACACCTTTTCACTCTATATGCAGAACAGATAATTTGAGAAGCAGGGCTTTATGAGGAGGAATGTGGCATCAGGATTGGAGGAAGATTCATCAACAACCTACTATATACAGATGACAGAATCTTTCTTGCTGAAACTTAAGAAGACCTGAAGTGCTTGCGTCAGGAGGTCAAGGACTGTAGTCTTCAATATGGACTGAAGCTGAACATCAAAAAGACAAAGATTCTCACCACTGGGCCAATTGGTAGCTCCATGATAGATGGAGAAGAGATTGAGATTGTTAACAATTATAGCTTGCTCAGCTCCACAATCAACACCAGCAGGCAGGAAATCAAAGGACCAATTACATTGGGAAAATATGTTGTTAGGGACCTCTCTAGAGTGCTGAAAATCAATGATGTAAGTCAAAAGACTAAGGTGCATCTAATCCAGGCCATGATCTTTGCAATTACCTGCTATGCGTCAGAGAGGTGGACAATGACTAAGGATAACAGAAGAAGACTCGATGCCTTTGAATTGACCCAGTGGTGAAAATCTTTGTTTTCGTGATATTGAGCTTCAATCCATATAGGAGGCTTCAGCCCTCGACTTTCTGCAGCAAGCACGTCAGGTCCTCCTCAGTTTCAGCAAGCAGGGTTGTGTCATCTGCATAGCGCAGTTGTTGATGACTCTTCCACCAATTCTGATGCCTCATTCCTCTTCATACAGCTCAGCGTCTCAGATGATCTGTTCTGCATAGAGTTTGAAAAGGTATGGAGACAGAATACATCCATGATGGACCCCCTTCTTGATTTTGAACTGTGTAGTGTAACATATGAGCAAGAGCCTATGGTGATGAAGGAAGAAGTTGAAGCTGCTTTGAAGGAAATAGCAAAAAATAAGGCTCCAGGAATAGATGGTATACCAATTGACGTATTTCAGCTAACAGATGCTGTCCTGGATATGCTCACCAAGTTGTGCCAAGAAATCTGGAGAACAACCACTT
>NW_006400040.1:2683225-2685469 GCF_000299155.1 Elephantulus edwardii | reverse complement strand
CAGAGCTCATTTGGCCTATGCTCATTGTTGCTCAAAGCCTCAAACCTGTTCCTGAGATGATTTTCAAAGTATAGTGGGATAGACTTAAGATCAAATTTTGGTTCCTGTGGACTTGATTTAATTTTCCTCAACTTCAGCTTGAACTTGCATATGAGTAGTTGGTGGTCTGTCCCAAAATCAGCACTAGGCCTGGTTTTCACTGCTGATACTGAGCTTCTCCACAGAGTCTTCCACAAATGTAAACTATTTGATTCCTATGTATGCCATCAGGTGATATCCATGTGTATAACCTGCGTTTATATTTCTTTTAGAAGGTATTTGCAATGAATAAATCATTGAATGTGCAGAACTCTATCATTCTCCCTCTAGCCTCATTTCTCTCGCCGAGCCCGTATTTTCCAGCTACTGATCCTTTTTCCCTGTTCCCAACATTTGCGTTCCAGTTGCCCATTATTATCAATGCATCTTGTTTGCATGTTTGATCAACTTCTGGCTACAAAAGTTGGTAGAAATCTTCTATTTCCTCCTCTTTGGCTCTAGTTGTTGGTGCATATATTTGAATAATAGTGGTATTCACTGCACTTCCTGTACGCATATGGATATTATTCTGTCGCTCACCACATTGTATTTCAGGATGGATCTAGAAAGAACTTGAAATTGGCTTTTTTACTATGACTGCAACACCATTCTTCTTCTATTTTTTATTTACTACATTGTCTACCATCTGATACAAAGTGGCAAAGCTTGTTCATCTCATCTCGCTAATGCCTAGTATGCTTCTATTAATGCATTCCATTTCATTTTTACCAATTGCCAGTTTTTTTAACATACAAGACACAGACATTCCATGTCAATTATTAAATGATGTTTGTTTTTGTTTCTCATTTCAATTGACTTCCAATCTGGGTTCTACCATTATACTGCTATAGCTATCCTCTTTCTTTAGTGTTCATAGGATGTCAAAGTCCTGTTATTTAGGAAGTAGATGGCCCATTCTACTTCCTAGTCTGTCTTAATCAGAGAGCTTCACCAAAACCTGTCCACCATGGGTAACCCTTATGGCATTTGACACACCGGTGGCATAGATTCCAGTATCACAACAATCTCAAGTTATATCAGTACAGCAAACTGATAGACAAGGGATGTACCACTTAGCATGATGTTCTCTCCAAACACAATTAACACCAAACTGGAGACTCTTAGTCCTTGCTCAACTGACTTTTAAATGCAAAGGTCTGCCCACTAGGCCCTGATTGATTTAAACAAGAAACTTTGAGCCCATAGCTGATTGTTAACAAAATCAAGAACAACCGATCAGCTTATACTCATACCCAATTGAGAACTCTGTTGGCCTAGTAGATAAGGAGTTGTGTTGCCAACCCAAAAGCAGGTGATTTTAATCCACTAGCTATTATTAAGGAGAAAATGAGTAATCTCCTCCTGTGTAATTTACAGCCTCTGAGTCAGCTCTGCCAGTGGGGCATATAACACTCACATAGTCAATTGGCCAGAATCAGTCACAAACAATACATATTTCAGTATAATATTTGCAGAAGAATACAATAAATACTTCAAGGTCTTAATTAAACATATCCCTCAATTTTTTCAGGAGGAGAAGAACAGTAATTATGGCTGGAGTGTTTATATTAACCTAGGAGGTCCATTGTGAGGAATAATGAAGCAAAGCAGGAGAGTTAAAGAAGAACGTGAGATTTGAAAAGGAGAGATCCCAAACATGAAAGCAGGAAAACGATGTCCAAGAACGTCACTGTTTATAATGCCTAGAGCCCACTCTTGTAGCCTAAAGTAAAGGATTCAGAGATATAGGAAAGAAATCTTGAAGGGTGAAGATTAAACTATCTATTAATAGTGATGTTTGTGAAAATATGGGGTAGTGGGAAATTTTGTTGTCAGATTACTCATCAAGCAAAATAAATACACATTTACCTTTTCTGGTTTACTTATATGCAATAAACAACTCCACATGTTTCACCAGATCAAAAATTCTGCTTCTTAGTATAACTTAATTTTAATTTGCACATGAGTTAACTGATGGTCTGATCCACAGTCATCCCCTGGCCAAGTTTTTACTGTTGATATTGAGCTTCTCCAATGATTGCTTCAATAGATGTAAGTCAATATGATTCCTTTGTAGCCCATTAGGTGAGGTCCAAGTGAGAAATCAAAGATTATTAACAAAGGTATATAATGAATACCAAATTAAATTGGGTGAATGTGTTTAGA
>NW_006400040.1:2671259-2682605 GCF_000299155.1 Elephantulus edwardii | reverse complement strand
AGCTGGCTGTTCTCCAGATTTCTTGGCACAACTTAATGAGCACATCCAGGCCAGTGTCTGTTGAAATACGTCAACTGGTATGCCATCAACTCCTGGAGCCTTGTTTTTTGCCAATTCCTTCAGAGCAATTTGCACTTACTTCCTCCTTCATCACGATAGGCTCTTGCTTATATGTCATTTCATGAAATTCTTCTGTGTCTGTCAGTTCCTTCTGATACAGTGACTCTGTGTACTCCTTCCATCTTCTCTTGCTACATCCTGGATCATTCAACATTCTACCCAAAGTATCCTTAAGTATTGCCACCTGTGGCTTGAATTAGTTTTTCAGTTCCTTCAGCTTAAGAAACGCTGAGCAAGTTTGGCCCTTTTGATTTTCTGACTCCAGCTCTCTGCATATTTCATTATAGTATCTTGTTTTGTCATGCAGAGCTGCCTTTTGAAATTTTCTGTTTAGCTCTTGGATTTCTTGGTTTCTTCCTTTAGCTTTGGCTTCTCAGCTCTCTAATGCAATATTCAGAGTCTCATCAGACATCCATCTTGGTCTTTTCTTCTTTTTCAGCCTTTGTAATGATCGTTTGCATTCTTCATGGACGATTTTCTTGATATCCTCCCAGAGCTCGTTTGGTCTACGCTCATTGGTGCTCAAGCCCTCAAACCTGTTCCTGAGATGGTTTTGAAGTTCGAGTGGGACAGACTTAAGGTCAAATCTTGGTTCCTGTGGACTTGAGATAATTTTCCTCAACTTCAGCTTGAATTTGCATATGAGTAATTGGTTGTCTGTCCCACAATCAGCACCCGGCCTGGTTTTTACTGCTGATATTGAGCTTCGACAGCAAATCTTTCCACAAATGTAATCTATTTGATTCCTATGCTTACCATCAGGTGAAATCCATGTGTATAACCTGCTCTTATGTTTCTTATAAAAGGTATTTGCAATGAGAGGAGGAATGTGGCATCAGGATTGGTGGAAGAATCATCAACAAACTGCATTATGCAGATGATACAATCCTGCTCGCTGAAACTGAGGAGGACCTGAAGCGCTTACTGCAGAAGGTCGAGGACTGCAGTCTTCAATATTGATTGAAGCTCAACATCAAGAAAAGAAAGATTCTCACCACTGGGCCAATTGGCAGTATCAGTATAGATGGTGAAGAGAGTGAGATAGTTAACAGTTTTAGTTTGCTTGGCTCCACAGTCAATACTCTTGGTAAAAGCAGCCAGGAAATTAAGAGATGAATTGTGTTGGGAACGTCAGCTGTGGAAATCAAGAGATGAATTGTGTTGGTAAAGTCAGCTGTGAGGGGCCTCTCAAGAGTACTGAAGTGCAACGATGTCAGGCTAGAGACTAAGGTGCGCCTGATCCAGGCTATATAGTCTTTGTAATTACATGCTATGCGTCAGAGAGTTGGATAGTGAATAGGGATGACAGAAAGAGAATTGATGCCTTTGAGTTGTGGTGCTGGAGACGAGTGTTGAATATACCATGAACTGCTAGGAGAACAAACAGGTTTGTCCTGGAGAGGGTTAAGCCAGAATGTTCCCTGAAGTCAAGGCTTCTGAAGCTTCGTCTGATATATTTTGGGCACATTGCAAGGAAGGACTGGTCCTTGGAGAGGGACATCATGTTTGGGAGAGTGGAGTGACAGCGTCGGAGAGGAAGACCCTAGATGAGATTGATCGATTCAGTGAGTAGAGTGGTGGCAATATGTGTTTGAGACAGCAAGATTGGCACAGGATAGAAGGGCGTTTAGGGCTCTTGTACATAGGGTAGCTGTGAGTCGCAAACGACTTGATGACACATAACAAGTACAACAACAGTGTTAAAAAATAAAATCTGTATTTGCATTGATTTTCAAAAAAAAAATTGATACTTACATTGAAAATGCAAAATTCAATCATTCTTTTGCCAGCCTCATTTCTATCACCAAGCCCATATTTTCCAACTATTATTCCTTTTTCATTGTTTCCAACCTTTGCATTCCAGTTACTAATTATCATTAACACATCTTAATTGCCTGTTTGATGAATTTTGGACTGTAAGATTTGTTAAAAATTTTCAACTTCTTCCTCTTTGGCTCTAGATGTAAGAGTATATAAATGAATAATAGCCTTATTAACAACAGGTCTTCCTTGTATGCACATAGATATAAGGAAAATATGACCTTATATTGATAATTAAAATATGATCTTCAATTTATTCCACATGAATTTCAAAATCTTCTTTTTTAAAAATTAATTTATTTATCTTTCATTTCAATGAACATCTACAGAGATTTTGAAATTCCATTCATTTATTGTTGCACTTTTCTCCCCGCCCACCCCACCTCCACCCCCAACCCCCTGTTTGCTCCTCTCCTTGAAAAGCAAAAGAAATAATCCTTCATTGGTACACAAAATCATTTAAGAATAGTTCTGAAGCATTGAGCATCAATGAACTAAGACCAGATGATTTTGGGGATGATATGAAGGGTATCATCCATGAAGAATGTAAAAGATCATTACAAAGATGGAAGAAAAGAAAAAAAGAAAAAGAAAAAAACAAAAGAAAAACCAAAAAAAGACTGCGAAATTGCACTAGAGTGTAGAGAAACCAAAACATAGAAAAAACATGACAAAATATAAGTGCTGAACAGAAAATTTCAAAGAGCAGCACAAGTAGACAAAGCAAAGCATTATAATGGAATATGCAAGGAGACGGAATTGGAGAATTAAAAAGGAAGAACTCACTCTGCATTTCTCAAGCTGAGAGGACTGAAAAACAAATTTAAGCCTCAAGTCGTAATGCTGAATGATGCCATAGGCAATACTGATTGAAGTTCAACATCAAGAAGACAAAGATTTTCACCACTGGGCCAGTTGGCAGCACTGTGGTAGATGGAGAAGAGATTGAAGTTGTTAGCAATTTCACCTTGCTCAGCTCCACAATCAACACTCTTGGCACCAGCAGTCAGGAAATAAAAAACACAAATTTCACAGGGCAAGTTTGCTGTCTGAGAGCTCTCCAAAGTGCAAAAGAGTAATGATGTCAGTCTAGAGACTAAAGTGCGCCTGACCCAGTTCATGGATTTCACAATTACGTGCTATGCATCAGAGAGCTGGACAATGACTAAGGATGATAGAAGAAGAATTGATGCTTTTGAGATGTTGTGCTGGAGAAAAGTATTGAACATATTATGGACCACCTAGAGAATATGCCTGTCTTAGAGTGAAATGAATTTCCCCTTGGAGGCAAGAATTTTGAAGTTCTTATTCATGTACTTTGGGCATGTTTTGAGAAGTACATCATGCTTGGAAGGGTGGAGGGATAGTGCAGGAGAGGAAGACCCTGGATGAGGTAATTGTCACGTAACTAGGGTAATGGGGGTTGGTGTGTCACAAGCAGTAAGACTGGCTCATAGTAGAGCAGGGGTCAGAACTACAGGGGTCATAGAATTGCTATGAGTTTGTAGGCAACTCGATGGCATATAACAACAATTACAACATGGACAGTATATTGGATAACCCAGAAAGTATAAAAAGAAGATGGAGGGAATACCTCAATTAGAATTTCATTAACACCCAGAAATTTCTTTTTTTGCCAATGCCTTCAATGTAGCTTAGATTTCTCTTTGCAGTACATTGGGTTCTTAATCATCACAACTTCCCAAAACTGTTGGGCTACTATCAGTGTTTTTTGTTCAGTAACTTGGTGTATTTCTTCCTTTTCTAATGCTTCCTGTACAGTCAACAGTTCACCATAGAACCCTTCCTGTCTTGCAAATTGAGGCTCAATAAGCTCTTTAAGATGGTTAAATGCAGAAGATTTTTTTCACTCTTGGTTTTCTAACTATAAGTCTTGTACTTTCATTAAATACTCTACTTTTGATAAAACCTAGTCTTCATTATGGACTACACTTCAACATAAAGGAAACAGAAATTCTTACAAGACCAAGAAATAAGAATACGATGAATGGAGAAAGGGCTAAAGTTGTCAAGTATTTTCTTTTACTTGGGTCCACATTCAACACACATAAAAGCAATAATAAAAAAAGAAAACAATGTATTGCAGTGGATAAATCTACCATTAAATTTGGAGGACAGCTACCTGGCCACCTGACTGGAAGAGATTCAGATTTGTCTCCATTATCAAGAAATGTGATCCAACAGAATATGGAAATTATAAAACAGTATCATTATTATCACATGTAAGCAATAAATTAACTAGTACAGTTCATTGGTAAAGAACTGCCACAAGTTCCAACTTTGTTTTAAAGAAGCTGTAGCACCAAGGATAACATTCTTGATTTCAGATAGATACTGACTGAAAGCAAAGAGTACCAGAAGAAAGTCTACCTGTGTTTTAGTGATTATACAAAGGCATATTATGACTTTGTGGATAATTACAAACTATGGCCGACAATGAGAATAGAATTCCAATACACTTAATTATGCTAATATGAAGTGTATGCCTAGATCAAGAACAGAGCAAGGGAACACCATGTGGTTTAGAACCAAGAAGTCTGTGAGTCAAGGTTGTATCCTTTAACCATTTATATTAAATCTATTTGCTGAGAAATTAATTCAAGAAGCTAGAGTTATGAAGAAGAATGTGGCATTAGGATTAGAGGAAGACTCATCAACAACCTGCACTATGTAAATAATACAACCTTGCTTGCTGAAAGTAAAAAGAATTTGAGGTACTTGTGGCATAAGACCAAGGGGTATTGCTTTCAATGTGGATTGTATCTCAACATGAAGAAATAAAAAATCCTCACTGTGGTGCCAATAGACAATATCATGATAGCTGGAGCAAAGAATGAAATTATCAATTAATTCATTTTATTTGGATCCACTATCTACACCCTTGGCACCATCAAACAGGAGATCAGACAATATACAAAGTGGAAAGTTTGCTGTCAACTACTTTTCCAAAGTCCTGAAGAGTAGTAATGTCAGTTTCAAGACTAACGTGTACCCGATTCAAGGTATGGTTTTTCTTATCAACTGCTATGTGTCTAAGAACTGAACGATGAATAAGGGTAACAGCAGAAGAATTGATACCTTTGAGTTGTGGTGTTGGAGAAGAGTACTGAATATCCATGGACTGCCAAAAGAACTAACAGATATTTCTTGGAGAAATTACAATCATAGCATTCCTTGCAGGCAAGGATGGAAAAGCTTCATCCCATATACTTTAGGCAGGTTGTTAGGAGGGAAAAGTGGAGGGTTAGTGAAGAAAAGGAAGGCATTCAGGGAAGTGGATTGATATAATAATTGTTGCAATGGTTTCAAGTGTGTCAGAGGTAATAAGAATGGCACATAATATGTTTTGTACACACTCTAAGACTGCTAACAACAACAATAACAACAAAGTAATAAAGAGCAAAGAAGTAACTTTAATGACCAGACTGTTTATGACCCAAGTAATGGCCTTTTTAATTGCTTCATAGGCATGTGAAATTTGGGCAATTCACAAGAAAGAAACAATGCCTTTGAATTGTGATTTTGATGATGAAAATTGAATGGATTTCCAAAAGAATAAACAAATCTGTTTTGATTAAAGTGTAGCCAGAAAAGGATAACACTCTTGGAAACAGAAGGAGGTGGGTCAGAGAAGGAGAGGAAGACCTTTAACAAACATTGTAACAATGGCCTGAGACATAGCAGAGATTGTAGAGATGGCTCAGGATTGGGGACTTTTTTTATGTGGTTATAAGTTGGAGTCAATTTGATTATAACTAACTACAAACAGCAAAACATCACTATGACTGTCTATTTTCTGGATGTTGTCTACTTTTCAAAGTGTATCATCACCATCCTTACCTGCTCACTTTTTTCAAACTTTTCAAGCTGATTGGAGTTCAGATAAAATTTGGAATCTGTATGACTAACAGAAAACACAAGAAGTTAAAATTATTTTCTTCATGTAACCTTTTGCCCTGGCTCTTTGGAAAAACAATTTGCTCTAGTTCTCTAGAGTATGTTACTTTTGTGCAAGTTGATTGACATTTCCTCAGTAAGGTATATTCAAATTGGGTTAAAACTTTTTATGTGATCCTGGACTGCATTTTGCCGTGTAATTGGTATGCAACTTGTAGGGACTAGTCAACAAACTATGGAAATAGTGTTTGTAACCACGTTGCAAAATATCTGTGGCCTGTTAAGAAGGAAATGTTCTGTTCTTAGCCGAGCTAAGAATTATTAGATCTATAAGTTGTATAGCAGAAGCAGCCAATACCACAGGCCTTTTATGAAACAGAAAGAAGAAAAAAAATAGAAACAGAGTGAGATTAATTGAGAAATCTCCTAAAATGTCTATTGCCTGTATCAAGGGCTGTGGCTATAATCCTGAACATAGTGAAAGGCTCACAAGGTGTCCAGCAATAGAACTTGCAATGAAGGCCTCAAAAAACAGAAGAACTAGCAGCAGTAGATGGCGAGGTCAAGTGGAGCCTGTCCTCATGGGGCTAATAAGTAGCCTGCCATGTCCCAGGGAGGTATGCACAGCAGACAGAGGCTCTTAACTTCTTGCACAGTCAAGAAGTTGAGAAAGCTGTGTTATATTGAGGAAGGGATTTTTGTTTCAATGCTTCTTGTTCCTGATTTTGAACTATAGCCTGTTAATACTGAACAGGGTAAGTTCATCACTATCATTCCCTTAATAAATCATTTACAGTTGTGGTATGGTTTGTAAGTTCTGCATGACTGTTACAAAATATTATTTAGCAAAAGGGAGAAGTAGAGATTACTGGGAGAAGTATAACTGGTGTCATAATCAGTAAAAAAGTTTAGAGAGTAAACCTGTGCTTGATCTTTACATCACAGAAACCAATTTTGGCCTAAGCCTGATAACTATTCCCCCTGAAGTTAGACAAGCTAAGGTGCAATTATTACTGTCACCATCCTGCAATTCACAAGATAAGAGGAGTGAAAAACAAATTTAAACCTTAAGTTGCAATATTGAAAGAGGTTATGGACAATATATTGAATGACTCAGAATGAAACAAAAGAAGATGGAGGGAATACACAGAATCAGTGCACCAAAATGAACTGATTGACACTGAAAAATTTCATGCCGTAAGTACCATATAAGAGGAGCCAATGGCAATGAAGAAGTAAGTGGAAGTTGCATTGAATGCATTGGCAAAAACAAGCAAACAAACCCAAAAACAATTCCCCAGGAATCCATGAGATAGCAACTGACTTGTTTCAGTTAACAAATGCAGCCTTGGATGCATTCACCAGCCTATGCCAGGAAATTTGGAGGAAGTTCAAGCAGGATTTAGAAGAGGTCGGTGCATTAGGGATATCATTACTGATGTCAGATGGATCCTGGCTGAAACTAGAGAATACCAGAAGAATGTCACTTTGTGCTTTAATGGCTATGCGCTCTTCAGCACTCTGGAGAGTTCCATTATAATAGATTTTCCCAATGCAATTCATCTTTTGATTTTCTGACTGCTGGTGTTAAGGGTGTTGATTATGGATCCAAGCAAGCTGTAATAGTTAACAACGTCAATCTCTTCTCCATCTATTATGATGCTGTCAATTGGCCCAGTGGTGAGAATCCTTGTCTTCTTGATGTTGAGCTTCAATCCATATTGAAGACTACACTCCTTGACCTGTTGCAGCAAGTGCCTCAGGTATTCTTCAATTTCAGCATATCATAGGTTGTTAATGAGTCTTCCTCCAATCTTGATGCCATACTCCTCCTCATAAAGCCCTGCCTCCTGAATGATCTATTCTGCATACAGATTGAGAAGGTATGGGAGTAGGTGCATCCCTTACACACTCCTTTCCTGATTTTGAACCAGGCAGTGTTTCCTTGCTCTGTTCTGTGGACTGCTTCTTGGTCCAACTATAGGTTTTGTTTAAGAATGATCAAGTGTTCTGAGATTTCCATTTTCCTCAAGGTTAGCCACAATTTATTGTTATCCACAAAGTCAAATGCCTATGCATACAGAAGCCAGGAAAGTAAAAGATGTATTGTGTTGAGAAAGTCTTCTGTCAGAGACTTCGCCAAAGTACTAAAGAGCAATGATGTCAGTTTGGAGACTAAGTGTGCCTAAAATAGGTCATGGTCTTTGCAATCAATTGTTATGCATCAGAGAGCTGGACAATGACTAGGGATGATAAAAGGATAATTGATGCGTTTGAGCTGTGGTGTTGGAAAAGAGTAATGAATATACTATGGACTACTAAGACAACGAACTAGTTCATCCTGGAAAGGATGAAGCCAGGCTACTCCTTGGAGGCAAGGATTTAGAAGCTTCATCTGGCATACTTTGGACATGTTGCAGGGAGGAACCAGTCCTTGGAGAGGGACGTCATGCGTTGGAGAGTGGAGGGACAGCAAGGAGAGGAAGACCCTCAATGAGATGAATTGATTCAGTGACTGGGGTAATGGGTGTAGGTGTGTCAGAGAGAATAAGATTGGTACATTATAGAGTAAAGTTTAGGGCTGTTGTATATAGGGTTGCTATGAGTTGCAAGTGACTCGATGGCACATAAAAACAACAACAGTAGTTATTGATTAATTAAATTATAATATCTAATCAACCTTTATTATGTATTTCCTTTCCCTTCACTCAACTTATTGATTTATTAAATTTTATTTCCTTCCCATCCCCTCTTATCCCTGTTAACTTCCAAGATTAATTGTATCTGTATATAAAACTTTCCTTATCTTTTTTATAATAATGGCCTTATACCATAATTGTCCTCTTGTGACTGACATATCTATGTTTTAGATTCATCTATGTTGTGCATTATTTTACAAATTCTTATATTGTGTCTTATAAGATTAATCATCATTGATCCATGAACATTACTACCTCGTTTTTTCAGATCTCCACTGGATCTTTCCTAATTCCTTTACCCACCCTCCTCCATCCACCAAACTTCGTGTTTAGCTCCCTTCCCAATCCTTAGCCCCTCTTTGATGTTGCTATCTATTATGACAAATAAGAAAGTAATAAGTGTTACGATACAACAATGTATTGGAAAGCTACATGTAAAGTGGTTTGTGGGTGGAAGCATAACAGGCTAAACAGCAGGGTTGCTAGATAAGCAGGGTCTTCCGGGTCAAATAAGACAGAGAAGGAAGACGAAACTGGTAAAATAGTCCAAGTATGGAAAACAGAAAATGAAATTTTGAAAAACTATTTATCTCAATGTTACTTAACATTTGTCTAGCTAATACAATGTTTTCCCTTCTTGGTGTTTTTAAAAAGACTTAAATGTATGATGGAAACAAATACTAAATATTAAGAGGAGAGAGTCAGACCAAGAGAACTGTAAGCCAACTCTTCTGATAATATGTTATTCTAATTGATAAAATAGGAAAAGACAGTACAAAAGGCTGTGAGATCAGGGGATTTGCACTTGAAATGATGTACTGAGCTTGATTAAGAGTATCTTGAAGTGTTTGCTGCAGAAGGCAAAAGACTGCAGTCCTCAATAGGGCTTGAAGCTCAACACTAAGAAAACAAAGACTCTCACCCTTAGGCCATTTGACAGCACTATGGTAGATGGAGAGGTGATTGAGATTGTTAACAATTTCAGCTTGCTGGGCTCCATAGTCAACACTCTTGGCACTAGTAGTCAGGAAATCAATAGGTGAATTGCCCTGGAGAACTCTGCTATCAGGGATCTCTCCAGAGTGCTAAAGAACAACAATGTCAGTCAGGAGACAATATGTGCCTGATTTAGGCCATTGTCTTTGCAATTACTTGCTTTGCATCAGAGAGTTGGACAATGAATAAGGATGACAGAAGAAGGAATGATACCTTTAAGTTGTGGTGTTGAAGAAGAATGTTGAACATTCCATGGACTGCCAAGAGAACAAACAGGTTTGCCTTAGAGAAGGTGAAACCAAGTTGTCCCTTGAAGGCAAAGACTTTGAAGCTCTGTCTGACATATTTTGGGCATGTTGCCTAGAGAGACCAGTCCTATGTGAAGAACATCATGCTTGGAAATGTAGAAAGGTAGTAAAAGAGAGGAAGACCTTGGAGGAGATTAATTGACATTGTAACTAGGGTAATAGAATTAAGTGTGTCAGAGGCGGTGAGATTGGTTTAGAGTGGGCCAGAGTTCAGAACTGTTGTGCATGAGGTCACTATGAATTACAGGTGACATAAGGGCACATAACAGCAATAACATTGGAAAGGGTCCTACTTGGTGAATGAACACAAAAAGATACTCCTGGGGGTTCAACCCTGTTGAATTTGAAGGACAAATTGAATGGGGGATGAGAGTTTCATCAGAAAAATTCTGTTCCAAGATTAGATCCTTATCTGAGCTAACAACCTGGGTCCATGAGATGCATCAAAGTGAGAGAGATACAACAATGAAGAGATGAACTGAGCTTGAACATGTTTTCTTGGCACCCATTTACCTAGCCTACAGGGTCTATGAATGAAGAAGAGAGAGAAGGGGGACTAACTTATCTGGAGTGTTTAAAGATGCATGGATGCTTGATCCTGAAGTTGCTACTCAATCTCTTATTTTGATTAGGTATAAACTAATTCCTACTGAAAAAGGATTAAATGGCCTGACCTAAGGACCTAAGGTGAAAGGTGAAAGGGAGTATTGTTTGACATTATGAGCTGGTGTATGTTGCTACAGTTTAATGATTTACTCCAGACTGGCTCTGCTTAAGGGTGCTTATGTCTGATGTCTAGTGCTTCAACTGAAACAGAAAGTTCTTTAGAGTCAGGAACATGCCTGTCTCCTCAGAATGCTAGTATGGTGGGCAGTTTTAACCACTGGCTGTCTCAAATGTAAGTAGATAAAGTTATGAAAGTGGCATCCATTTCCTAACTAACATGCCTCAGGAAACTCTATGAACTTTGAAAAATGTCAATAATTGTTACAGGGGCTTCAGGCCTTTTGTTCATAGGATCACTATGAGTCATGTTTGACTCGAAGGCAATCAACAACAACAACAACAAAGTCATGAAGTGGCTGGTCAACCTGATGAAATTATTCTGTTGAGTGCTCATTGTTAACAGGATTATTTGTGACTATAAAACACTGTAATTGTAGAAATTGCAAGAGTGAAAGATGGAATTAAGGGAAAGGAACTGCTGGAAAAAGTAGAGTGCCCAAACTTAAAGTTTCTGAATAGTTTAATTATGCTGATACCTCAAGATATTTTAACAAAGGAAAATGATTGTACCAGTTACGTTTTTTTCCCAGTAGTCAGAAAAGATGAAGATGAGATAAACTTTTAGAGAATTTTAGAGAATTTGATCAGATCAGATGGACATTTGCAATAGATTTTGAGTGGCTAGAACTTGAATGACCTCAGCTGAAAGGTCTTGCTTTACCAATGGATCAATTATCAATGAATAATAGGATCTTTTA
>NW_006400040.1:2666511-2670029 GCF_000299155.1 Elephantulus edwardii | reverse complement strand
TTGGAAGACTATTGATGTTGTGGATTAGGACATCTAGAGTTCTTCCAATAATGTCTTCTAAAATGTGTGTGAAGTGTCCTAGTGCTGCGTGGGGCAGATGGAGAAGAGACTCTTGTCAGTGCGTGCAGGAGGTGGAGATGCTCCCTTCGGGGCTGACGGAGCCGCCCACCCTTAATCCAACCCAGGCCAAAAGCTTCTTGTCATCCTCAGTGCCCCAGCCACTGGGTTGCTGGACAACAGGGCCACTGAGGGGCAGCGATGCCACACTGCAGCTCCTGGCCCCACCCCCACTGGGGCCACCTCTCACTCCTGTGGACATCCTCTCAATACCCACCTCCTAATTGGTTCAAGTGGTCAGCATTACCCCAGGGGCCACGACCCAGCAAGGCCTGCAGGCCATCCAGATCATATACACCCTGCCGGCCATCCAGATCATATACACCCTGCCGGACGTCCAGCTCCTGCACATACTCTAAGGACATGAACTTCTCACCCTTCCTGCCACAAAGCGACCGCCTGTGCCCTCCTGGTGGTGCTCTGGACAGGGAGGGACTGCAGACTGGGACTGAAAATACTCTGAATCTCCAAATAAATACATAAGTCAATAAATAAACAAAATGTGTGTGAAATAACTTACAGTGAAAAAGCCAAATGGTGGGCTGTGGTAAAATAATTTCCTTTATGTGACATTTTTCCTTAGTTCTTTAGAAAAAACAAGAAAAGCAAACCATTCAAAAGAGTCCCCTTCCTCACACAGCCCAACCCCAATAGCCTTGAAGAATTACCTTTGTTCAATTTTTCTATCAGAAAAGGATAAGAGAGGATTCATTCATTTTGTCCAGGTTGGCTGGCATTTCTTGGTTAAACTATAATCAATTTGCTTGATCATTTTTATCTGGACCTGAATGCAGTGCAGCCTGTCTTGTCTTTGATGCAGGGATTGGTCAATAGACTGTGCAAACTAAATGTCTGCAGCCAGCTATATAAATGAACTGTCAGTGGTCTACTGAGAATGGATTGGTCAATTCATAGCCCTGCCACGGGTTTGGGAGGAGCCTATCATGGCCTCTGTGACCTAGAGGGACACAGACAGAAGAGTCTTTTGTTTGCATGGTTGAGGGGACTTGAGAGAGTTTCCCTCCACTGAAGAAGGGAAACTTTTGCTTTTTGATCCTGAGCCTGAGGTGAAGGTTGGTTCTGAACCCAATTTGTACTCTGCTATTTTTTCTTAAACTACTTGACATATGTGGTCTATGTGTTCTATCATGTGCATAATGCAGGTTATTGATGAGTCTCCCCGCACCCAATACTGTTCCCACACGCCTCTTCAAAGAGTCCAGCTTCTCAAATAATTGGCACAGCACACATATTAAATTGTTGTGGAGAGAGAATCAGCAACATTGATGTATACAACTCCCTTCTTAATTTCGAACCTTTCAATTTCCCTCTCCTCTGTTCACAAAACAGCCTCTTGATCCAGGTACATGTTTTGTATGAACACACAGATAAGTGTTCCGGGATTCCCGTTCTTTTCAATGTCAGCCACAACTTAATATGATTCAGACAAATGCCTTTGCACCGACACATTGAGGAGAAATAATGGGAAATGCAAATATTTTACAACTTAATCTTTGCCATGCTATAATTCATGAAAAGTATTAAGTAAGATAACTAAATCCATAAAGTTTGAGAATTTACTATTGTTAGATTCTGTCACGTCAGCTCTGACTCATAGCAATCTTATGCACAGAAGAATAAAACATTGTCTGATCCTGTAAAAAAATATAATTCAAAAGATTATGGGAATTATCAAGTAATATCATATACATGTAAGAAAAGTATTGATAAAGATTATTTTTAAATGGCTATAACAGTTAGTTTACAGAGAATGTTAAGAAACTCATGTTGGATTCAAAACAGACCATGATAGCAGTATGTCATTGCTAATATCATTGGGTCTTAGCTGAAAGCAGAAAAGAGGAAGGGTTTTTATCTGCGTTTGATTAACTACACAAAAGCATTTGACTATGTGGATCACAGCACTATGGTTAATATCTAAAATAATGGAAATTTCAGAACACTTAATTGTACTCACAGACCAAGAAAATATTGTCCAAACAGAACAAGAGAACACTGCATGGTTTAAAAATCAGGAAAGATATGTGACAGGGTTCTCCATATTTATTCAATCAGATGCACAAATAGCTCAAGAAGCTGAAATTTATGAAGAAGAATGTGGCATCAGGATTGGAGGAAGACATCAACAACTAAAGACAACACACTTTAATATTAATTGATTCTCAACATGAAGAAAACAAAAATCCTTACCACTGAATCAATAGGCTAAATTGTGATAGATGGAGAAAAGATTGAATTGTCAATTATTTCCTTTTTCTTGGATCCACAATCAATACATTTGCTAACAGCAATCAAGAAATCGAAAAACATGTTGCATTGAGAAAAACCGCTGTCAAGTATTTCTCCAGTGTTAAAGAGCAAAGATATCAGTTTAAAGACTAGGTGTGCCTGATCCAAACAATGGCATTTTCAAATACTTCTTATACATCTTAAAATTGGACAATAAATAAGGATGACTTAAGAATAATTTATACCTTTGAGTTGTGATGTTAGAGAAGAACAACTGCCAAAAGAACAAACACTGGAGAAAGTGCAATCAGGATGCTCTATAGAGGTAAAGATGATGAAACCTCATCTCATATATTTTGGCCATGTTGTCAGGAGGGGCCAGTTCTTGGCATGCTGTGTAAGAAGGAGGGTTAGAGAGAAAAAAGAAAGCTCTTAACAAAATGGTTTGATACAGTGACTGTAACAATGAACGTGAGCTTACCAAAGATGGTGAGGGTGGAGCAAGAGAGGGCAAAGTTCAGATCTATTGTTCACAGTGTGGCTACAAGTCAAAGAATTGATGGCACCTAACAACCACAGTTGGCTGAGTGGCTTAGAACTTTGATGCAATAATGTCTATCTTGCTATTCCTCACAGAAATAACAATGTCAGGGTCATGAACACAGTCTCTCTCACAAATGCATATCCTTGTTCCTAGCAGGTGGAAGAATATATTAATATCTCTGCCTCAACCCTCCCTAATATTGAAATAATTCATGTTTAACTGGCAAGAACTCAAAACTATGTTTTTATATTCAAAGAACAATGCCTGTCAGGATGAATTGAATCACCATTTTCTTTATAAGCATATGCATATAATTATATAAAGCTATGGTTTGTCAAGAAGACAAAGATTCTCACCACTGGGCCAATTGGCAGCATCAGGATGAAGGGAGAAGAGATTGAGATTATTCACAGTTTTAGTTTGCTTGACTCCACAGTCAACACTCTTGGCATCAGTAGCCAGGAAATTAAAAGGCTCATTGCCATAAGAAAGTCTGCTGTTAGGGACCTCTCCAAAGTACTGAAGAGCAATGGTGTCTCTCTGGAGACTAAGGTGCATCTGATACAGGACATGGTCTTCGCAATCACTTGTTATGCATCAGAGAGTT
>NW_006400040.1:2665015-2666302 GCF_000299155.1 Elephantulus edwardii | reverse complement strand
GGAGGGACAGCACAGGAGGGGAAGGCCCTCTATGAGGTGGGTTGATTCAGTGACTGAGATAATCGGGATGGCACAGGACAGAGCAGAGTTTAGGGCTGTTGTACATAGGTTTGCTATGAGTCGCAAGTGGCTCGATGACATGTAACAACAACAATAACATTATATTAATGAAAAGGTATGGAGGTAGGACACATCCCTGGCGTACGCCCTTCCCAATTTTGAACCATGCATTGTTCTCTTGCTCTCTTCTGACGACTGCCTCCTGGTCCAAGTATAGGTGTCGCATTAGAATGATTAAGTGTTCTGGGATTCCCATCCTTTTCGCAGGCTTCTGCTGATGTGCTGTTCCATTTGTTTTTTTATAATCTTCAGAAGAATCTTGCTTGCATGTGAAATCAATGATGTTGTTCTATAGTTTCCACACTCTGCTGGGTCATCTTTCTTTGGAATGGGAGCAAATATAGATCTATATTGCTATGAGTCACAAGCGACTCAACGGCACATAACAACAACAACAATTATATTAATGATATTGTTCACTAGTTTCCACATTCAGCTGTATCACCTTTCTTGGGAATGCGAACAAATATGGACCTCTTCCAATATGTTGACCAGACAGCTATCCTTCAAATTTGTGGTATAGACTAACGAGTGCATCTGAGGCTGCAATTGTTATCTGAAACAAGTCAATTGGTATCCATTGATTTCTAGGGCTTTATTTCTTGCCAGTGTCTTCATTGGAGCTTCCATTTCCTCTTGAGCTGTAGTGTTGGGCAAGAGCACTGAACAGCCATGGACCACCAAAAGAACAAAAAATATGTCTTGGAGAGAGTGCAGCTGGAGTGCTCTTTGGCGGAAAGAATGATGAGGCTCCACCTCATGTACTCTCTGCATGCTGTTAGGAGGAGCTATTCTTTGGAGAGGGGCATGATGTTGAGAAGTGTAAAGGATCAGCAAAGGAGAGGAATACCCTCAACCAGGTAGGCTGCCATGGTGCCTCCCGTAATGTGCTCCTGTGTGTCAGGAAGTATGAGGACACAAGTTAGAACAGGGTTCAGATCTTTTTTTATTTTTCTGTCCTACTTGACTTGACAGCACCTAAAAATAACAAATAACAAATGAGTTCTGTACAGCTACTGCAGTATATTATACAACCTGTTGTTGTTGTTGTTATGTGCCGTCGAGTCGCCTGCAACTCATAGCGACCCTATGTACAACAGCCCTAAACTCCGCTCTGTCCTGTGCCAATCGCACTGTCTCCGACACTCCCATCCTGATTATCCCAGT
>NW_006400040.1:2636132-2662270 GCF_000299155.1 Elephantulus edwardii | reverse complement strand
ATACAACCTAGATGAGAAATAAAGAGTGCCATAAGAATGCTGAGTGGGGGGATGTCAGATTTCCACCTTGTTGGAAACCAGCACTGGATCAGCTCTAATTATGTGTTGCTGGATAGTTTCAAGTTGGAACCAACCTGTAGCTGACTCTTCATTGGGTTTCCGAAGGCTGTAAATAGCTTAATACTCCCTCCCCAAACTTAGACAAGGTTTATTACTATTTACTTTTACTATTGGTATTGCTATTTATTACTATTACTATTACTATTAATTACTATTATTATTTATTACACTCACAATTTCACTCTCCCACCCATGTGCTTGAATGGAATGGGAATTTGCAGGGCATGCGATAAGAATGTTTGAGAATTCCTGAGTTGATTCTCGTTCATGAACTCTAGGTGTTCAGAGTAGAGCAGCTCCATAGTTTCAAAAGCTGCTGCCCTTAAGAATCAAGTTGCCAGGACTGTTTTTCAAGACATTTCTGAATGTGTTTAAACAGTCCACCTTTAGACTAGTTGTTAAGTACGTTACTATTTCCTCTATTTGGTTCAATAATGTGGCAGAGGAGTTAGCTCAATATAGGTTAAGTGCTGGCCAAAGGGAAAAGGGATAAAGGGAGAGACTAAGGATACAAATCTCCCTTTATTTTTCTCACTCATGCAGTATTGTAGGTGCATTACTCGTCATGGTCCATGTGAACAAGTCCTCATGCCAAGAGAACATGCTTGCTGAGTATCCAGTAATGAGTCATATTGCTTGGCTTTGCATCTTGCCATGCCTCATTTCCATTTTGCCAGACCCTCACCTCCCTGGGTTTGTACTTTCCAGGTGAAATACCACGTCAATCCTTGAGCTAAAATGCCTTTAAAAGTTCTAGGCTAAAGGAGAATATTATTTTAAAACCCCAAAATAAGTACTCAAAGAAATAGTTGCTATTGAATTGTACTAAGGCATGGCGATGGTGAGACAGAAGATTAACTTTATTTATAAACCTTGTGGAGCTACTACTTTTAAAAACTGTTACTTTTCAGTAAAAATAAGAAACTTTTTAAGGAAGACATAATTGTCATTACATGCACTTAACATTGCTCATATCCTTAGCTTTTCCCCACGGAGCAGAAAAACAAATCAATATTTTACAAATAATTTTACGATAATTTGGTGATAAGAGTACTTGAATTTTTTTATACATTTTATAGGTTTCTGTACTTCTTTTACTAAAAGTGTAAGAAGATGTCACTTTAAGATCAATACCTCCCGGTATCCTGCTTAAAGTGCTATATTCCTGAAATGGCAGAAAGTGCTTTATGGCAGAACAGCAATAAGTCAATCTATAGAATCATCTTAATGTTTTATAGAGGGAAGAGAAGATGTTAAAAAAAGAAACTATTTTATTTTTACATTGAATATCTTTTGAAAAATGAAACCGAGGGAGGAATTAATGATTTAATTAAACCACTTAATGTTTTATTAAAGTCACTGTGGCTTAGAGTTCCTGTGCAACCATCAACTTATCAATAAAATCTTGTCTTTGTTTTTGCCAAAGAATTCATATTTATTATGAGATGCACCTGTGTTACAGGGTCTCTAATTGTTTACAGGAAATTATATGTGCCCTTATATTCCAGTGCCTTTCTATTAAAAGAGTACAAAATTATACTAAAAAAAAATTCAGGTCAGGTCTGAAAGCATGATTTATTCAGTCTGGTTACTACTCTCCACAAGGAGCTCTATTTCAACTCTGTTCAGCAGAATATCTGCTCGGCTTTTACAACAAAGGAGGAACTCAAGGTCACTAGTGCAAAACTCACTTGAAGTCAATGTAGTCAGCAGCTGATGAAACACCAAAGACAATCTTCTTACTAGAGGCTGTTAGTGCTTATGCTTTCTTTAGAGCATATTTTTCTCATCCCTATGTTTCAATTGTAATTAATCAGAAATCTATTAATTATTCACTGGCAGACTATAACCAGCAAAAGGATGAAAAAAAGTGAACAAGTAATTTTCAAATATGAACCTGTTTTCATTTGAAGCATTTAGATAGGAACAGTGCTTGCAGAGGTGGCAAGTGCATAAGAATATAAAATTGGGAAATAAAATTTGAACCACCATGTTTGCCACCCTAAATTTCCCCTTATGTGGCCTCACTTGCATGACTTCATTTAAAAGACCTGGGACAACATGAGCCTATAGACCAATAATGAGTTATAGGGACAAGTTCCCCATACCTACACTAGTTCTATCAATATTTCTCCGTTGTTCTCTGTATTGCTATGGAGGAACTTTCCAGGCAAAAGCTGCCTTTTAACTAAGAGAGATTCTTTGTCTTTGAAACATTGATGTCACTGATCTCAGACCAAAGCTTCAACTGGCAGGTCCTGTTGACATATTTTATGAGTTAAGTATCTTCCATAGCTCCTCAGTCACAATTAAAGCACAGACAAAGAATTTAGTAAAATTCTTGACATCCTTGCTTATGATTGGCCCAGTGTTTCAGTCTTGATATATTTCTACAGATTAGATTTCTATGATGATTATTTGCTTCAGATTAAAAATCTAAAATTTTAAAGACTTCTAATTACTTGTTTTTCAAGATTTTGGTCAACTGACTTGACACACTTTATTATGTTATTGACTTCCCTTATAACTACCATGTGCATTTAACTGTTGCACATTACTCTTTTTGCTTGTATTCTCTTTATTCCGTTTTCTCCCACACCATTTGTTCTTTATGTGGAGTTGTTTTCCCCCTCGCTTTTTATTCTCTGCTTTAAATTTTTTGATCCCTTAATTCTTATACCTGACCACTGGAATATAAGTTCAATCTTTTTCCTCACTCTTCCCTTTGCCTGTTTGCACCCAGGAAGTATCTACTAGGGAGACAATGTGTCAAGAGGTCACCTCAAAGTTGCCACACTACTAGTGTTTACATTGAATATTAAACATAATTTATGCATACTTTGTATGTGAGTGCATATAATTTCAGGAGTCCCTGCATGACACTAATTGTTGAGCACTTACTTGATTTCTAAGTGAAAGATAGACAGTACACTCAAATTAACCTTGGCAGAAAGATCTGGCAATCTACTTTTGAAAGGCCACAGTCATAAAAATCCTATAGAGTACAATTCTATTCTTACACACAGCATCGTGATGAATTGTAGTCCTTATTTGTTTTTTGTTTTATTTTCATCTGAAGGAGTTGGGATGTAATTTTATCTAAGATGCACAAACAATGTATGCATACATTCATTTGAGGAAGGAGGAAGGGAGGAAAGTATGAGAAAGGAAAGATGGATATACTGAAATCCTCTTTGACAGCCACCAGCCTCATTCCTTGCTTTTCCTATTTATTCTCTGTGCCACACCACAATCCCCCACATCAAGCAATTAGTAGAATAATATGCATGTTTTTCAATTTTTATATACTTATATATGTATCCAGAAATAACACACTGTTCATATCCTTCTGCCACTTGCTTTTTTGCTCAGCGTCAAGTTTTTTAGTTATATTCCTCTTGATTTATATAGATTTAGCTCACTGTCATTCATATTTTCGTCAAAAGTTTCCTCACAACTTTATAAGGAAGTAGCACTACTGCTACGTTTTACCTGAAAGGCCACAAAGCCCACCTACAACACATTTCTTGTAAATGTATACCTCACCACTAAAAACAAAAATGGGAGGTATTTTGTCATTATTTCAATAGGACAACTTTACAGTAAATTGTAGATTTAAAGATAAAATGAAAAAGCTCTCCTTGAGAAAGTTTAAGTGATTTATTTTATACTTAAAAAAGCATTTCTCCAGCTGGCTAAATTAAGGCACTATATAAAAGTTCAATCCAAGAATACTCCTTGGCTCTGAAACTGTTATTTTTTTTTTTTCTTGCATTTGGGAATTAGATACACTTTCTTCCCAAAATTTCTTTCCAATGTGTACTTTCTTTTTTAAAAAGTTAAGTAAATATCAAGAGATGGGACAGCTCCTCCTCTAACATTTCCTTCGTTCAGATAATCCGTTTTGATCCAAGTTTTGCATATAGAGATGCATTCATTCTTCTTAACGAATTTCTAGAAAATGTGCAAATAAAGCTCTTGTATTCTCCTAAAGCCTTTGCTCTACTGATAGTTAAGTATTATCTCCCCACTGCTCTGAAGCCCCACCCAGTACATCACTCTGCCTCTAATTCAAAGACCTTATCTGGCATGCTGCCACTGTCTCTTCTCTCTTCCTGTTTTCTCAGGGTTTTGAAGTTGCAGCCATAGAATGAGCTATGTCTACACATAAACACGGGTCAAGTTGCTACATGGTGTCATTCTGTAGATGTTGCTAGTAGGTGCCATGAAGTGGAATAGGACTCATAGCAACCCTATGAACAAAATATCTGAACCCTGTTCCATCCTATGCCATCATAATACTTCCTGACTGCAGCAGTCACTGCATCAATCCACCTGGCTGAGGGTATTCCTCTCTTTCACTGATCCTCCATTCTTACCAGCATAATATCATTCTCCAAGTAATAACCCTTCCTAGCAACATGTCCAGAGTAGGTGAAGCGAAGCCTCATCATTCTTACCTCCAAAGAGCACTCTGGTGGCATTCTCTCCAAGGCATAGTTGTTTGTTTTCTTGGCTGTCCATGGAATGTTCAGTTTGCATCTCCAACACCACAGCTCAATGACATCAGTTATTTTTCTGTCATACTTATTCATTATCCAGCTCTCAGATGTATATCAAGTAATTCGAAAGACTATGACCTGTATCAGACGTTCTTTAGTCTTCAAACTGACATCACTACTCCTCAGTAATTTGGAAAGATTCCTCAGTGCAGACTCTCCCAGTGCAATGTGCCTCCTTATTTCTTCACTGCTTGTACCAAGGGTGTTAATTGTGATTATAAGCAAGATGAAGCTGTTGACAGTTTCAACCTCCTTTCCAGCCATCATCATGATACTGCCTATCATGGTGTCATTTGAGAAATCATAAAATATGAGCAACATGCCCTCAAAGAAAGCAATGCTATCTTAAGCTACAGAATTTTTTCAAAGCTGTTGCTGATTAGAAAAATAAGAACAGAGTGACTAAAACTAGGGGAGGGTAAATCTATCAAATATTGAAAAATACATAATTTTTTTTTTCTCTTTTGACACTCTAGTTGCCCATTCCTCCCTAGATATTTCCTGTCCTTTACTCATCTTTTGATGCTTCAAAATATTTCCATTGCTTCTACAGCATGAACTTGGGTTACTTGGAAGTTAAAATCTGCAGGTGTAGGATAATTGTTGATCTCATACAAGCTGTTGAGGGCCATCATTTACTCTATATGTCTCTTCTAGTAACTGTCAGAATCTATTGGTGAGAACAAGGGACAACTGAGGTAATATTTGGGCAGATAATTCATCTTTGTTTCTACTATCTGTATACAAAACCAAACCCTCTCCGTTAATCTATTCTGACTCACAGTGATTCCATAGGACAGAGTATGAATGTACCTAAGGTCATCACCTTTCCAGAAGCAAAATGCCATATCTTTCCTCTGTGGAGTTGCTAAAAGGTTTAACACCAATTCTTTAGTGACAAAACTAGCTCTTCCTCACTGTGCCACTAAGGCTCATTCTCCATCAATACATTAAGCATAAAAATGTAGCTCAATTTTGTGCATTATGTTATTCTAAAGAAAAAAAAGTTACTTAAACTAATTTCTCTTTAACATGCTTCTGAAGTGAAATTTCTCAGTTGATATTGGGCTCCTACTGAGAGAAAATAAAGCGATTTTTTAATATTAGCCTGAGTAAAAGTGTGAGTATTAATTATATAGTCTAGATTATAGACTACATTCTCTAGCCAAAAGTGTACCATATAAGGCTTGACAATTTATTCTGAATACTCATCTCTTATGTTATTCTCTACCTTAATAGACAATTGAGTTCATATTGTTATGCTTCAAACACTTTTTAGACAGAGGTTTTTAATGTCAAAAATGAAAACAAATGTATATATGTTCATTCTTGATCCACACAAATCTGAATTTATGGAAGAGAGTAAGTTGTGGTAAATAATTGACAGCCTATATAATACAACCTCATGCTACGGTGAGAATAGTAAACCCAGAATGATCCTCATCACATCTGTTACCTTTCAAACTAATATCTAACTCGCTACCCTTTCCTATTCCTTATAACTCTGCCAGGAAACTCAGTCAATTACTACTTAACACCAGAGTTCTGAAAAAGCAACGATGTCAGTCTAGAGACTAAGGTGTGCATAATCCAAGCCATTATTTGATATACACCTGTGTATGTATACACCAGACAATGTCTAAGGATGACAGAAGAATTGATGACTTTTGAGTTGTGGTTCTGGAGAAGAGTTTTGAACATACCAAGGACTGCCAAGAAAACAAATAGGTCTGTCTTGGAGAAGATGAAACCACATTTCTCCTTGGAGACTAGGATTTTTTTTTTTTTTTGAGACTAGGATTTTGAAGCTTCATCTTACATACCTTGGGCATGTGGCCAAGGAGAGACCTTTCCTTGAGAAGGACATCATGCTCCAAGGGTGGAGGGACAATGCAGAAGAAGAAAACCCCGGATGAGGTGGATTGATACAGTGGGGAAATGGGGGTTGAGACTGGCTCAGGACAGGGCAGGACAATTTCAGAGCCACTGTACATAGAGTCACTATGGGTTGTAGGCTACTCGACACCACATAACAACATCTTCCTTAGTTGTATTGTCATTGACTTAAGCAAAACCTTCTCTGTGTTACATTTTAATTAGCTATGACTGACACAATCCGTTTACCACATAACTGCTGAGAAATCACCTTAAAGTACCATTTTTGCCATCTCCTGTAGAATGACTAAAGTTTGTATATTCAATTATTTATGTCCATCCAAAACAGTGATTTTACACATGAATATTACCAGACTGAATAGGAATCATATTGGCTCTGGTTGGAAAAGCTCAGTATCACCAGGCAAAACCAAGCCAAGTGCTGACTATGGAATAGTTCATCAATTATTCATAAGCAAGTTCCAAATGAGATTGAAGAAGCTTAGAACAAGTCCATGAAAACCAAAATATGATCTTGGGTCTACACCAGCTGAATTTAAAAATCATCTTAAGAATAGGTTGGAAGCACTAAACATCAAATGATAAAACTTATCCCACCAGATAAGGGTGGGATGACATCAGATATATCATCTATGCAGAGCAAATGGTCACTACAAAGAGTAAGGAGAAAGAAAACCCAATGACAGAAGAATGTCAGAAAAAACCCTGAAAATTGCACTAGAATGCCAAGCAACTGAAACAAAATAAAGAGATGCTGAAGTAAAAGTTGAACAGTACATCTCAAGAGGTAGCTCAAAGACAAACCTACGCATTGTAACAGAATGTGCAGACCTAGAATCAGAGAATAAAAAGGGAAGATCTTAATTAGCATTTCTCAAGTCACATTCAAATCTCATTTGCAATATTAAGAGATACTATGGGCAAAATCTTGAGTGGCCCAGAAAGCATTAAAAGAAGATAGAGGGCATATACAGAATCATTGTACCAAAAAGATTTGGCTGACATTGAAATATTTCAGAAAGTATCATCTGACCAAAGGCCAATAGTAATGAAAAAAGGAGTTCAAAATGCTCTGAAAGCATTAACACAAAAATAAGGTCCCAGAAATTGATGGGATACAAACTGACATGTTTCAATTACAGTTTCTAACAGACGCAGCCATGTTCATCAGTTCAAGTAAAAAAATTTGGAGGACAGTTGCTTGACCAACTGACTGGAAGAGATTCAAATTTATTCACATTACATGAAAAGGTGATTCAACAGAAAGTGGAAATTATTGAACAATATCATTAACATCACATACAAGCAAAACACTGACGAAGGTCATTCAAACACCATAACTAAAGTACAAAATCTTCACACCTGGCCCTTGGGCCACAGGCTCAACCAATTTTTAATCACAAAGGCTTACTCACTGAGTCTTAACTGGTTTAAAAAAGAGGCTTCCAACCCACAATTCATTGTTAATTAAATCAAACTACCAACCAGCTAACACATGACTGTTAATTAAATAAAAAAGGCCATCTTCCAGAATCCAATTGCTTCAAACAAGAGGCTCCTTCAAATAAGAGACTCTTTGGCAGGCTCCCAACCAGTTTTTAACCACAGAAGAATCGATGCCTTTGAGCTGTGGTGTTGGAGATCAGTGCTGAACATCTAATGGATTACCAAAAGAACAAACAAGTAAGTCTTCAAAAGGGTGTAGCCAGAGTGCTGTTTGGAGGCAAGAATGATGAGGCTTTGCCTAACGTACTTCAGGCATACTGCTAGGAGAGGCTATTCCTTGGAGAGAGACGTGATGCTTGGAAAGACTGAGAGTCAGCAAAGGAGAGGATGACCTTTGATCAGGTGAACTGACATGGTGACTTCCTCAATGGGCTCTAATGTGTCAGGAGGTGAGAGGATAACGCAGGATAGGACAGGGTTTAGATCTGTTGTTCACAGGGTCACTATAGTTCATACTTGACTCGACAGCACCTAATAACAACAGTACTTACGAAGCTGCCAGACAGAGCTAGGTTTGGCATAGGTTGTGGCACCAGGGATACCATTGCTGATGTTAAACGGATCTTGATTAAAAGTAAAGCATACCAGAAGATGTCTATTTATTTGTGCTTTATTGATTATGCAAAGGCATTTGACTGTGTAGATAATAACAAATTATGGCTAGCATACATATCAATGGGAATTCCAAAACACTAAGTTGTCCTCCTGAAAAACATCTACCTAGACCAAGAAGTTGTTGTGTGAACAAAGCAAGGGAATACTACATATTTTAAAATGAAGAAAGGTATGCATCTGACTTATATCCTTTCTCTATACCTATTCAATTGGTATGCTGAGGAAAATATTTGAAAAGCTGGACTCGGTGAAGAAGAATGTGGTATCAGAAAAAGAGAAAAGCCTCATCAATAATCTGTGTTGTATAGAAGACACAATCTTGCTTGCTTAAAGTAAGGATGACCTGAAGCACTTACTGCAGATGATTACAAATTACATATGGCTTGTGAAGCCTTTCATATGGATTGCATCTCAATGTCAAGAAAACAAAAATTTTGTGTTTACCATTTGATTGGTATATTTGTTCCAGTCTTTGATTTTGAGCCTGTCTTTCTCTCCACTTTTTAATGTTTCTCTTATAGGCAACATATTGATGAGCTTTGCTTTTGGGTTTTGTTTTGGTTTTTGGGTTTATTTGTGGTTTTGGTTTTGGTTTTTTGTGGGGTTTTTTTCATCCCTTCTGCACTCTTTTTCTCTTAATTAACACATTTATTCCATTCACATTAAGTGTGATTTTTGTCAGGCCAGATTTTACCATTGCCATTCTGCACTCTTTTTCTCTTAATTAACACATTTGTTCCATTCACATTAAGTGTGGTTATTGTCAGGCCAGGTTTTACCATTACCATTTTTCTGTTTCTTTTCCTGTTGTCTGATTGGCATCTCCATATGAAGGACTTCACTTAAAATTTCTTGTAGTTTATTCCTTAAGTTCCTTTTTTCTACAAAGGATCTAATTTGTCCTTCGTATTTAGTGGAGTGCTTTACTGGTTATAAGATCCTTGGCTGGCAATTATTATCTTTCAACTTTCTGTATATGCCATCCTATTATCTTCTAGCTCTCATGGTTTCCACTGAGAAATCAGAACGTAATCTGATTGTTTCCCCTTTGTAGGCGACTCTTTGTTTTTCTCACACTGGTTTTAGTATTCTATCATTTTCTTTTAATTTGGAGAATTTGACTATGATGTGTCTTGATGTTTTCCTTTTTGGGTCTAGTCTATTTGGTGTTCACTGTGCTTCTTGAAAGTAGATTTCCCTGTGATTCCAAACATTTAGGAAGTTTTGTTCAACTACTTTTTCCATACTTTCTCAGTGATTTCCCTGTTACTCCTGTGTTCTAGAATTCAAATCATACATACGTTGTTCCTTTTGATGTTCTCCCACAGATTCCAATACTATCTTCATTTTCTTTACATTTCATCTTTAATCTTTCTTTTAGTATGTTTCTATTGAGACTTTTGCCTTCCAGCTCACTGATTCTCTGTTCCATTTCTTCTGTTCTACTTTTATGTTCCACCAGCATGTTGCACACTACTGAAATGTTGGTCTTAAATATTATGGATTGCATTTTCATGCTTTTCTGTTATTTCCAGTACTGTGTTGCCTGTACCCTCTCTGTCTTTTGATGATATTTTTAAGTTTTGCACCTCTTTATCTGTAGTATCAATTCTTTCTTTTCCATCTTTTGTATCTTCATTCATGGCTATTCAAATTGCTCCTCATCAATACATTTCTTCTGGATCACTGCCTCTGGGGTGTTTGTTCCCTTAAGGGAATTCTGTAGCTGTTCATATAACTCAACATCAATATATTCTGCTTCTCTCTATCTGGGGTATTCGTTGGATCTTCTTCTTTTTTTTTTTTTTTTTAGGAGAAGGGTTATATTTATTTTTTCATGATGACTGAGACAGACTGCTGCTTTCTTGACATTATATATTTTCTCAGTAGCTGTTAGGTTGTTGTAACTGTATAATATTCCAGGGTATGGCAATGGTTTATGGAAGAACTGTATATTTCCCTTCAGAAACCACAGCTCGAGCCCTCACCCCTTCCACTTGTGCTAAAGAAGTCCAAGTTTTCCACCATATGATGTAGCTAGATAATAGTGTTCATGGCCACCCATTATTATTAATACATCTTGGTTGCACATTCGGTCAATATTGGAATGCAAAAGTTGGTAAAAATCTTCTATATCTTCCCCGTTAGCTCTAATTTCTGGTGCATGGTGTCTCTCTGGAGACTAAGGTGTGTCTGATACAGGCCATGGTCTTTGCTATCACTTGTTATGCATCAGAGAGTTGGACAGTGACTTAGGAGGATAGAAGGAGAATTGATGCCTTTGGGCTGTGGTGCTGGAGAAGAGTATTGAGGGTACCATGGACCACTAGGAAAACAAACAGATTCATCTGGAAAGGGTTAAACCAGGCGGTACCCTGGAGGCAACATCTAACATACTTTAGACATGTTGTAAGGAGAGATCGGTCCTTGGAGAGGGACATCATGCTTGGGAGGGTGGAGGGAGTGTGCAGGAGGGGAAGGCTCTCTATGAGGTAGATTGATTCAGTGACTGGGGTAATTGGGATGGGAGTGTCAGAGACAGTGCTATTGGCACAGAACAGAGCAGAGTTTAGGGCTGTTGTACATAGGGTCGCTATGAGTCGCAAGTGACTCGACGGCACATGACAACAACAACAAATATTTGAATAATAGTAGTATTAACAGGTCTTCCTTGTATGTGTATGGATATCAGATATCATCCTGTTGCTCACTATTTTATATTTCAGGATAGATTTAGAGATGGTCTTTTTTACTATGAATGCAACCCTATTTTTCCTCATATTTTCACTTTCATTTCCAGCATAGTGGATCTTATGATTAACTGATTTTAAATGTCCCAAGCCAATCCAATTCAACTTGCCAATGCTTACTACATCAATATTATGCATTCCATTTCTTCCTTCACAATATCCAGTTTTCCTACATTCATACTGCTTAAATTTCACTCTCCAATCACTAGTGTCTGCTTGCAGTGTTTCTCCTCCTTTGTGTTTTGCTTTAAGAGGCTTCAGTCTCCTGTGCCATATCTGCTAGTCTAATTTAAGTGTGATCAGTTGTACATAGGGTTTTTGAAGGCCTATTATTTCAGAAGTAGATGACCAAGCCTTCTTCTTAGTCCATCTGTGTTTGGATGTTTAGCATTAGAGCAATATCTGACTGAGAAGCATTCTATCCAAAAGAACAGATGAAAGACCATTCCCCATTGCACAGCTAACAGATTCAATGTTGGTTCCTCCTTTGTCATAGGTGCCATGGTCCCATCCCCCCATACTGACCCCACCAGCATCCTGCTCCCTTTCCTCATCTTGTTTTGCTAGCACCTCCCTCCTCATGCCCTCACTTCTGTCAGCTTATCATCACTCCGCTCCCCAGTGATGCTGGCATGCTATTCAGGTTTTCTGGGAGGCTGGACAGATCCTTAGAGCTGGTGAGCAGAGGCTCTGGGTGTGAGTGTTTGGAGGTAGAGTCCACTTAAATGAGTTACTTAGTAGCCATGGAGTCTTTCAATTCATGACAATACTGTATGTACTCCACGTTATATCTTAAGATAGGAAGATTGATAGGTACAGGATAATCACATGAGCTCTGGATTACTGGTCTAATAAACATTAGTGAAATCTTCAAGACTACAATTTTTAGTCACCGTACAAAATTATACACTTGGAATAGATAAGCAGATACAGTACCTGAGGAGATAGTGACACTGGCTCAGGATAAGGTAGGGTTAAGAGCTGATGTACAAAGGCTTGCAATCAGTTGCAGATGACTCAATGGCACATAACAACAACAACTATATAGAAAAAACTAAATGTGGCTCAACTTTCAACTAAGCAATGTTGTTATTTTTTCAAAACACAGAGTTGGAATCAGCCCATTGTTGGCCTTCTAACGGGTTTTCAAATGCAGTAAATCACATGGAAGGAGATTTCCCTTCCTTCTACCACACAGCCGCAGGTGGATTAGAACTGCCTGCCTTTAGGATTACAGTACAGTGTTGTTGTTATTGTTTTATCACTAGGCCACCAGAGCTTCCAAGAAATAGACAGGCTTAGACAGAATTTATGACTCTGTAAATCTATATGTGAAAAATACCAAGGAAATATTCACTCTCTAGAAAAATCAACCATATAATATCAAAAGGGAGCATCTGCCTAGGAATAAACTTTAGAAGGCAAGAAGGGATAAGATTGAAGGATTGGTGACAATTAGAATCTTAATTAAGAATTGAGAAGAATATGGTTATAATGTGGATATCTTAATATATAAAAGAAAACGTGCCAGTTTGATCAACTGGGAGAGAATAGGGGGAAGAGAAATCAACTTGACTAACTTGGAAGTAAAGCCTGAGAAACATTAGACACATGGCAGCTGATTCAAAGATGAAGGGGAAATTACTAAGTAATGTCAGCTTCTTTAAGGAAACAAAAGAGTCTAATGGCTACCAGCCAGCAAGAAAACAGATTTCCATCCAACAGCTACAAGGGATTTATTTGTACCAACAGCCTCATAAGCTTGAGAGTATATCCTCCCCCAAAGCTTCCAGAGAAGAGATCAAGCAGCTGACAATTTGATTTTAGCTTTGTGAGATCTGGAGCAGAAAAAACAGCTGAGTCCTTTGGACTATGGACATACAGAAATATAAACAAATTCATACAACTTTATTGTATTATTTTAAGTGGCTTAGTATGTGACAATTTGTTTTGAAAGCAATAGAAAATTAATACACATCAAATCAATCAAAACTCTCCTATTCTTCATCAAAAATGATCAAATTCTAGGCCTTCTTACTAAACCAATGCCACCTAAATTCTCTGTGCTTCCAGATAGATACAGGGTGTCAACAATTGCCAGTCCAGGTTAAGCTTTCTATACACAGTTTAAATTATTTTTCTTTTTTTTGAAGGGGATAATGCAAGCACAGTTCCCCACTACCAAAAATTATATAGTTGATTTTCCCACATTTGGAGAAATTAAAGAAGTCAGCACATGATGCATACAATGGATAAGCATCGCCCTGGGAAAGTCACCTTTGTAATCAGTTTACATTCTTCTTGTTAAGTATCATTGAGTTGCTCTGACTCATAGCAACATTGTGTACAACTGAAGAAAGCACTGCTGAATCTTAAATTTGAAACCATCCTCTGTTGTACTTGAACCACAATCCTCGATGTACTTAATCTATTGTTCCAGTCATTGTGTTAATTTATCTCATTGAAAATCTTCAATTCTTCCACTGATATTGTACTTTTTTCCTAAGCATGATTTCCTCACCAAGAACTCGTCCCTCATGATGGCATGTCTGGAAGTTTGTAACAGTGAGTCTCACCATCATTAATTCTATGGAGCACTCTTAGTATATATCATCAAAGATACATTTGTTCTTTTGGAAGCCCATTTTGTTGTTGTTATTGTTTGTGTACCCATAGCTGACGCTCCAGTGGGTTTTCAGAGGTAATTGATCACATGGGAAGAGATTTTCCATTCTTATCCCACCATAGAAGCCCATAATTGAGTCATGTGGAGCAAAAAAAAAAGGACTTTTAGATATACTAATATTCTTTGACAACACCACAATTCAAAGTCATCCTGTCTTTTTTTGTCCTTCCTTATTGTTGTCCAACTTCAACATGCATATGAAACAATTGAAAATCTTCTGGCTTAGGTCTTTAAATTGTCATCTTTGCTCTTTTAGTATTCTAAGAAAAAGTTCTTAATAGTAGATTTTCCAACTTCAATACATCATTAGATTTTTTAATTTTTATTTTATGTTTATTTGCTTAAAAAGTTCATATATATTATGTGTTCACGCTATTCTTCATTCACATTGTGTTTCATATAATAATTTCCATGCATTATGTTTTATAAAATTAATTATCACTGGACTACGCCCATTATTTTTGGAAGCAGAAGTGGCATCCACTTCCTAAATAACATGCTTCCAGAAACTCTATGAACTTTAATAAATGTCAATATTTGTAGAGGGGCTTCAGTACTTTTGTTCATAGGGTCACTTTGAGTCATGCTCTACTCAAAGACAATCAACAACAACATGTCCATCGTTACCCTGTCTTCTCAGGTCCCTGCCAGATCTTTCCCATGTTCTTTACCCCCGCCCTTCACTCATCAAAATGTGCAACCCTGTGATTTCACCCCTACCCATCCTCATCCCTCTGCACCCACCCCTTCCCTTCTTGGATCCCCACACATGTTTCACTAGTTTTCCTTCTATTTTTACAATAATGGTCTTATGCAGTATATGTTCCTCTGAGACTGAGATAGTTTGCTCAGCATAATATTCCCCAGTGTCTCCTAAGTTATGTAGCATTTTTTGAAATTGTTGCTTCTGAGTGCTGCATAGTATTCCATTATGTGAATGTACCACAGTTTCTCAATCCATTCAGTTGTGGTTGGAAATCTGGGCTGTTTCCCTGGACTGTTTCTGTTAGAGTTGATGGTAGAATCAACTAAAGGAAAATCCATGACAATGTCAAACTTTTTTTTAATTTATGATAATGTTAGGAGCTCTGGTGGTGTAATAATTTGGGACTTTCACTTCTTTTCTAAAGCCCAAATGTTTCTGGCAGTTCAAATAAATCAGGGACTTCTTGACAGAATATTGGGAAATCTCCCCTCATGTACTTTATATAACCTCCTGAATATCCACTGAAAGACCAGTTATGCGTCAGATCCAATTGAAGGACAATGGGTTAGAATCATCATGTTACCTGTTGGTCAATTCTGAATATTTTTAATTGTCTTGCTGTTGAGATGTGTGGTGTTAAGAGCTTATTGTTCAAAATGGCTTCTCTATCCATTAACTAACTTTGCCATATGGATGAGTGGAAATGTGTGAATAGAGTGTGTTAGCCTATCCACAAGAGGATTGGCTAGTCTCATAAGTCTACAGGTTATTGGCTAGTCTCATCCTTACGCTGAGTGGATTCAGCAGCAGAATTGGAAAGTCTCACCACCAGCAAAAGAGAAGCAGGAACACAGTGGGAGCCCTTCAGGACTGGAGATTCTTGTGCCAGCTAGACTTACAGCAGCAGCAGCTGAGTTACAGCAGCAGCAGCAGCAGTGGGTGAAACAGAGGACTAGAGAGACCCACATGTTCATATCTGTTCCTCCAACTGCTACCACACCACAGAACCAGAACAAAGAATCTTTGCCCAAGTTTATTGGAGAGGGGGTGATCCATAATTGGCATTACTGAGAGCTCTATAACACTGGCTTAAAGCCACAAGACTCAAAGCTGAGTCACCTGCAAGCACACGTCCACAGCTGTCATGACTGAGTGACTATATTCTGCTACTAACCTGAGTTATAGCCTTTGAGTTCCGCAATAAGATTCTGTGTGGTCTATGAGCTATCACATTGGATTTTGAACCCAATAAAGCTTAAGATTAGTGTTGAGATGAGTCAAAAGAAGTGCAGAGCGTGGAAGACATGGCTGACCTTATGGGAATTGGTTTTGTTTTATTAATATTATAGTGTAAGGTATAGTTCCCTTTTGTGAAGTTGGTGAAGAACAGATATGGCCTTATCCATGTGGTCCTTGCTTTTTTATAAGGCATACTATATTCTGAAGACTATAATTTTTGGGAGCTCTGGTGCCTATGGGTAAGGAGCTGTGCTGCCAACCCAAAGACACATAGTTCAAATGACACTCTTTTTATTATATTGTCAAGTTTCTCAAATGATTGGCTTAGCATACAGACTGAATAGGTATGGAGAAACCCTGAGGCACATCTTCCTTGACTTTAAATCATGTAGTATTCCCTTGTTCTGTTTGAATGACTATTTCTTGGTCTATATATGGTTCTGAATGCACACAATTAATTTTTCTGGAATTCCCATTATTCTCAATGTTATCCATAATCCATTATTATACATGCAGTCCAATGTCTGTATAATCAGTAAAACACAAGTGTTATTATTTCTAGTGTTCTCTGCTTTTAGATAATAGTAATAAAAATCAGCAATGGTGTGTCTTGCTCTATGCTCTCTTCTGAATCCACCTTGAGTATCTAGTGGTTTCTTATTGACTTAGTGTTCCAGCTGTTTTTGAATCTTCAGCAAGATTTTACTTATGTGTAATATTAATGATTAATGGTAATCATTGTACCCATATTTCAATAATACCCATGTTTTATATGATTAACTTTTGGGGGAGAATGGGCACAAACCTGGATCTCTTGTAGTTGGTAGCTGCCCTATAGTCACTAACTGTCTTCTAGATTTTATTGCGCAGATAGAGTGAGTGCATCCTGGGCTAGTTTGCTAAAATACCTCAGGTGATATGCTGTCAATTTCTGGAGCCTACTTGTTCGTTCCTGCCTTTAGTGTAATTCAGACTTCTTTCAATGCCACTGGTATCATGCAATATTTCCTGATATTATTTAATATCAACCAGGTCTTTACGATTCATTGTCTCTGCTTTTACTACATCTTCTTTTGATGCTTCCTGCATCATTAAATATCTTGCCCATGTTGATATTGTTGTTGTTATGTGCCATCTAGTCACCTGTGACTCATAGCAACACATGTACAATAGTTTTGAATCCTGCCGTATTCTGAGCCTACCTTACTAACTCTGACACACCTTCCCCCTCTACACCAGTTACTGTGTCAATCCATCTCATCCAGGGTATTTCTGTCCTGTGCTGTCACTCCACCCTTCCAAGCATGATCTACTTCTCCAGGGACTGTTTCCTCATGGAAACATGCCCAAAGTATGTGAGATGGAGCTTCAAAATCCTAAACTCCAGTGAGCAGATTAGTTTCATCCTCTACAGCACAGACCTGTTTGTTTTCTTGGCAATCCATGGATTATTCAATACTCTTCTCTAGCACCACAACTCAAAGGCATCAATTATTTTTCTGTCATCCTTAGTCATTGTCCAGCTCTCTATTGCATAGCAAGTAATTGCGAAGACCACGGTTTAGATTAGATGTATCTTAGTCCCTATTCTGATATTACTGCTCTTTAGCACTTTGGAGAGGTCTCTGACAACAGACTTCCCCAGTGCAATTTGTCTTTTTGATTTCCTGACTGATACTGTCAAGAGTATTGATTGTGGAAACAAGCAAGCTGTGATTGTCAACAACATCAATGTCTTCTAATTCTATTATGGTGCTGCCAATTGACGGAGTTGTGAGAATCATTAGAGAAGCACAACATGTTTGGAAAGGTAGAGTCAGTGCAGAAAAGGAAGGCTGTGGAAGAGATAGATTGACACAGTTACCATGGCAATGGGGTCAGGTGTGTCAGAGATAGTTAGGTAGGCTCAGGATAGAAAAATATTCAGAGCTACTTTTCATAGTGTTATTATGAGTCATAGTCATCTTGATGGCACATAACAACAATTATAACAAAATCTGAATTATTTATGTTCGTTCAGCTTTAGAAATGCTGAATGTGTTCTTCCCTTTTTTAATTCTCCAGTCCCAGCTCTCTGTAAATTCCATTGAAATACTTTTCTTTGTATTCTTAAGATGCCTTTTGAAATCATCTGGCTCGTCACTTTTACTTCTGTATCGCTTTAATTTTGGCTCCTCAATGCTCTAGTGCAATTTTCAAGGTCTCTTCTGACATTAGTTTTGTTTTTTCTTTCCTCCTTTGTCTTGTAGTGACCTTTTGCTCTCTTTGTGGATTATATCCTTGATGTCATCCCACACTGCATCTGATCTTCAATCATTAGTGTTCAATGATTCAAACCTATTCTTGAAATTATTTTCATTCAAGGTGAAATAGACTCAAAATCATATTTTGATTCTTGCTGACTTCTTTTCTTTTCTTCAGCCTGTATTTGAACTTGTGCGTGAGTAAACGTTGGACTCTTTCACAGTGAGCCATTGGCCTGGTTGTAACTGTTGACATTGAGTTTCTTCAATAATCCCATTCATTGTTGTTGTTGTTAATGTGCCATAGAGTTGCTTGTAACTCATAGCAACCCTATGTACAACAGCTCTGAACCCTGTTCTATCCTGAGCCAACCTTATCGTCTCTGACACAACTACCCCTATTTCCCCAGTCAGAGTCAATACATCTCGTAGAGGGTCTTCATCTCTTGAGCTATACCTCCACCATCACCCCCAAGCATGATGTCCCTCTCCAAGGACTGTTCTCTCCTTGCAACATGCCCAAAGTCTGTCAGACAGAGCTTCAGAATCCTTGCCTCTGTTTCAGCAAGCAAGTTGGTGTCATCTGCATAATGCAGGTTATTGATGAGCCTCCCTCAAATTGTGGTGCCACATTCACCTTCATACAACCCAGCCTCTTGGATAATCTGTTCTGCATATATAGATTCTCACCACTGGACCAATTGGCAGCATCAGGATGGATGGTGAAGAGATTGAGATTGTACACAGCTTTAGTTTGCTTGGCTCTACAGTCAACAGTCTTGGCACCAGCAGCCAGGAAACTAAAAGGCGCATTGCCATGGGAAAGTCTGCTGTTAGGGACCTCTCCAATGTACTGAAGAGCAATGGTGTCTCTCTGGAGACTAAGGTGCGTCTGACACAGGCCATGGTCTTAGCAATTACTTGTTATGCATCAGAGAGTTGGACAATGACTAGGGAGGATGGAAGGAGAGTGGATGCTTTTGAGCTGTGGTGCTGGAGAAGAATATTGAGAATACCTAGACTGCTAGGAAAACAAACAGATTTATTCTGAAAAGGGTTAACCCAGGTGGCTCCTTGGAGGCAAGGATTCTGAAGCTCCGTCTAACATACTTTGGACATGTTGTGAGGAGAGACCGGTCCTTAGAGAAGGACATCATGCTTGGAAGGGTGGAGGGACAGCACAGGAGAGGAAGGCCCTCTATGAGGTGGATTGATTCAGTGACTGGGATAATTGGGATGGGAGTGTCAGAGACAGTGTGATTGGCACAGGACAGAGCGGAGTTTAGGGCTGTTGTACATAGGGTCGCTATGAGTCACATGCAACTCGACGGCACATAACAACAACAACATATATATTGAAAAGGTATGGAGATAAGACACATCCCTTGCATACACCCTTCTCAATTTTGAATCATGCAGTGTTTCCTGGCTCTGTTCTAACAACTGCCTCTTTGTCCAAGTATAGGTTTTGCACAAGCACAATCAAGTGTTCTGGGATTCCCATTCTCAGAGTCAGCTACAGCTTGTTGTGATCCATGCAGTCAAATGCCTTTGCATAGTCAATGAAACACAGATAGACATTCTTCTGGTACTCTCTGCTTTTAACCAAGATCCATCTAACAATCCCTATAGTACCATAGATCCTTTTAAACCCAGCCTGCACATTTGGCAGTTCTCTGTTGATGTGATGTTCCAGTCATTTCTGGATAATTTTCATCAGAATGTTGCTTGTGTGTGATATTAATTATAGGGTTTGATAATTTGTCTTCCACAGATATAGTCAGTCTGATTCTTATGCAGTTCATCTGCTGAAGTGCATGTGTAAAGCTGACATTTGTGCTTTTAAAAAATGTTATTTGAGAGAAATAAATCATTGAATGTAAAACATTAGATCGTTCTATTTCTGGACTCTTTTCCATAATCAAGTCAGTACTTTCTATCATTTCTTCTTCATGTTTTCCAACTTTTTCATTCCCGTAACTAATTGTCACTAGCACGTATTTATTTCATATGTGATCAATATTAAACTATAAAATTTGGTAAAATCTTCAATTTCTTCCTCTTCGGCTTTAGCTGTTGGTGCATATGTTTGAAGGATAGTTTATTAGATAACTTATTTTCCTTGTTTTCATATGGGTAATAGTCTATCACTTACAACATAGTATTCAGGATGTTGTTGTTTTTGTTGATTGCCATCAAGTCAAGTATGACTCATAGCAACCCTATGAACAAAAGGCCTGAAGCCTTTCTATAACTATCATCATTTATCAAAGTTCATAGAGTTTCCAGAAGCATGTTGTTTAGAACTTGAAATTATCTTTTTATCCATAAATGCAACATCATTTATCTTTTGTTTTTCATTCCTGAAATAGTAAACCATGTACTATCTCATTCAAAGTGACCAAAGCCAGTCCATCTAATTTCACTAACGCCTAGGATATCATTGTTCATGGGTTCCGATTTATTTTTATAATTCTTAATTTTCCAACATTCATATTTCATACACTCCATTTCTCAAATATTAAAATATATTTGCAGCTATTCTTCCTCATTTTCATTGACTTGACTTCAAACCTGGGCTTTACCTCTAATACTATACTATAACTCTCTGTGTTCTTCTGTTGTTCATGGAGTTTTTTAGAGGCCCATTACTTAAGAACTAAATGGTCAATTCTGCTTCTGTCTTAATCTAGAAACTTTACTAAAATCTTTCCACCATGGGTGACCCTTTTGGTATTTGACACAAAAGTGCCCTTGAGTTGCAATACTGAGAGATGCTATGGGAAGAATCTTGAATGATCCAAAAAGCATCAAAAGAAGATGGAGAGAATACACAGAATCACTGTACCAAAGAGAATTGGCCAACATTGTAATATTTCAGAAAGTAACATATGGTTAAGAAACAATAGAAAGAATAGAAGAAGTTCAAGCTGCACTGAAGGAACTGACAAAAAGTAAGGCCTCTAATGGGATACCTTTTGACGTGTTCCAAATAACAGATGCAGGCCTAGACTTGTTAACCATTGTACAGCAGGAAATTTGGAGGATAGCTACCTGGTTGAAAGACTGAAGGAGTTTCATATTGTTTCCCATTCTCAAGAAAGGTGATCCAACAGAATGTAGAAATTATTGAACAGTATCATTAATAGTACATGCAAGCAAAATACTTATGAAGATCATTTAAAATGGTAGAACAGTACATCAACAGAGAATTTCCAGAAGTTTAAGTTGGATTTAGAAGAGGCGCCAAGGATATCATTGCTGATGTTAAATAGATCCTGGATAAAAGCAAAGAATACTAGAAGATGTCTAATTTTGCTTTATTGACTATGCCAATCTTTGATATAATAGATGAAAAATTTACAAATACTTTCTGACTAAATATGCCTGAGCAAAGCTTACCAAATATTAAAAACATGGAATAATACAATTTTATTCTCTTATTATAATAAAATTAGAGATAAGCAATAAAACTATAAACATCAAGTACAATAAACTTTAAAATCTTTTTGAGATGCATTTATACTGTAACTAGGGCAATGGGGGTAGGTGTGTCGGAGTCATTGAGACTGGCTCAGGACGGGGCAGGCTTCAGAGCTATTGTCACTGTGAGTCCTAGGTGACTCGAGGGCACATAAAAACAACAATATTAAATAATACGTAGTTCAAAGATTAAATTGTCTAGAAATTTGAAGAATCAGAATTAACTAATAATTTACAAGAACATTAAATCAGAACTAGTGGGATGTTATGAGAATTCATAAGCTTAAATTAATGAATTAAGAGAAAGGAATATAAAATAATAAGCTAAACTTCCAATTCATGAGGTTAAAAGGAAATAAACCCAAAGAAAATTGAAAGATACAGTAAGTAAAAAAGTATGACTGGTATTTCTAAGCAAGGTTATAGGAAATGTCTCTCTAATGAGATGATTAAATAAAAATATACAGAAAAGAAACATTTTAGACACAAATAATGCCTTAAAAAAACCAATAATGTGTACATCTTTTTTTTTTCTTTCCTTCCCTTCACCAGTGAAGGTAAAGAAATTTTATTTCCAGTTTATAGTTCCTAGCAGGTGTATTTGGAGTGGAAATATCATACTCTAACATTTTCCCTCAGGGATAAGACCATAGATACAAGAAGTGCTATGGGAATAGATCCTTGGGGAGAGGGTGATGACAGAGTGTGTGAAGAGAGTTCATTCTTTTGAAAATTAGAGAACCTTTCAATTCTGTCACCCTTCCCAGTGAGATTTGGCACCCGAGTCTTCTGTCTCAGTCCATAAAATATTGCACTTCTTATGAGAAATATGTAAATATTGGCTCAATCCAGCCTACACTCGTAAACAGGACCACCTTTCTCACCAACACCACCACTGGGACCTCAGAGACGAATGTTACTTAGGCTTCTTTCTGATTCTAGTTGTGAGGAAGCTTTTACTTATCCTCTTTTCCCTTCATGCACCTTGTTGATCACTTCATTCACTTTAAACTGATTACTCATCTTTTACCCAAACAAAATCTTGTAACAGACACCAGTAAAGGTCATTTATCACTGCACAGACTTTCACCTCTTTTCCATATTTGCCAGCCATAATATTTTATTGCCATATTCAATAAAACTCACTTCCTTAGCATCACCAATGAACCTAGGTAGTGCAAACATATTATGATCTGTAGCTAACTTAAAGGCTAGCTGTTCAAAAGGCCTGGCTAACTGCTTCTATAAAATTTGAACCCAAAAAACCCATAAGGAGTCCAATTCTTCTCTTTATCTTAGAAGCTGTTATGACTCAAAATCCAACTTAATAGCAACTAACAATAGGAATAGGATTGCCTGACTTTACTTCTCTACTTATTATATGATCTTATTTATTTACCTTTTTGTTGTTGTTAAGTGCCGTCGAGTCATAGATGACTCATAGCGACCCTATGAATGAAAGATCTGAACACTTAAATAACATTCATAGTTTCTCCATGTTCATAGAGTTTCTGAAGGCAAGCTATTTTGGAAGTGGATGTCACTCCTGCTTCCAAGCTTGTTTTAACCAGGGAGCTCCACCAAACACTGTCCACTATGGGTAACCATTATCGCATTTGATTCATCAATGTCCCAGTGCTTAGCATCACAGCAACCTTGAGTTTCCTCTGTACAGAAAATGGACAGACCAGTGCTATACTACTTAGAAGAATGTTTGACAAAAAATAATTAAAACCAGGCCTGAGTGCCACATATTAAAATCACCCACCTTTGGTTTGGTAGAATCACTTTCTATCCCCTTGGCCAACTTCCCCCATGAGAATGTAATCTCCATGCGAGTCATGATTAGCACATTGTGGGGACTTGTTGCTTCACACATTGTGAGAACTTAGTAAATGTTTTTTTTAAATTAGAAGCTCTGTTGGTGTACTGGTTAAGTGCTTCATGCTAATCGAAAAGTTGGTCATTTTAACCTACCAACCAATTTTGGGGATCAAGATGTGCTGATCTGGTTCCAGTAGAAATCTATAGTCTTGGAAACCATATGAGGCACACTTAACCTCACATATTTGCTTTGAGTTAGAATCAAGTCAATAGCAATAGATTTGTTTTTCAGAATTTTTTTGTGCTTTCTTTCTTTTTATAGTTATTTAATAAAAGTTTTAAAATAATTAATTAGTAATGAATTCATTTCTCCATATATATCCAGAGGATGTTATCCCTACCTGAAGGTAAAAGGAAACATCAGTAACACTAATGTCTATCTTTAATTTTCAGAGTTTTTAAGTGAGTGTGGAGATAATGCTATGCAGCCCCTCATGTCCATCTTTCTCTGTCACATAAGAATTATGCTCCTGTTATGCTGGCCCCATGCCCAGATTCAAAGGAGTATGCTACATCGATTTTAGCAAGGGCAAGATGCCAGCCCAGGACCATTTGGGAAGAATTTCTCACAGTAGGCATAAAGTGACACCTCAGATACAAGCTTAAGCTGCTCACAGCAGCAAGCGATGCTAAGAAGGCTCTGTTTGAGACTGTACTTTGGGAGAGCACACCAGGGAATTCTGGAACATGACATCAGCAGCTGATGTGTTTCTTGCTTAAATTCCAGGCCAGGGAAACCAATCACACAGTGAACAACCTCTTAAACCTTGCTAATCACACACAGTTTGCAGCTTCTGATTAATCCCTGCCTCACTGAAGGGTTTTCTCATTGGCATTTGCCTATTTAAAAGTTGGTAAAAAGTCCAACAATTTTCAACACTCAAGTCCTCTTACTTACCTTATTTTGGTTTTTAGTGGAATTATATTTGTTGAGCCAAAAAGAAAATGGCCATTGTGAAAAAATTGTTATAGGATGTAAATGTCATCTTAAATAACTCATAATATATTTGCCATATTATATTAGAAAACTAATTCCAATACCTAAAAAAATTAGTAGAAATTGCTAAAAAGCTATATTTTAATAGGTAAAATGCTTAAACCGCCAATAAATTCAACTAAGTTTTACTTACAGTAAAAGCCTAGTCAAAAAGTAAGGCCTATGAACCACACTATTAGGTTGTTAGATACATCATAATTTTTTTTCCCTTGGCCATTTTTACTGATCTGATGGACATGAGGAGAATTCCTGAAACTATTGCTATAATTTACCCTTTGAGAATAAAACAAAACTCATCCCTGTGCTTTAACTTTCATCCAAACTATGAGCCTAAACAGTGTACAGTAATACCAAGGATGTACTCTCTCCTCAAAACAATCAACCATATAAGATCAAAAAGGCATCATTTGCATAAGATTAAAACTTAGTAGATAGAAAGGATTAAGGGAAATTAATCCTTTCTATCAAATTTTTTTAGGTCTTGGAATTAGTTTTCTAACATAATATGGCACCTACATTATGAGTTGTTTAAGAAGACATTTACACCCTATAACAATGATAGAAGGATTAATGGAAATTAGAGTCACAAGAAGGACGCAGGAAGAATGTAGTTACAATGTGGGCATTATAATTCATAATGTAAAATAAAAAGTGTATGAATGGTTGAATGAAAACTAATTTTCTCTATAAACTTTCATTCAAATCACATGAGGATAAAAAAAAAAAATATGTTCCAGAAAATCTTTTCTAGCCCATCCAAGGCTAAGTTAAGCATCTCTGCTATTTATCTGCTACTGATGATGTCAAGTTTCTCAGGAAAACTTCTCTAGGTGTCAGATCTCAACTCTTTCCCCACTGCCCTTTAGTTTGGAACTCATTGCCATAAAGTAGATTCTGTCTCCTGAAAATCCGACATATTTCAAGCATGTTTCATGCTTCAAGTTAATGGCTGTACCCTTTCAAAAGCAAATTACCAGGCCTTTCTTCCAAGGCACTTCAAGGTACTTTCTAACTGCTAATCTCTCAGCTAGCAGGCCAGCACTCAACCATTTATACCACTAGGACTTCATTTTCAGCTAAACAAAATTTAGGCAACTGATAATGCCCTGGGAAAATGATTGAATACATTGTTATTTATTAATCTACAAAAGAGTGATACCAGTTTATGTTTGTTGTTGTTGTTGTGTACCACTGAGTCAGAATCTACCCATAGCTGACCCTCCAGCAGGTTTTCAGAGGCAGTTCATCTCATGGGAGGAGATTGCCCTTCCTTTTCCTTCAGAGAAACTGACTTTTACTGTTTACCTTCAGGATAGCAATGCAGTTTCTTCCCAGTAAGCCACCAGGACTCCCATTATTGGTCCTTAGAGAGGGACATCATGCTTGGGAGGGTGGAGGGACAGCGCAGGAGAGGAAGGCCCTCTATGAGGTGGATTGATTCAGTGACTGGG
>NW_006400040.1:2629449-2636032 GCF_000299155.1 Elephantulus edwardii | reverse complement strand
GAGTCAGAGACAGTGCGATTGGCACAGGACAGAGTGGAGTTTAGGGCTGTTGTGCATAGGGTCGCTATGAGTCGCAAGCGACTCAATGGCACATAACAACAACAACAAAGCTAATCTAGCCGTATCAACAGTAAACCATTTGCATTGCTGATCAAATGGGTTCATTTTAGATCCCTCATACTTCCAAAAGGGACTTGAGTTTACTAACAGTCTAAGAAATCTTAATACCTAGTCAAGGATGGATCTTGAAGTGGTTGGAAATGGTGAGAACAATTCAAGATAGGGCAGGGTTCGGATGCATTCTTCATTTGGTAACTATATAAACTCAAAGGTACATAACAGTCAAGAATAAAAGCCTTAGAATAAATAGAAAGACTACGTCCCAAGGGATCTACAACAATTTAGGGAAAGACTGAAGCTTCTGGTTTCCTGGAAGTCACAGTGAAAAAAAAGAGGTCATTATTTGTACAAGATTTGTTATAGAAATGGAATATCCATAATAAATAATCTCAAATGAAAACCACGGTTTCCTTTCTGAAGCACAAAATGTCATCTTACCTTCAAATTTTTCTATTTTTCTTACAGGTGATCATTATATAGCCTTTATTAACCTTCAAAAATGCTCAGAGACTTTTAAACTATTATTCTGTATTGTTATTGTTATTGTTTTGCACTGCTGAGTCAGAATCACTTTATAGCTGACCCTCTAGCAGGTTTTCAGACACACTTTCACTGAAAGTGAAGCTGTTGTTAGTGTAAAGAAAAACTGTTTTGTTTCTGAAATGACAATACCTGTACCTGTATGTAACTTTTAAACTTTTCTTTTTTAGAATTTAGAATTTTTTAGAATTATCTAAAGTACTCAAGAGCAACGGTGTCTCTCTGGAGACTAAGGTGCACCTGACACAGGTCATGGTCTTTGTAATCACTTGTTATGCATCAAAGAGTTGGACAATGACTAGGGAGGATAGAAGGAGAATTGATGCCTTTGAGCTGTGATGCTGGAGAAGAGTGCTGAAGGTACCATGAACTGCCAAGAAAACAAACAGATTCATCCTAGAGAGGGTTAAACCAGGCTACTATTTGAAGTCAAGGATTCTGGGGCTTCATCTGACATACTACAGACATGTTGTAAGGAGAGACAGGTCCTTGGAGAGGGACATCATGCTTGGGAGGGTGGAGGGACAGCACAGGAGGGGAAGACCTTCTATGAGGTGGATTGATTCAATGACTGGGGTAATCGGGATGGGTGTGTCAGAGGCAATGTGATTGGCACAGGATAGAGCAGGGTTTAGGGCTGTTGTACATAGGGTCGCTATGAGTCGCAAACGACTGGACAGCACATAACAACAACAACAATTATAATTAATATTATAGTTTTTTTGTAAAAATATCTGCCCATCATAATTTCATTTTATGAATTGCTCCTCCCAATTCCATGTAATTGTTATGATTATCAAGAATAAGTTCTTTATAATAAAGTATAAAATTAGGTTTTTGAACTAAAGTAGGCCAGTAAAACTCAAACTCACTTGAATTTGCACTTTGAACAGAACCACATAGAATTGAGGAAATCATGAGATGATGGTTCTACCATGCACGGGGACTGTCCATGTCCCCCCGGTTTCAAAGCTGCTACCCAATTCCTGTATGTTCTTTGCCCCGAGTAATCATCCTCTCCAAGTCCAGTATTTTTTTTAAATAACTTCTTTTGTTTCCTTACATTATGGAGTCTGTTATCTTCTCCTTATTATTAAAATTATTAACTGATAAATTGTCATTACTAGAAACCATATTCTTATTCTGGTACAAGTATGAGAAACTTCTCTAGACTAATAATCATACTCTTATTCTCTCTCCCTCTGCTCACTGAGTCCTCCTCAGAAAGTTACTGGCATGACTGAGGAGTCTAGGAGAAGGAATCAAACGTGTTCAGTTCAAATTCCAAGTTTCTTGGTTTCTTTTCCCTGACAGCAAGACTTATCTGCAATAAGAGCTGCTGCAAAGATGCTTGCATTTGTCTTGCTCCACAGACTGTTTCTTATTCTGGCATATTCAATGTCATCACACTTAGAGAGATGCCACATAAGAGTAGTTTCCAGTTCACATTACATCTGCACTGTAAGTCTGACTTGTTAGTCTTCATCTATATGAATCCTGGGACACTGACGGTTTTGTTTTTCTCTCTGCAATATGATTAATAATGTTGTTGTTGTTGTTTGTTGTGTACCATTGAGTCAGAACCAACCCATAGCTGACCCTCCAGTGGGTTTTCAGAGACAGTAAATCATACGGGAGGAGACTGCCCATCTTTCTCCAGAAGAGAAGCTGGTGGATTTGAATCACATGTCTTACGGAATTGCAACAGAGTTTCTTACTACTTGGTCACCAGAGCTCCATGATTATGATTGGAAGAAGTTTATTTCGCTTCATCAAGGCTTACTAGAAACTAATAACCATGCATGTTTCACATGAGCACAATCAAGTGTTCTGGGATTCTCATTCTCCTCAAGGTTAGCCACAATTCGTTGTGATCCACCCAGTCAAATGCCCTTGCATAGTCAAATCTGCATAATTACTATGGGCATTACAGTTTCTGCTGTATAACATATTCATTTTAGTGCTCCAATAGTATGCATGTTTTTAGGGTTCCAAGTCCTGTGGGCAACCAAATTAAGTGTTTTAAGGAAGAGTAGCCTCAAGTTAAACCAGAGATACTCTAACTTAGTGAGAGCTTATTCTCTGATGAACATTTGTGTAAAATTATCAACAGTGCCTCTTCTAAGAACTTAGGGAGAAATAAATTCAATAACTGTAATTTTACTATTTTTAGTAGTCTAGTGGATAGAGTTGTACTACCAACCCAGTATTTAATGGTTGAAATACACTAGCTGTTCTATGAGAGAAAGATGAACGGTCTCCTCATGAGTTAGTTCCATCTCAGAAGTATTTAACAACAATATAATTTTAATATAGTTAGAGGTGCTATTGAGACATCTAAATTTAAAGTGAGCAAACATCACAGATAATTTTAATGTATCTTACCTACGGAAAGATACAAAGATGAAAAACTCTAATGTTGTATTTGCAACTCTAAACTTTTTCAAAGACCTTGTTTCTACAAAGAAAAAAATCATTCCAAATCTAGAAATTAGTAGTGAGTGAATTTTTCACATATCTAATCTTAACACTATACTCTAAGCAAATTTAATTTAAAACAGAAGTCCTAAATATATCCAGGACAGAATTTATCATACAATTTAAATAATAATAATAATAATAATAATATTGCTATATAGATGCAGATTTAGAAATATTTTATTGTCCAAATTCACAATTTAATGAACCAGCTATTTTTATCAGCATCAAAATGATCTCCGATAAGAATTCTAGATAAAAATATGAGCTTTGAGTTTTTTATATAAGCATATCATCAAAGCCAATTCTCTTTCTTCCTTACAGATTGCTATCTTGAGAATATTACCTAGATACTCCAAGGCTGCTATTGATTATAATTTTATAATAAAATTGCCTAAGTAAATAATGTTGTTGTTCTTGTTGTTGTTGTTGTTGTTATCACAGTTGCCATCCACTCAGCTCTGACTAATAGCAACCTTATGCACAGCCGGACGAAGCTCTGCCTGATCTGCACCACTCTCGCACACTCTGCTGTGCTGACACCCATTGGTGCACTCACCAAATCAAGACACCATATTGAGTCATCATGTCAATTATCAAGTCAACACATCAATTCCACTATTTTGATGCCCTTCTACTTTTCTGAGGATAGTGTCTTTCTCTAGGAACTGGCCTCATCTGATAACATGCCCAATAAATGTGGGACAAATAATACTACTTAGTGAATAATATGTTTTCTGATATTATTTTTAGTATTTTATTTTCTGTTGTGATTATGATATTTTCCAAGAAATTCTTTAAATCTTTGAAGAGTAAAATTTAATTAAAGTATTAAAAAATTTGATTGTCAACATTTACAATTCAAAAGCCAACAGATTTGGTGTATGATTCAAAATTATTCTCTCAAATGGACTTTCCAATGAGATAAATGCATACACTTATTAATTCCAGTATGCATGCTTTTGTGACTTCAGTATTGCTTTTTGTTTTTTTTAAAGAAAGAAAATATACTAAAAATATGATTTTGGTGCTCTGCAAACTTAAAGACCCTTTGAGCACTAATGAGGATGCTAGGGTACAAGGTGGTTTAACAGTGTGTTTAATTTTATATAGTAGCAAAGGTAAAATAAAAAGAATAGCTAAAATATTTTATAACAATATTTGTCAATAATTATACAGAATAGATTATATGTCTTCAGTTATAGGGTGAGGTTTTTTCTCCCGTTGTCTCTTAACTGATTGAAATTGAGAATTCAAAAAGGAGGATATTTTAACTTGTGTATAGTACACATAGGTAGAAAATGATCCAAGAGTTCATCTGAAAACTTCCTTTGAAACCAAGAGCTAACGTTTACCAAAATTACTAAACAATAGTTGCTTAAATGAGAAATAGCAAAACTGAAGGACAAGACAGGAAGAACTTTATTATTATAACCCTTTGGTAGCAGGTGATAGAGTGTTTGGCTTATAATTGGAAAACAAGGTCTTGTTGTTATTGTTATGTATGGTAAAGTTGTTGTCTTTGACCCATAGTGACCCTATGTACAGTAGATCTGAACTCTGCCCTATCCTGAGCCAGTCTCACTGACTCTGACAGACCAACCTCCATTGCCCCAGTCACTGTATCAATCCATCTCATCTGGGGTCTTCCTCTCCTGTGCTGTTACTCCTCCCTTCCAAGCTTGATGTCCTTCTTCAAGAACCAATCTCTCCTGGACATGTGCCCACAATATGTAAAATGGAGCTTCAAAATCCTAACCTCCAAGTAGATACTTGGTTTCACCTCTCCAAGATAGACCTATTTGTTTTCTTGACAGTTCATGGTACATTCAAGACTCTCCAGCACCACAATTGAAAGGCATTGATTCTTCTTCTGTCATCCTTAGCCATTGTCCAGTTCTCTGATGCATAGCAAGTAATTGCAAAGACCATGGCCTGGATTAGGTGCACCTCAGTCTCTAGACTGACATCACTGCTTTTCAGTGCTCTGGAGAGGTCAATGACAGCAGATTTTCCTAATGCAATTCTCCTTTTGCTTTCCTGACAGCTAGGTCTGCATTTAGATAATAGCAGAATGGGAAGTAAGGATCTATGTGTTTCCTGATATTTATTTGGTGCTAAAACTGGGGAGGACCTGAAGCGCTTGCTACAGAAGGTCAGGGATTACAGCCTCCTATATGGATTAAAGTGCAACATCAAGAAAACAAAGATTCTCACCACTGGGTCAATTGGCAGCATCAGTATGGATGGTGACGAGATTGAGATAGTTAACAGTTTTAGTTTACTTGGCTCTACAGTCAACACTTTTGGTAACAGCAACCAGGAAAATCAAGAGATGAATTGTATTGGGAAAGTCAGCTGTGAGGGACCTCTCAAGAGTACTCAAGTGCAATGAAGTCAGGCTGGAGACTAAGGTGCACCTGATCCAGGCTATAGTCTTTACAGTTACGTGCTATGTAACAGAGATTTGGATAGTGAATAGGGATGATAGAAAGAAAATTGATGCCTTTGAGCTGTGCTGCTGGAGAAGAATGTTGAATATACCATGGACTGCTAGAAGAACAAACAGGTTTATCCTGGAGAAGGTGAAGCCGGAATGCTCCTTGGAGTCAAGGATTCTGAAGCTTCATCTGACATACTTTGGGCATGTTGCAAAGTGGGACCGGTCCTTGGAGAGGGCCATCATGTTTGGCAGCGTGGATGGGCAGCGCAGAGAGGAAGACCCTCAATGAGATGGATCGATTCTGTGGCTGGAGTGGTGGGAATGAGTGTGTTTGAGATGGCTAGGTTGGCACAGAATAGAACGGAGTTTAGAGCTCTTGTACATAGGGTCACTATGAGTTGCAAGCGACTCGATGGCACATACCAACAATAACAACAAATGAATCAGCTTCATACAATCTGGGGGGGGGGAAGAAAAGCCAGTTTATTCTGAATTCTTCAATAATTTCCAATTTATTTTTATATTTATAATACAGAGGTGTAAATGAAGACTGGGAAAATATTTGGCAATGACATGTCTAATAAGGGACTTATATCTAGAATTTATAGAATAATTGGTCTCCATAACAAGATAAACAATGCAGTTGCAAAATAGGCACATGATATGAACAGACACTTTACCAAAGAATACATTCAGATGGCAAATAAACACATGAAGAAATGCTCAAAATCCCTAGCTCTGAAAGAGATGCAAATCAAAACAACTATGAGATATCATCTGTCACAATAAGAATAGCAAATATATGCACACCCATATTTATGCTGAATTGGTCAAATTTGTCCAGTAGTTTTTTTTCTGAATCTTTAAGGTTTTCTAAGTATACTATCATATATGCATATAGAGATAATTTTACCTCCCCTTTTCCAATTTGGATATCCTTCTCTTATTGCTATTGCTAAGATTTCTAATACAATATTTAACAGGAGAGGTCATAGTGAGCAT
>NW_006400040.1:2627892-2628749 GCF_000299155.1 Elephantulus edwardii | reverse complement strand
GGGGGGGGTGACATATTGCTTTGGGCTTGTGTAGGGCATACGGTAGGCTGATTCCTATGTGACATTGTTGTGGTAGAGTTTTTCATGTCTGAGGCTATAGCAGATTCTTGATCTGAAGTTACCACTCCAGAAAAGGGTGGTGTGGCTATCCTGCTTGGGTTTTTCTCAATTTGACAGACAAAAGGCCTTGGAAATCAGCCTCCTCTGTCAGACAATTGCCACAGCTAGGGTAGTTCAAAATGCTCTAGGCTAAAGGCAGTTGATGGAGTGGATGTGAGGAGACACAGGTGGAGGATAACGACCTGATTGGAAAAGCAGAAAGCTTTGGTTTTCGCTTTAAGAACAATGTCTAGCTGTCCCACTCCTTATAATTGAGTTTTAGGGGTCCCACATGATCCAGCCAAACAGCAGTGACACACACACACACAAAGTATCTCACTCAAGTTCCAGTGTTGCTCTTGGTGCACTTCAGCTCCTGGCCTGGGCATCAGCATCAGGACCAGTATTTTGGAAGTGGGTCAATGACAATAGGTCTGGAGTTCTGGGCTCAAACTCATTCAGAGTCTAGCTTTCCTGTTTGCTTCACAACACATCTCTCCCTGACACATGACTCTCCGCCATATTACTCTCTATCGTGTGCATCACATCAGCAGCCCCAGAATTGGACATTTTCAGTTCTACACTCTTCCCATCATGCTTCTCCAGTGAGTAACAGTGTTTTACAGGCCATTCCATTCCATCTTGTGTTTGGAACCTGGCTGAAGCATACCTTGGTCTCTAGACTGACCTCATTGCTCTTCAGTACTTTAAAGAGTTCCAAGACAGCAGATTTTCCCAATATATCTTTTAATTTCTTT
>NW_006400040.1:2625520-2626982 GCF_000299155.1 Elephantulus edwardii | reverse complement strand
AGCTCTGTACAGCAAATTTCTAGACCAGTGATATACCACTTAGAAGAATGTTTGACCAAAACCCAAACCCAACTGAATTAAAGAACCAAGGCAAAGTTCAAGCTCCATGAGCTCCATCATTCCACATTCCTCCATAATCAAGCATTCCCATTGGCTCTTGCCACCCAAAAATGCCCATCTGGGAGCATTCCGCTGCTTCCTCAATCTCCGCCTATTCTGATGACACATGTTTCTTCATATAGTCTAACTTCAGTATATAGACTGAATACAATTAAAGAAAGATTACAGTCTTAATGCACATCTTCACTGATTTTATTTCATTGTATATTCCTTTGCTCTGTTTGGATAACAGATTCTTGATTTAAGTATATGTTTCATGTTGTTGATGATTAACATCAAGTCATGCACAGCTACTAGCGACTCCATGAACAAAAGACCTGAGGTCTTTTTATAACTATTGTTTCACCAAGTTCATTGAGTTTCCAGAGGGCTGTGATTTAGGAGGTGGATGCCAGTCCTGCTTACCAACCTGTCTTAAAACTGGGAAATCCACCTAACACTGTCCACTATGAGAAGCCATTATGGTTTTAGAGATCCCATTGGTAAAAGTTTCAACATAACCACAAACTCAGACTATCTCAGCACAGCAAACTGACAGAAGAGTGCTGTATGACTTAGAAGAATGTTCCTCAAAAATATAATAGCTAAGGATTAAAAGATAATCCCTCGTACCCTACTAATTAAATATAAGAGCCCTCCAGAAGGTTTTGTTGACTCTACACAAGAGGCTTTAGTAATCATCATCATCATCATCATCATCCCAACAACCAAAATCCATTTCACAATGACCCTCAACCAAAACAAGAGAGCCCATCTTACAGAGTCCAGTTGCTTCACTCAGTTTCCAAAATAAAGACAAGGGCTTGGCCTTAAATGCAAGTGTCCTCCTGGATGCCTTATTGACGCTAAACAAAAGGCTTAAATGTTGAAAAATCTACACAGATCCTCAACCAAAACAAGAACATCCTCATACAAAGTAGAGTGAATGGAAATCCAAAATGGAAGAGAAGGACTTGGCAATATATAGTGTTGTTGTTAATTGTCACCTAGTATTGACCCCATAAACAAAAGGCTTTAACCTTGTTATATAACTATTGTCCTTTTCTAAGTTCATAGAGTTTCCACAAGCATGTTTAGGAAGTGGATGACAATCCTGCTTCCAAGTCTGTCTTAATCTGTTAGCTAACCAGATATTGTCAATCATGTGTAATCATTATGGCACTTGACAGACCAATGGCACAATATTCAGTATAACAGTACTCCATAGTAAACAATCCGCTTGTTGTTGTTGTTGTTGTTGTTATGTGCCGTCAAGTCATTTGTGACTCATAGTGACCCTATGTACAACAACGCTAAACCCTGTTCTATCCTGTACCAATTGCATTTCCTCTGACACACCCAT
>NW_006400040.1:2612479-2624273 GCF_000299155.1 Elephantulus edwardii | reverse complement strand
AAATATGTCAATTGGTATGCCATCCATTCCTGGGGCCTTATTTTTTGCTATTTCCTTCAAAGCAGTTTGAACTTCTTCCTTCATCACCATAGGCTCTTGCTCAAATGTTATTTCATTAAATTCTTCTGTATGCCAATTGCTTTCCATACAATCTGCTTAGTAAACTTAAATTACAATAAAAATAAATAATTGTATAAAGAAATAAAAACAAACAAGACCAACATTTTGACCAATGGTTGACTCTCTTCAAGATCAAAAGGAATGTGAAGGATACTATGCACAAACCTGGGCAAGTCCTTCCAGGTCACATATTTTCAGGTCAAATGTCAGTGTAAACTAACAGGAAGTGAACAAATGGCACCAGAAAAGCAGTGATGCTTATGGCCTCCTTTGTGCATCTTCTCATTTGAAAGTTAAAAAACCAAAACGTGTAAAAAACACCAAAATATTTAAGTGGTCTAAGAATGAACTTAAATTTAAAAAGGTGTCAGTGGTGGTGAGCACTGGAAAATTCTTTTTCCTCAAAGCCAAAGCATTAAAAGAAAAGAGTATCACTCATACACAGAAAGAGACACAGAGAGGATTAAGAACACAGACATCTGAAAAGGGTTTTAAACGAGGTGTACCTCTGAGGTTAATATTCCTCAGGCATTTTAGCATGCTTGTCTCTTTTCACCAAGGAATTTAATTATGGCTCAGCATTAATTATATATTACAATTATACAATAGACCTGGGTACAAAAACACACACAGTACAGTGATCATGATGCTATCGATGTCTCATTCTGGAACGTATTCAGGTCACCTTGGACCCTGTGGAGTAAGATGCTGTTTACTGTCTGGCAGTTTTGGTTCACTTTTCTCCAGAGATGGCTGCCTGGTAATTAGGTTCTTCCAAACTGGAAAGTCAGGTTCAAGGCTTTACAGAAAGAAGAAATTACAAATCTTTCTGTCAGATGCTATGCCATGGCAAAAATGTGTATATGATGGTAAAATCACAGTGTTCTGACCAAACATTTTAGGCAAGTGGGGCCCGGTATGCTTGGAGTACCACATATGTGGCAATGTCTTCCTAAAGCAATTGGATTTAGAAATGCAGCTTATAGGTTGCGTAGAAAATGGGTGTTGAAGGCTTTTCCTGTCGTCTGCAGTTTCTGGTGATTGCAAGATGGGCTGGGAACAAAGGCTCAGCAGAAATATCTCTTTGCACTTCCCCCAATCCCAGCTGCTTGCCCTTGACATCTTGAAGCTGGCACTTCGACGAGCTTTCAGCCTCCTAGAGCAATGTATGAGACGTAAAACCAGAAGCATCTATTTATTAAGCTTGGTCACAAATTAATCTTTCCCTCTGGCCAGCTATGAAGGGGAGTTAATGAGGATGAAGCAGGAGCAGAGCTGGGACATATTTAGCCACAGGCTGCACCTCAAGTCATCACTCCCTGGCACAAGAATCAGGACAGCTCCCTCCTGACATCAAAAGGCATAAAACAGACCTACAGGCAGAGAATCCAGGCAACATTTCCTCGCTCCCACCTCCTTTTCCTCTTGCTAAAAGCCTCACAGTGTGATTGCTCCAAGACAATATTTACCTCAAAGGACTGCAGCCTTCTCAAAGGAGTTGAACTCCCTCATTTGCTCAGGAGCACATATTGATTAAGTTCCATCTATATCTAAGCACACAGTGGTAGGTGCTGATGAGACAACCACGAACAAAAGTACAATCTCTTCTCTCAGGGACCTCACTTGCAATGGAGTAAATGGGCAAAACCCAAACAAATAACTATGTTATTTCTGGTTATGATAAATGCTGCAATGAGAATCCTGGTATGTATGGTTCAGTGTTGTTGTTAGGTGCTATCGAGTCAAGTACAATCCATGGCGACTCTATGAACAACAGATATGAATCCTGTTCTATCTGGTGCCATCCTCACACTGCCTGACACACTAACGCCCATTGCAGACTGTGTCAATTGGTTGAGGGTCTTCCTTTCTTTCATCAACTCTCCGTCTTTCCAGGCATGATTATTCAATAGAAACTTTTAAATAGAAAAATAGGAGAAAACTGCTTCAAAGTCTCATTTACGTAGAGTCTATCCAAGGCTCCAGGTGGTGTCCCAGTCACATGCCTCATAGAACACAAAAGAAAAGAGACATTAAAAAACTTGGAAAAAATGCTCTTTTATAAATGCTTTTGAAGCTCTTATATTTCCTCTCCCCTGTATCTCAAGGGAAGGTAATTATTTCTTTGTAACAACAAAACTCTGGGATGGATTTGAGCACAGACCCCAGGGAAGCCACATGAAAGAAGATAGAAAGAGGTAAATAGATACCACTAGTTCAAACTCCTAATGTTTATGTAATATTTAGCATATTGTGAGCCTCAGTTTTTCACTGGGAAAATGGGCCAATGCAAGGATTGGTTTGCTTACAGAGTATATGAAAATCTGCTGTTATGGTTCTGAGCTCACAGCAGGTGCTCAGAGAATGCTAGTATCAGTCATATTTACTGGGAGCTTAGTTTAGCACTCAATAATATGCACCAGATATTAAGCTAAATATTTTACAATATTTTTAAATTTAATTCTCCCAGTGAAATAGATGCAACTGCTACCACCATTTTATAGATAAAGAAGTAGAAGCTAAAAAGGAGTTAGATAAATTGTTCACTTCATAAAGCTGGTAAATGACAGAGCAGAGTTCTCAAACAGAAAGTTCCACCCAGATCTAACTCTGAACCCATACAGTTTCCTGACTTCCCTAGAATAGCACAAACATAGAAAGTCTCTAGCTCCAAACCAAATTCCACTTTCTCAGGTAAAATCTAAAACCACCCACCTCAGTATCTCACAAAGTAAATATTCATAAGCAGTCATGAAAGCAAAGGGCTTTTATTTAATCCTCAGCCTTTCTTTCCAACATCTACACTAATATATGGCATAAAGCTGAAAAATCTTTGCTTAACTCTATTCACTGAGAAAATAGATTGGAATAAGCATAGCTGTAGTGTACTTTCTATTACTCTATGGAGTGAGTAGATTATCACATGCAAACACATAGCAACAGATTCAGCTCAGTGATAGAAAAAGGCTGTGCACGGCAAACCACTTTGTCACTTATCTCCAAAGAGAAGATGTCTCCGTAAAGATGGTGAAAACTTTGACAAATCAGCAAGGTACAAAATAGCATAAGTTCAATAAGATTGCCCATGAAAAATCCTTCCATTATTTTATATTGCATTGAGAATTTTTAAGGAAGTAGACAGCTATCTAAGTTATGAATAAACTAAGGATTAAACATTTAATAGTAAATATCACTTCTATATTTATAGAAAAGTTGTGGAAATGTTATGTTGTGAAAATTATAAGACTTTTCATTAATTTGTTCCACAAATTAAGTGATTGCATCGAGTGATACCAGGCAGGGGAGATACCATGATCACAAAGGTGGTTTTCCCAGAGTGAAGCTTATCCATTGCATATCAGATGCTGACCCCTGTGATTATCCCAAATGTGGGAAGCTCAACTGCATAATTTATGGTAGTGGGGGACTATGTTCGCTCTTTCACTTGTTAAAAAAAAAATTCATTCAATGAATGTTATATGCCTGGAAGTTTCAGGCACTGTTTTTCCATTTTAAAACATAATATCAAAGCAACAGCAATAATAATAAACACCTAAAGCTTTTATAGGGCGCTCTCATGACATAGTCCATAGCAAGTTGTACTTCGAATCCAAAGGCTGTATCTTTCTGAGAGTATGGCTTTACCAGCAGCTCTGTAAGAGAAAGATGGGCAGGTGCAATTTACAGTCTTGGAAACTTAATGGAACTGTAAATTAGAACAGAATCCACCACAGTAGTTTGAGTGTTTTGCCTTTGGAGAGTAATCACTGACAATAGCAATGGAGTACTTGGGGTCATGGAATGTAATACCCTATTTATGTAAATATTTAATATTATCCAACTGTTAACAATTTTTCTTTCCTTACCTTAACTTTTAGGTTTTGACTCTTATTACAATATAAATATATAACAACAAAATTTACTGCCATTGCTATCAAGTTGTTCCAACTTATGGCGACCCTTTATCAGGTGTCTAAAGCTGTTATCTTTATGGGAGAAGACTGTGGGAGCAACTGGTGGGCTCAAACCACAACCTTCTGATTAACAGCTCAAAATATTGCACACTACACCAACAGGGCCGGCAACCAGTCAAGTAAGTCATACACATTCACCCGTTTGCTAAGAGTTCATTTTGATAAAAGATGAAAGAAAGCAAAGGAAACACACAATGGCAAGACAATAGAAATCTGGGCCAGGTGCTAGTACAGCATGTAGGAAGGAAGGGGGAAATGATGTCTTTTACAAGTTTGCTTACCAAAATGTACTGTTAACACAAAAGTGATTTTAATATTGTCTTTCTTAAGTAAACCACTTGCTTTCAAAGCGGGGCGGGGGTAGGGGTGAGTCACATAACATATTTCAAAGTCAAATGTAAAAAACAAAAATGTGCCTAGTCTGAATTACTATTCCTTCCATTAGCATGGCTAATCAAGAGTTTACTGTGTGTGTTCAATCAAAGCTAGCCTCAAGTGAGCCCTAAAATATAACCATTACATGGTTTCCTCCCACTCCTGCTGGCATAATGGATCCTGAAGGAGAAAGGATGTTCAAACAGGCTGAAGCATAATTTTCAGTGCGTGGGTAAATATGGAAAAGTGCAGCATTTGAAAATAGGTGGGTGAAAGAAGCATGGGCGTGTCCTTCTCGGAAACACCCAGAATAGTTCTTTTTTTTTTTTTTTTTTTTTTTTTTTTTAAAATTTTGTAGGAAAGAAGAAGAGGCCAGAGCAATAAAACGAGATCTGATTGGTTACTCTTTCATTCTATAGGAAAAGCTAGGGGACTGAGACCATAGGCCAATCCAAAACAGTACTTAGTCAAATCAGGCTTCTGAAAGCTAGCTAGTAATAAAAGAAGAAAAAAGAGAGGGAGAAAGAATGAATCCTCAGATCACCATGATAAGGAATGGCACCATCATTATGCTTGCATTTTCAGAAGTGGCCCTCCTCTTCTGCTGGTTTCAAAAGAAGCCCCCTCTATTCACTTTCTCATTAGAGCAGCCTCTCCAGAAAAAAATGCTGAGACCACACAAAGCAGGACATTCATCACTAGGGCAACCCGTGTACTCAATGAAAGCTGGCAAGCACAAAGGACTCACGTAAGGGCTTGCAGGCAAGCTGGTTCTTTTTGATTCAGACCATATTTCAGACTGAATACTGGCCTCAATGCAAGCAGGCTCTGCTTCATTTGTACTGGGAGTATTTATAAAGAATAAAATTGTTCTTTTTAATTCAATTTTCTTAAAAATAGGCAATTTCTTGAGTGAAATTAAGTACCAAAGTCTTATTTGCCAAGGCATTACCAGCAACTACCTTCTATCTCATTTTATACCTCCCACTTATACCACCTAAATTCATCATAGCTAATTATCTCCCAGAAAGGGTATATTAAATCTTCAATGACTATTCAGAGACTCTTCTCTCCAAGCTTTGCCCCAATCCAACTCGCCCCCCCCCCCCCCCACACACACACAACTGGCTCTCACACATCTTCCCAAAGACCACACACACACACACACACATCCCTCCTCATGGCCAGCAGCTGCTGATCCAGCAATGGTTCAAATATAATGTATGAAATAATGTGAGAATGTAGCTGCAGCCCTATTCACACATATAATGGGATTAACTACAAGTCATTTTTATCTTCTATAGACATTTATAGGGTTTTGAGATATGTATGTGTTAAAAAGGAAATGGGTGAACGCATCACAATATTTGAATCCATTCGATTGTGGTTGAACATCTGGCCTGTTTCCACTCGATGAAAACAGTTCCTTTGATGGTGCATAATGCTGCTATGAACATTGATGGACAAATTTCCATTTGTGTCTCAGTTCTCATTTCCTTGGGGTATATTTCTAGTAGTGGAATACCTGGGCCGTATGGAGTTTCTACGTTCACCTTTCTGAGGAAACACTAAACTGTTTTCCAGAGTAGTTGTACCACTTTATAATCCCACCAACAATTTTAAAAAATACTATGTAACTTCAGAAAGAGAGGCTAGAGAGCGTTATGCTGAGTGGACTAATGCACTCTCATAAGGACAAATACTGCATAAGACCATTATTATAAAAAGAAAAGTATAACTAGTAAAACTCAAGGGGTGGAGAAGGAGTAAGAGAGGTAGAGGTGAAATCAAAGGGCTTCACACTTTGGTGGATGGAGAGGAGTGATACAAATTGAAAGTTTCCGGGTGAAAAGACAGGGTAATGATGAACAAGGTCCAATAGTGATTAATTTTATAAGACATGATGCATGAGAATGACTGTATGAAACACAATAGGAATGAACAATAGTGTAAAACACAATGTATACAACGTTTGTAAGAAAACCAGTCAAAAAAATAATGTAAAAGAATGTATGTGAATGAGTGTCTGAAATGCAATAAATTAAACATTGTGTAAAACACAATGTATATGAATAAAACATAATGTAAAGGAATTATATGAAAACCAGTAAAAATATTTATTGAGAAAAGGAAATAGAGGAAGGGCTTCACTCACTCTTGGAGGCAAGGTACAGACTGTCTTATTACAAGATTATCTCAAACTAAATTTCAGTTAGAGTGTTAGTTGATAATTTATACTACATTTCTATGTTTGGCAATAATAATATTATTTCTCACTTTATTTTAATTTGCTATTGATAAAACTTCTTCTCAATTACTTTTCAGAGAAATAGCATCTCCTGAGAAATCATCTTTAACATATTAGAATCTCAAGTAGAATTTCTATTGTGGACACCTAAGGCAATTTTCTCAGATATAGAGACAGGCTTTAGCTGGAGTGTGAAATTGGATTCTTTTTTTATTTCTTCAGGTATTTGGAAAAGTGGGGTGAATTGGTTTATAGTACTCCTTCTTAAACTATTTTCTCATTGGTTTTAAAACTATACTGAACATCTAAAAAAAGAAATTCAACTGAAATGCTACCCTTTTACATTTACTAACAAAAAATTGGGAAACTTTGTTGATGAAATCTGCATTGTGTTGTGCTTCTGACCCCAAGTTTGCATCCCAGGGGCTCCTGGGAGAAAAATGGGTAGTCTCCTTTCTCTGTTCTTTCAGTCTTACAAAGCAGAGAGAAGAACATTATGAGTCAGAACCACTTACCCACCAGCAGTACATTTTAAACAAAGAATTACAAAGATTTGTGAAAAACCGGTATCACTCACTCACTCATTCATTGCAATGAAGTACCCAATTCATAGCTCACCATTATTGGGTTCAGGGCTGTAAGCAGCACAGGAAGAGGTTTTCTATCTTCTTCTGCTGCTGAGTTGCTGGTGGATTCCAAAAACCAGAGAAGTTGGGCCTGCAGGTAAGTAGCATAACTCCCAATAGTCTAAACCACCAAACTCCCTGTTTATAGAGTTAGCAATAGACAAAAAAAGTACCATGTTTTGACTTAGACACCAAGTATTCCAAGACAATTAAGATAGAAATTCTGCTCTTGTGATAATCACTCTTAGATGAAAATAAAAGGAACAGAGTAATTTATCATCGAGAGAGAGAGAGATTTAGCATCCTAGAATAGTTATCCAGAGATGTAACCAGTTTAAACAAAAAGCTCTTTGAGGTCCCGTAAATTTAAAAAGTCTAACGGGCCCTATGATCAAATGTTTTAGAATTGCTGATCTAGCAGATGGAGTAGAAGGTAAGGCAACAAGGTACACACAATGATTTCAAGAAGTTTATCTACCACAGAAAAAAATGTGGGACTCTGTGTATTTGTGCACATGAGTGCACTCATTTGTATAGACAAATATTAATTCAACCTGATCTATTCAAATTAATCCTACAGAGTTCACTAAAGATATTGAGTAGACAGGGCAGAGAAGTTAGCAGAGAAAATCAAATAACTTAGAAGAAGTAGAAAAATTATTCTGAAATTATAGAAGAAACAATTTGGTGTTGATAAAACAAGACAAAGTGAAGGATGAACTGTTAGCAATGTTGAGAAATCTTGGAGTGGGGGTGTGCGCACACACATATGACATAAAGGAGAAATTCTTATCTTATGGATTCTTAATACACTCATGTGTATGAGGATGAATTCGGGAGAAGAGACTGGACAATATTGGAAGTAATCCCTGTGGATAATGTAAATAATGTGACTGGAAACTTGGTATGACTGTCAGGAAGCATGAAAATTTTATTGACTGGAGCTAGAGGTCATACATTTTATGGTGGTTAAAACTTCTAGACAAAAAAAAAAAGCATATTTTCATTTTATTGTGAAAAATTACAAAAGTACAGAAATATACAAAACCTTTATCATAATAGATAAACTAATAGCTCTATGGTTTATCAATATGTTTATCTACCTGTTGTTGTTGTTAAGTGCCGTCGAGTCACAGGTGACTCATAGCGACCCTATGAAGGATGGTCCTTGATGCTTGGGTGCCTTTCATCCTCTCTCCAGGTTCATAGGGTTTCTGGAGGCAAGCTATTATGGAAGTGGATGCCACTCCTCCTTCCAAGCTTGTTTTAATTGTTTATCTACCTACCAGATAATAAATGGTGATAGAATATTTTCATTGAATTTACTCATTCAAAATATATTCTGCTTATCATAAATTTTAATCCTATATACTAACCTCAAAATGTATAATTAGTATTGAATTATACTATATGTGTTTAAATTTACCCACATAACCTATTACTTCGCCTGTTGTTTGCTAGTTTTCTTAAGACCTCTTCACTTGTGTTTTACTACCTTTCTACTTTAGAATTTCCATCCCAGGGGAAAGGGTGGGCAGGCTGCCTGCATAAAAAGATGGTTCTTTGGTTGTTTCAGGTGTTATCAAATGACTGTAGCTCATGGAGTCTCTACAAACAACAGATTTGAACCTTGTCCTATCCTTTGCCATAGCCACCATGTCTGATTTGCTCAAAACTATTGTGACACTCATTGTGCCATTCTATTTTGTTGAGGGTTGTCCTCTATTTCTATGATCTACCGCCTTTTCTAGTATGATTTCTCTTTCTAAGGACTTGCCTCTCCTGATGACATTTCTTATATATATGTAAGATGAAGTTTCACCATCCTTCCCTCTAAGGAGCACCGTCAGTACTTTTCTTAGGAATTCTTTAGAACATTTCTACTCCATTCTGTAGAGTTGCTATGAGTCAGAATCAAGCTCATAACAATGGTTTTGTTGTTTTGTTTTTATGAGTTGTTGTTAGGTGCCATTGAGTCAATGATTCATAACAATCTTATGAATAATGGATCTGAAACTTACCTTACCATGTCCATTCTCAGCATCTCTAATATACTTGAGCTCTATATACTATATCTCTATATACTTGAGCATATACAGTCAATATGTTGAGTCATCTTGTTGAAGGTCTTCATCTTCTTTGCTGGCCCTCTACCTTTCCATGCATACTTCACTGGCCCTCTGTCTTTCTAAGCATAATGTCTTTTTTCCAAGGACTAGCCTCTGCTAATCACATGTCCAAAGTATGAGATGAATTTTCACCATTCTTACATCTAAGGAGGACTCTCAATTTTTCCAAGACATATTTGTTTACTCTTGTGGTAAATATATTTGTTTATTGTTTTGATAGCTAATGAGATAGTCAGTACTATTCTTCAACACCACCAGTCAACGTAGTACTCTGGAGAGGTGCTTGCTAACACATTTTCCCCATGCAAAACACATTTTGATTTCTTTTTTTTTAATTGTGATTTTAACAAAAGTTCACAGAAAAGTTTTGTTTTTATTCATTCATTGTTGCACATTTTTGTCCATACCACACCAGTTGCCTTTTTAAAGAAAATATATATTCATTGTTGCATAATTTCCTTCCTTCTCCTTAACTTCCCCCCACCCCCAGTTTGGATCCACAATTAATATCTTTGTACCTGTAGTCAGGAAATAAGGAGACACACTGCACTGGGAAAATACGCAATTAGGGACCATTCCAAATTATTGAGGAATAATGATGTCAATTTGAGGACTAAGGTGCATCTGATTTAGGTCATAGTCTTTCTGATTACTTGCTATGCATCTGAAAGCTAGACAATGAATAAAGATGACAGAAGAACTGATGCCTTTGAGTTGTGATGTTGGAGAAAAGCACTTAATATCCCATGGACAGCCAAGAGAACAAACAGATATGTCTTGGAGAGACTGCAGCCAGAGTGCTCTTTGGAGACAATCATCTCACATACTTTAGGCATGTGGATATGAGAGGCTATTCCTTGGAGAAGAACTTGATGCTAGGAATGGTGGAGGGTCAGTGAAGTACCCTCAACCAGGTGGATTGATACGGTGACTGCTACAATGGGCTTTTGTGTGTCAGGAAGCGTGAGGATGGTGCAGGATAGAACAGGATTCAGATTTTTTGTTCATAGAGTTGCTATGAGTTGTGCTTGACTCGACAGCACCTAACAATATTAACAACATCAACCCCCAACCTCTCCCCCAGTCCACTTTGTTGTGTACCTCTTATTCTGAATTGTTGTCATACAAATATAGCATAATGATATTTTCCTTTTAAACAGTTCTTTCCTTCATCTTTTCAAATGCAGTGTTCATTATTTATCCCCTCTTTTCTTAGTTTTCCCCCAGCTACCATGTCAGTCCTGTTTTATAAGAGTCATGTTATGGAGTATTTGTCTTTTCATGACTGAGATGTTTCACTCAACATAATGTCCTTCATGATCACTAATGTTGTGTAACACATTGATTCTTGACTGCTGGCACTAAGGGTGTCGATTGTAGATTCAAGCAAGGTGAACTCACTGGCAACTTCAATCTTTTCTCCCTTTATCATGATGTTGCCAATAGCCCTGATGGCAAGAATTTTTGTTTTGTTGGTGAAGAAGGCTACAGTCATTGATCTTGTGCAGCAAGTGCTTCAAGTCCTCACTTTCAACAAGCAAAGTTGTGTCATACGTATAACACAGGTTGTCAATTAGTCTTCCTCTAGTCCTGATGCCAAATTCTTCTTCATAAAGTTCACCTTCTTAAATTATCTATTCAGCGTACAGATCAAAAAGTTATGGAGAAAGGATACACCTTTGATGCACACCTTTATTGATTTTGAACCATGTAGTGTTCCTTTGTTCTGTTTGGATAAACAAATTCTTAGTCTAGGTATGGGTTTTGCATGAGCACAATTAAGTGGTCTGTGATTCCCTTTCTTCCCAATGTTAGTCATAATTAGTTGTAATCCACACAGTCAAATGTCTTTTCATAGTAAATAAAACATAGATAGACATCCTTCAGGTATTTTCTACTTTCTTCTAAGATCTATCTGACATTAGCAATGATATCCCTTGTGTCACTGTCTCTTCTAAATCTGGCTTGAATTTCTGACAGTCATGTGTAACTATACTGTTCTTGCTCTTTTTCAAAAGTTGTCAGCAAGATTTTACTAGTGTATGACAATAGTTATATTGTTCAATAATATCCACATTCTAGTGGATCACCTTTTTTTGGAATGGGAATAAATATGAGTATCTTCCAGTTATTTGGATAACTATCCTCCAGATTTCTTGGCATAAGCTGGTGAGCATGCCCAGAGCTACATTTCTGTTGTAGAATGTCAGATGGTATTCAACCAATTGCTGGGGCCTTATGTTTTGTCAATGCCTGTAGTGCAAACTTGAACCTCCAACTATCTTACAATTGTTTCTTAATCATATTCTACTTTCTGAAATG
>NW_006400040.1:2605296-2609816 GCF_000299155.1 Elephantulus edwardii | reverse complement strand
CAAGGTTGGCACGGGATAGAACAGCATTTAGGGCTCTTGTACACAGAGTTGCTATGAGTCACAAGCGACTCATTGGCAAATAACAACAACAACATTTTTATTGGTTTTCATACAATTGCTAATATACATTTGTTTTAATCATTGTATATGCAGAAATTGTGTTTTACACAATCTTTCATTTAAATTGTTACATTCATTTTTTGTATAATCAATTACTATTGATCTATATCTATTATCACCCTATCTTTTCATGTCTCCATTGAATCTTTCTTATTCTTTCACCCTCTGCATCTGTCCACTAACATCTACTATTCTAATGATTTCTTTTCTTCCCATTTTTATACCATTTCTCTCTTTTCCCTTCCTTCCTCTTTCAAGCATTTGAACACAATTTGTTGCTTTATATTTCCATTTTAAAATAATGGTGTATGAACAATTTGCTCTTATGAGACTGCATTATTTCACTTAGCATAATCCTCTCTTGACACTCTCATGTTGTTTTTGTTCCCATGTGCTGTTGAGTTGCCTGCAATTCATAGTGACCCTATGTACAACAGCCCTAAACTCTGCTCCATCCTGAGCCAAACTTATCGTTTCTGAAAAAACTATATCCATTACCAGAGCCACTGAATCAATCCATCTCAATAGTTGTGTTCCTTTCTTGTGCTGTGACTCCACTCTCCTAAGTGTGATGTCCCTTTCCAAGGACTTGTTACTCGCTGCAACAAGCCCAATGTATGTCAAATAGATCTTTAGAAACCTTGTCTCCAAGGAACAGCCTGGTTTTGCTTTCTTCAAGATGAACCTGTTTGTTCTTCTAGTGGTCCATGGTATATTCAACACTCTTCTCTGGCACCACAGTGCAAAAGAATCAATTCTCCTTCTATTATTCCTAGTCATTGTCCAGATTTCTGATGCATAGCACATAATTTCGAAGACCATGACTTCAGACTTACTCTAAAGATACCCCTGACAGCAGATTCCTGTGTTATACTCTATTAAATGGTTGTTCTTAAGCGCCACAAATTCTCAATCCATTCAGACAAAGGTTTCATAACCAAAGTTTACAGAATAGTACAGGGACTCCATAAGAAAAATACTAATAACCCAATAACAAAATTGGGGAAAGACAATAAGATGTTTCACAAAGATGTCAACTGGATATCAAACAGACACATGAAGAAATTTTCAGTCACTGGCCACAAGAGAGATGCAACTCAAAACAATAATAAGATACCATTACCCAGTAGCAGCAGCAAAGTTTAACAGGAAAATAAGCAATAAATGTTGAAGAGTTTGTGGAGAGATTAGAACTCCCATGCACTGTTGTCAGGATTGTAAAATGGTACAATCAGTCTGGAAAACAGCTAAATAGGATATAGAAATCCTATATGGAGAGAACAATGCACAGAGAGCAAGGCGTGACAGTAGGAATTTGAGTAAGAACTATTAATAAAATAATTAGTTTTGGAGCTACAAGAGCAGCAGAGTCAGTGGGAGCTGCCACCCAAGTCCCTGTGGGAGACAGCAACTGAGCCACCAAGGGACCCACCTGCCAAAAGCAAGCAGAACAGCAGAAATTTGATTGAGTTTTCTTAAGCCCCGCTAGACTCAGAACCCTGTCAGACCCAGAGCCCCACCAGACCCAGACCCCCTGGACAAGAGCCACCAGACAAGAGCTAGATAGTTGGAGTTTGAGTGAAAATCCTGTGCATGCCTACTCAGACAGCAAGAATCTGACTTAGGTTCCCACATATGCCCATACCCCCAATTCTTCCCAGCCCCTCTGCCCCCACATCCAGTCAACTAACTTGCTTTTAATCCAGAGCATCTTGATCTGACATAGCTGCAACAAGAGGCTTCTCTCACAGCCCCTGAACTGAACCTTCTCTTGGGTCAAAGGTTCAGATACAAACTCAGGCATGGTAGTTGTCCCACCCTCTTCTAGAGCAGTGACTTCAAATCAAGAACCTATCATTGCCTCAGTTATGACAAACTCTACCTCTACATCTACCACAGCAATGTCACATAAGAAGCAGGCTACTTCACATCCTACACAAGCACAAATCAAGATATCATTCCCAGAAGATGACACAGTATCAATGGATTTCCTGAAGCCAGAAAGACCAATGGGACAGAATTCTAGCACAGAATTTAAAAGAACAATAATTTAATATTTTCAATGGATGAAAAACAATCTTGAAGAATTATAGGATACTGCAAGTAAAAACCAGGAGGAGCTTAAAAAAATAATCCAAAACAATGCAGATAAAACAAACAAGCCATTAATTGCCCTGGAAAAATAATAAAACATGATGCAGAATATGAGGTCCAATGTTTCAGATGCTGTCAACATGATGGAAGTACACTTGAACAGAGTTGAAGAGATGTAAAAAAGAACCAGTGAAATAGAAAATAGAATTGTCACCACAGATCTGCTGGAGCAAAGAGCTGCATCAAAAAGAAAGGAAAAAGGGGGAAAAAACCCCAAAACCTAAGAAAAATGTGGGACACCATCAAAATAAATAACATGCACATTATCAGGAATCCCAGAACAGGAAGAAGCAAGTAAAGGCACCAAAAAATGTGGAAGAATTACTAGAGGAAAATTTCCCAGGCATAATGAAGAAGGAAAGAATATATATTCAAGAAGCTGAGCAAACACAATATAGAATAGACACCAAAAGAAAAACACCAAGGCATATCATAGTCAAATTTGCCAGAACTACAGATAAGGAGAGAATTCTTAAAGCAGCGAGGAAGAAACAGAGAGTAATCTATAAGGGAGAGCAGATAAGATTAAGTGCCAATTTCTCAGCAGAAACCATAAGAGCAAGAAGACAGTGGAATGACATATATTGAACACTCAAAGAACACAACTGTCAACAAAGAAAACTATACCCAGCAAAATTATCCATCAAATATGAAGGAGAGATCAAGAAAGTCCTGGAAAAATACAGAACCTAAGGAAGTTTGTAAAAACAAGACCAGCATTGAAGGAAACAGTAAGAGACATCTTTCCTACTGAGATGTCACAGAAAGCAGTATGGACTAAAGTAACTAGCAACAACACCGAAAAGAATTAGACAAAATGGTAGCAATAAAACCTTGGCTGTCAATAATCACACTGGGTGTGAATGGTTTAAATGCACCACTAAAGAGAAAACGAGTAGCAATTGGAAAAAATAAAAAAAAAACACCCAAAATCCATCAATATGTTGTCTTCAACAGACACATCTGAAAAATGAAGGTAAAGAAAGACTAAAAATAGAAGGGTGGGAAAAAATATACCAAGCAAATGACAACCAGAAAAAAAGCAGGAGTAGTGATACCAATCTCTGATAAAATAAATTTCAATGCAAAAACTATCACAGATGACAAGAAAGGTCATTACATAATGTTGAAAGGGTCAATAGAACAAGAGCACATAACAATAGTAAATATCTATGCACCAAATAAAAGACCTGCAAAATATATAAAACAAACATAAACAAAACTGAAAAAAATAGACAACACTACTAACTATGGTAGTTGGAGACTTCAATATACACTCTTAAGAAAAGATGTAACTACTAGAAAGAAACTCAACAAAGATGCTGAAGAATTAAACAATAAAGCAACTCAATCTCATAGATAATTATAGGCTAATACACCAAAAAAAAAAAAAGAACAGTACACCTTCTTATCCAATGTGCAAGGAAAGTTCTCCAGAATAGATTACATTCTAGGTCACATGGCAAGCAGCAATAAATTAAAAAACATAAAAATAATACTACAAAGTTAGATATTAATAACAAGAGGATAAAGGAATAAGGGAGGAAAAAATCCCATATATTTGAAAGCTGAAAAACTCCTTCCTTGAACATAAGTAGGTACTAGAAGAAATAAAAAATGAAAATAGAAAGTTTCTTAAAAACAAATGACAATGCAAATACCACTTACCAAAACCTCTGGGAAACAGCCAAAGCAGTAATCAGAGGTCAATTTATAGCAATAAGAAAACACATCAAAAGGCAGGGGAAAATGACCATTGACTCTCTAACCCAACATCTCTAATTGAGAAAGAACAGCAAGAAACCTGAAAAACCTCTAAAAAATGAAATTAAAAGCAGCAAGAAACCCAAAACCCTCTAAAAAGACTGAAATGATAAAAATTAGAGCAGAAAAAATGAAAGAGAAAACAGAAATCAATTTAAACCATCAGCAAAACTAGGAGTTGGTTCTTTGAAAAGATCAATAAAATCAACAAACCACTATCGAAACTAACAAAGGAAAAGAAGGAAAAGATACAAATAATCCAAATAAAAGATGAAACTGGCAACATCATAACAGAACCAACTAAAATAAAAAGGCTAACATTGGAATATTACAAAAAACTATACTCAAATATGAAAATCTAAAGGATAAGGACAAATACTTAGAAATTCACAGCAAACCTAAACTGACACAAACTGAAATTGAACAACTGAACTGACCTATTATAAAAGAAGAAATTGAAAGAAATAAAACAACTTCCAAGG
>NW_006400040.1:2602973-2604401 GCF_000299155.1 Elephantulus edwardii | reverse complement strand
GGTAAAATTATCTCTATATGCAGATGATATGATAGTATACTTAGGAAACCCTAAAGACAAGGAAACTATTGGACATAGTTGACCAATTCAGCAAAGTGGCAGGATACAGGATCAACATACAAAAATCAATTGGCTTTTTCTACAGTGACAAAGAGAATATAGAGCTGGAACTAAGAAAAACAATACACTTCACAATAGCTAATCACATGATTAAATACTTGAGGGTAAATCTAACTAGAAACAAAAAAAAAAAAAGACTTATTACAAGAAAATTACAAAAACATTACTACAAGAAACAAAAAGAGATCTGGAGAATTGGAAGAACATACCTTGCTTGAGGAAAGGAAGACTCAATATTGTGAAAATGGCAATCCCATCACAGGTAATTTATACTTTCAATGCAATCCAAACGCAAATACCAATTCCATTCTTCAATGAGATGGAAAAGACAATCTCCAATTTCTTTTGAAATTAAAAGAGCCCCCGAATAAATAAAGCAAGCTTTAAAAAGAGAAACCAGATAGGAGGTATCTCACTCCCTGATTTCAAATCCTACTAAACGGCCATGGTGGTCAAGACAACATGGTACTGATAAAATTAAAGATACACAGATCAATGGAATAAAATGGAGAATCCAGAAATCAGCCTATCTACCTAAGTTCAACTGATTTTTAAGGAGGAAATGAAATCAGTTATGTGAGGAAACGACAGCCTTTTTAACAAATGGTATTGGCAAAATTGGAAAACTATCTGCAGAAAACTCAAGCAAGATTCACGTCTCACTCCACACACAAAAACCAATTCAAAGTGGATCAAGGACCTAGGATTAAAGCCAAGAACTAACAACTTCTTCACAGAAAAGCTTGCAAAACAACTATGAGATATCCTCTCACTCCAGTCAGAATAGCAACAAATGCTGGCAAGGTGGTGGAGAAATTGGTACCCTTATCCACTGTTGGTTGTTGTTGCTGTTAGTGGCATCGAGTCACTTGCAACTCATAGCAACCCTATCTACAAGAGCTTAAACGCTGTTCTATCCAGTGTCATTCACTGTTGGTGGAGGTATAAAATGGTGTAACCACTGTGGAAGGAGGTATGGCACTATCTCAAAAAGTTGCAAATAGAGATACCATTTGACCCAGCAATTCCACTAATGGGAATATACCCCAAAGAGACCATAACTGACATCCAAGCAGATTTATGCATACCCATGTTTATCGTGGCTTTGTTCACAAAAGCAAGGAGTTGGAAACAACCTAAGTGCCCATCAACAAACAAATGGATAGAGAAGCTGTGGTATAGTCACACAATGGAATACTATGCTGCATTGAAAAACAAGGAACTCATGCAGTATTGTTCAAAATGGGTGACCCTATAGGACATTATCTGAGTGAAGTATTTCAGTCACAAAAGGACAAATACTGCATG
>NW_006400040.1:2597205-2598416 GCF_000299155.1 Elephantulus edwardii | reverse complement strand
TTAAGGCTTGAATAGTTCTTCAGTGCTCTCAGGTTAAAGAATACCAAGTCAGTTCTTCCCTTTTGATTTTCTAACTCCAGCTCTTTGTACATTTCATTATAATACTTTGCTTTGTATTCTCATATGCCCATTGGAATTTTAGTTTTACCAACATAGAATTTAAAGTATTTTTGATATGTTTAAAGCAATGAAAGAAGAGACTTGTAAAAGAATTAAACACAACCTCTAGGTCGAATAAAAAGTACTAATTAATTTTTTAAACTTTAATATTAAATTTAACAGCTGTAGAAGTGCAACCAGAATTCTCATTAACAGTGAGGACTATAAGATTTATTCTCGTATAATTTGGGTATATTTCAGGAAGGGTCACTCCCTGGAAGAGGACAGCATATTTTGTAAAGTAGAATAACAGTGTAAAAAGAGGAAGGAAAAGTTTCAAGAAAATAGATTGGCACAGTGATTACAACAACAGACTCCAACACAAAACTAATTCTGTGAATGGTGCAGAATGTGTACAAGAGGTTATTACAACTTGGAACCAACTCTATGGCATCTAACAATAATAAAGTTTTGCTGCAATCCCTGTAGCAACTACCCAATATTGCAGGTAGAGTGTAAAATAATCATAAAGTACAGGAAAATTAATTTGGTGGATGTTTTCTTTTCTTCTTATTTTTTTGGATGTTTTCTAATAAAAATATATTTACAGAAAAAGGCAGCAAGAGATTTTTGTTTATTGACCAGTTTCGCAACCCCTACACTATAGAAGGACCTCTGACTTATTAATAGTAATTAAGAATGTCAAGGAAAAGTGCTTAAACATGAGGTCAAAACGGATCTTCTACTTTTTCTCCAAAGCCCTCAGTATCTATCAAGTCTAACTAATTCAGGTCAACTTGAGAAACTGGATATAAGAAAGGCACAGTTTAACCTACATATTTCATTAAACCTAGAGCTGCAAGAAAAACCTCTTAGTAAATATCTTCCTATTTTGGTGGCTTTACATCTATTCAATCTCTAATAAAGGAACAGTTTAGCCTATATATTTCACTAGACCAATTGGCAGGATCAGGATGGATGGTGAAGAGATTGAGATTGTACAGAGCTTTAGCTTGCTTGGCTCCACAGTCAACAGTCTTGGCACCAGCAGCCAGGAAATTAAAAGGTGCATTGCCATGGGAAAGTCTGCTGTTAGGGACCTCTCCAAAGTA
>NW_006400040.1:2591187-2595860 GCF_000299155.1 Elephantulus edwardii | reverse complement strand
CTTTCAATATGGACCACATCTTAATATCAGTAAGGTAAAATCTTCATCCCAAGGTCAATAGACAATATCATGATAAATGGAGAAAAGATTGAAATTGTAAATTATTTAATCTTGCTTGGGTAAACAACCAGTATCCTTGATACCAATAGTCAGTAGATCAGGAGATGGATTGCATTTTAAAAGGAACCTCTCCAAAATACAGAAGAGTAATAATGTCAGTTTGAAGATTAAGGTGTACCTGATTCAGGCAATGGATCTTTATCTTCCTTGGTTGAACAATCAACACACTTGGTACCAGAATTCAGGAATTCGGGAGCTATATTGCACTGGGAAAGTCTGCAGTCAGGGACCTCTCCAAATTATTGTAGCAATGATGTCAGTTTGAGGACTAAGGTGCATCTGATTCAGGCAATGGTCTTTCGGGTCACTTGATATGAATCTGAAAGCTAGGCAAAGAATAAAGATGACAGAAGAATTGATGCCTTTGAGTTATGATGTTGGAGAATAGTACTGAATATCCCATAAACTGCTAAAATAATAGACAGATAAGCCTTGGGAAAAGTGCAGGCAGAGTGTTCTTTGAGGCAAAGATGGTGAAGCTTTGTCTCTCATACTTTGGGCATGTTGCTAGGAGAAGCTAGCTAATCCTTGGAATGGGATATCATTCTTAGAAAGCTGTAGGGTCAGTTAAAAAGAGGAATGTCCTCAACAAGATCGATTGACATAGTGACTGCAACAATGGCTCAAATGTGACAGAGGTTATGAGGATGGCACAGGATAGGATCAGTCGTTCATAGGGTCACTGGGAGTCATATTCAACTTGATGATACCTAAAACAACACCACGTCAACAATAAAAATCAAACTCACTGCCAATGAGTTGGGTTAGATTCATGGTGACCCTCCATGGGATTCCAAGATTATAGATCTTTACAAGAGGAGACTGCTCATATTTCTCCTTAAGTTCTAACAATACTTCCCAATAGCAATCACCTAGTACAAAAAGTAATAACCCAAGTTCACAGCAGAGGCTTAATCTGCCTTGAATCCTTCATACACTTATTCTCCAGGCCAAAGACTATAAGGATCATGAACATACAGAAACCGCCCTATCACTTTTCACTGGTTATTAACACTGTACCCAAGAACTAAGTAATAGAACAACAAATGGAAAAGAGATTATGACTCCAGACCATCCCCAAGACAGTAATGCCAGAAAGTAAGCATGTCTATTCAAAGTCCAACTACAGATATTACATGAAATGACTAGGTCATAAAAGTGTTTCTGAGAATGTCATTTAATGTCACTGGAGAAAAAAAAAAAAGGCAGCCAGAATCAAAAGAGAATAACAAAGGCCTCAAGAAAAACTGTGTCCAGCTTCCTGAAGAAAAACAAAAAGCAATGTTGGAAATACCAACAAATCCTGCAGAGAATTTTTTTTGAGTCAATGTTCCCAGAAATTTAGGTTAGCATTAATCACTTTTTCTAATTGCTCTCCAAATCCTCCTCCAGGACAAGTCATCATCCCATGAAACATGTTGTCTTCCCTTAAAATACATTTTCTGGCTTTCCAGTAACAGAATCTGTGGCTTTCATATTCTTTTACAGAAACACTGATCGAATTACCCTAAGACCTTTTTTCTTGCTCTGGGTTACCGGGCAGAATTCCAGAAAAAAATGCCAACATTATCCTCAAACAGAATACTGCTCAGAAATAAAATTGTCACTATTATTTCAGGTTTGGTCATTAATAAAGACACTGGCTCCTTGAAATCTTGTTCTCTGGTTTATCTGGTCATTGTTGTCGTTGGGTACCACTGAGTCAGAACTGACCCAAAGCTGACCGTCCAGCAGGTCTTTAAAGACAGGTGATTGCAGAGAAGGAAATTCCCATCTTTCTCCTATGGAGTAGGTGGAGGGCTTGAATCTCATATCTTTGAGTTACCAGTGCAACTTCTTACGAGTAGGCACCAGAGTTCCCTGGTGGTCTATAACCAGCTCATCTGGTTATAGAGTATACATATAATCTTGTAACTACTAAAACAATGCCAGTGTTGTTGTTGAGTGCCATCAAGTTGCTTTCAACTCATAACAACTTTATGTATAAAAGCTATGAAACCTGCCCTATTTTGAGCCAGTCTCACTAATTCCTACCTTCCTACCATCATTGACACAGTTATTGTATCTATCTCATCCACAGTTTTCCTCTCCTGCACTGTTCCTCCACCCATTCAAGCATGTTATTCTTCTCCAAAGACCAGTCATTCCTGGACATGAGCCCAAAGTATGTGACACAGAGCTTCAAAATCCTAGCCTCCAAGGAGAAAATTGATTTCACTTTCTTCAAGAAGACTTATTTGTTTTCTTGGCAGTCCATCGTATGTTCAAGACCGTTCTCTAGTACCACAGCACAAAGGTATCGATTCTTGTTCTGTCATCCTTAGTCAGTGTTCAGCTCTCTGATAGATAGCAAGTAATTGAGGAGACCATGGCTGGGATTGGGTGCATTTTAGTCTCTAGACTGACATCATTGCTTCTCAGTACTCTGGAGAGTTGGCTTTATTGTCACAGCATTCTATGATTACATCTGAGAAGTGTAAAAAAGAATTTATCTCTTCATTTAGCCTCTGCACCAAGTTAAATTTCAGGCTCCTTTTCCCAACTTCTTGATTCTCCATAATAATAATAATATCATCCACTCTAATTCATTTATTCCCTTAATATGTGTGTGTATTTGTTGTTGTTTATTGCCTTCAGGTTAAGCACAACTCATAGCGACTCTATGAACAAAAGGCCTAAAGACTTTTTATAACTATCAACATTTATAAAGGTTCATAGAGTTTCAAGAGCCTATGGTAAAGAAGGAGGAATTTCAAGCTTCTCTGAAGGAATTGGTAAAGAACAAGGCCCCAGGAATTGATGGAATACCAATTGACATATTTCTGCAAACAAATGTTGTCATAGATGTGCTCACCAGGTTATGCCAATAAATCTGGATGACAACCATCTGGACAACTGACTAGAAGATATTTGAATTTATTCCCATTAAAAAAAAAGGTGACCCAACAGAGTGTGGGAATTATCAGATGATTATCACTAATATCACATGCAAGCAAGATCCTGTTGAAAATGACTGGAACAGTACATCAGCAGAAAGCTGCAGATGTGCAGGCTGGGTTTAAAGGAGGAGGCTGTGGCACTAGGGAGATCATAGCTAACATTAGATGGGGCTTGGCTGAAAACAGAGAGTAACAGAGGAATGTCTATCTATGTTTCATTAATTGCATAAAGGAATTTTATTGTGTAGATCACAACAAGTTGTAGCTAAACTTAAGAATAATGGTGATCCCAGAACACTTGATTGTGCTCATGTGAAACCTATACTTGGACCAGGAAGCACTAGTCAGAACAAAGCAGGAAAACATCATATGGTTTAGAATCAGGAAATGTGTGCTTTAAGGATGCATCCTATCTCCATTCCTTTTCAATCTATATGCAGAATAGATCATTTGAAGAGGCTAGACTTTAGGAGGAGGAGTGTGGCATCAGGATTGGAAGAAAACTCATCAACAATCAATGCTATGTAGATGACACAACCTTGCCTCCTGAAACTGAAGAAAACATGAAGAGTTTAGTGCAGAAGGTCAAGGACTATAGTCTTCAATATGGATTGAAGCCCAACATCAAGAAAACAAAGATTTTCACCACTAGGCCAATTGGCAGCTTCATGATGTATGGAGAAGAGACTGAAATTGTTGATAGCTTCAGCTTGCTTGGTTGCACAGTCAACACTCTTAGCACCAACAGTCAGGAAATGAAAAGACGAATTGCACTGGGAAAGTTTGTTGTCAGGGACCGCTCCAGAGTACTGAGAAGCAATGATGTCAGTTTGGAGACTAAGGTGTGCCTGAACCAAGCCATAGTTTTCACAATGACTTGCTAAACATCTGAAAGCTGGACAATAACTAAGAATGATAGAAGAAGGATTAATGCCTTTGACTTGTGGTGCTGGAGAAGAGTGTTAAAAATTACTGTGGACTACCAGGAAAACAAACAGGACTGTCCTGGAGAGCTTTTCCCTGGAGGCAAGGATTTTGAAGCTCCATCTCACATACTTGGGCACATGATCAGGAGGGACTGGTCCTTGGAGATCATGCTTGGAAGGATGGAGGAACAGTACAGGAGAGGAAGACTCTGAATGAAACAGATTGACTTAATGACTTAGAAATGAGATTAGGTCTGCCAAAGATGATTAGACTGGCTCAGGATAGGGCAAGGTTCTGAGTTGCAGATGACTCGATGATACGTAACAACATTATGTAAACGCTCAGAAAATGCAAAACTGAAGGGGGAAACCCCCACAAACACAACCTACTTATTTTTGCTAGTGTGTTTGGATATGTTTCTAACATTTTGGAAGTTCTTAATAAGACTTCCAAGCAACTATCATTCAAGGAAATAGTTAAGAATGAGAATAAAGATGATAATTGTTGTTGTTGTTATGTGCCATCGAGTCGTTTCTGACTCATAGCGACCCTATGCACAACAGCTCTAAACCCTGCTCTATCCTGCGCCAAAAGCACCGCCTCTGACACACCCATCCCGATTACCCCAGTCACCAAATCAATCCATCTCATAGAGGGTCTTCCCCTCCTGCGCTGTCCCTCCACCCT
>NW_006400040.1:2585767-2586907 GCF_000299155.1 Elephantulus edwardii | reverse complement strand
GAGTATACATTATTTACCACATCTTAGTTTCCACCCAGCTCTGGTGTCAGACTGACTTTAAAACAGTAGTACTACAAAGTATTTGTCCTTTTGTGACTGAGATATTTCAATCAGCATAATGTCATCCAGGGTCACCCATTTTGCATAATATTTCATAAGTTCCTTGTTTTTCAATGCAGCATAGTATTTCATTGTGTGAATTTACCAAAGCTTCTCTATCCATTCATTTGTTGATGGGCACTTGGGTTATTTCCAACTCTGCTATAGTGAATAAAGCAGCAATAAACATGAGTGTGCATATATCTGCTTGGGTGGCAGTTCTGGTTTCTTTAGGGTATATTCCCAGTAGTATAATTGCTGGATCGAATGGTATTTCTATTTCCTACTTTTTGAGAATGTGCCATACTGCCTTCCATAGTGGTTGTAACATTTTACACCACCACCAACAGTGACTAAGGGTTCCAGTGTCTTCACAACCTCACCAGCATTCGTTGTTTGCTATTCTGTTAAATTTTGCTATTCAGACTGGGGTAAGATGATATCTCATAGTTGTTTTAATTTGCATCTGAGCTAGGGATTTGATTTTGAACATTTCGTCATGTATTTGTTTACCATCTGAGTATCTTCTTTGGTTAGGTGTCTGCTTATATCCTACACCCATTTTTCAATCAGGTTGTTTTCCTTTATCTTGTTGCTCTTTAGTATTTTATAAATTCTAGATATAAGTCTCTTATCAGACACGATACCAAGAGTATCATCCATGAAGAATGAAAAAGATAATTTACAATGGCTGAAGAGGAAGAAAAGACCAAGATAGATATCAGATGAGACTCCGAATATTGAATTAGAGCACTCAGAAGCCAAAGTTTTTTGGTTTTGTTTGTTTGTTTTTTGTGATAGAGCGGAGAGCATAAAACAGGGGGTCAGCAGTTTTAGACTGAAGAACCCAAGCCAAGCTCCTCTGTGTCTTTATTGAAAATTATCAGGAAGTAAATCACAAAGAGAATTCAATGCAAATGAAGCCAAGCTCTTTCTATTGAAAACCTTCTGCTTGACTCAGGAAGGAGGGGTTCACAAATGCAAGAATTTGGTTTACCCTTAACTATTAACCTTGATGCCTCAGGGTGAACTCTAGCTCAG
>NW_006400040.1:2584009-2585077 GCF_000299155.1 Elephantulus edwardii | reverse complement strand
TCAGAAAATCAAAAGAGCCAAACTCGCTTGGCATTCCTTAAGCTGAAGAAATTGAAAAACAAATTTAAGCCACGAGTGGCAATACTTACAGAATATTTGTGCATAGTGTTAAATGATCCAAGAAGCATTAAAACAAGATGGAAGGAGTATAGAGTCAGTGTACCAGAAGGAATTGGCTGACAAAGAAGAATTTCATGAACGAATGTATGAGCAAGAGCCTATTGTGAAGAAAGCGGAAGTTCAACTTTCTCTGAAAGAACTGGCAAAAAACAAAACTTCAGGAGTTGACAGCATAGCAATTGACAGTTTTCAACAAACAGACACTGCTCTGGATGAGCTCACTAAATTGTGCCAAGAAATCCAGAGGACAGCCAGTTGGCCAACTGACTGTAAGAGATCAATATTTGTTCCCATCCCAAAGAAAGGTGACCCGACAGAGTGCAGAAATTATCGAATAATATTATTAATATCACGTGCAATCCAGAAATGACTGGAGAAACATGCCAGCAGAGAACTGCTAGATGTTCAGGCTGGATTTAGAAGATGCAGTGTTGCTAGGGGGATATTATAGCTAATGTTAGATGGTTCTTGGCAGAATGTAGAGAGTACCAGAGGAAGGTGTATTTGTGTTTCATTTACTATGCAAAGACTTTTGATTGTGTGTATCACAACAAGCTGTAGATGATTTTGAGAAGAATGGGAATCTCATTTGAAAGAGCAAGGAGACATTTCATGGTTCAAAATTTGGAAGATTAGCCACCAGGGATGTATTCTGTCTCCATATCTTTTCAATCTGTATATAGAACAGATCATCTGGGATGCTGTGCTGTACGAGGAGGAAGGTGGCATCATGATTGGTGGAAGATTCATGAACAACCTGCGTTATGTAGATGGCACAACCATGCTTGCTGAAACTTAACAGGGCCTGAAGCGCTTGTTGCAGAAGGTCAAGAACTGCAGCCTTCAATATGGATTGAAGATCAGCATCAAAAAACAAAGATTCTCACCACTGGGACAATTGGCAGAATCATTATGAATGGGGAAGAAATTGACATAATTAACAGTTTT
>NW_006400040.1:2564139-2583406 GCF_000299155.1 Elephantulus edwardii | reverse complement strand
TCTTCTCCAGCACCACAGCTCAAAGGCATCAATTCTCCTTCTATCCTCCCTAGTCATTGTCCAACTCTCTGATGCATAACAAGTGGTTGCAAAGACCATGGCCTGTATCAGGTGCACCTTAGTCTCCAGAGAGACACCGTTGCTCTTGAGTACTTTAGAGAAGGTCCCTAACAGCAGACTTTGCGATCGCTATCCATTTTTTTATTTCCTGACTGCTGGTGCCAAGAGTGTTGACCGTGGAGCCGAGCAAACTGAAGCTGTGAACAATCTCAATCTCAATCCGGGCCACAGTCCTCGCAATTGTGTGTTATGTGACGGAGATTGGACAATGACTTTGGATGATAGAAAAAGAATTGATGTCTTTGATCTGTGCTGTTGGAGTGTTGAATATACCATGGACTGCTAGGTGAATAAACAGGTTTGTCCTAGATAGGGTGAAACCGAGCTGCTCCTTGGAGGCAAGGGTTCTGAAGCTTCGTATGACATACTTTGGGTATGTTGCAAGGAGGGATCAGTCCTTGGAGAGGGACATCATGTTTGAGAGAGTGGAGGGACATCACAGGAAAGGAAGATCTCGATGAGATGGATTGATTCAGTGACTGGGGTAATGGGAGTGGGTGTGGAAGAGACAATGAGGTTGGCACAGAATAGAGTTTAGGGTTCTTGTACATAGGGTCGCTATGAGTCGCAAGCAACTCGATGGCACATAACAACAAAAACAACAACAATCAGATATGTCATTACCAAACATTTTTTCCAGTTTGGGCCATCCCTTTTTACCCTGTTCGAAAAGTTTTTGTTTATGCATAGGGATTTGATTCTTAGAAGGTCCCATTCATCCTCTCCTGGTTGTAGGTTTTTCCCCTGGTTTTATCCTCTCCTGGTTGTAGGTTTTTCAGGATGCTTGGAAGACTATTTATGTTTTGGACTATGGCTTCTAGAGTTCTTCCAAGCTTTTCTCTCATGAAGTTTACAGTCCTTGGCTTTAGTCCCAGGTCCTTGATCCACTTTGAGTTGGGTTTTGTGTATGGAGTGAGGTCTTGCTTGAATTTTTTACAGATAATTTTCCAATTTTGCCAACACCATTTGTTAAAAAGGCTGTTGTTTCCCCACTTAACTGATTCCAATTTCTTATCAAAAATCAGTTGAACATAGGTAAATGGGATGATCTCTGGATTCTCAATTCTGTTCCACTGATCTCTGTGTTTGTCATTGTACCAGTACCACACTGTCTTGACCACCATGACAGTGAAGTAGGATTTGAAATCAGGGGATGAGATGCCTCCTATCTTGTTTCTCTTTTTAAGGAGCACTTTGCTTTTTTTAAGGACTCTTTCCATCCCAAATGAAATTGGAGATTGCTCTTTCCATTTGGTTGAAGAATGGAGTTTGTATTTGTTTTGAGATTTTATTACCTTTTCAGAGAACCTACTGCTACTTTTGTTGATGGTTTAAATTGTTTTTTCTTTTTTCTACTTCATTTATTTCTGCTCTAATTTTTATCATTTCAGTGTTTTTAGAAGGTGTCAGGTTTTCTTGCTGTTCTTTTTCAATTTGTTGGAGATGTTGAATTAGAGTGTCAATGGTCATTTTTTTCCTGCTTTTTGATATGTTTGCTTATTGCTATAAACTAACCTCTGATTCCTGCTTTGGCTGTTTCCCAGAGGTTTTAGTAAGTGATGTTTTCAATGTCATTTGTTTCAAGAAACTTTGTACTTTCACTTTTTATTTCTTCTAGTACTCACTTATGTTCAAGCAAGGTGTTGTTCAACTTCCAAATGTATGATTCCTCCCCCCCCCCTTTATCCTCTATTATTAGTAGCATTGTGCTTCGAGAAGATGCTTATTTCTATGTTTTTTAATTTACTGCTGTTTGCCTTGTGACCTAACATGTGATCTATTCTGGAGAACGTTCCATTCACATTGTAGAACAGGGTGTATTGTTCTTTTTTTTTATGGTGTATTAAGCTATTAATATCTATGAGATCAAGTTGCTTTATTGTATGTTTAATTCTTCAGAATCTTTGTTGAGTTTCTTTCTGGTAGTTTCATCTTTTCTTGAGACTACTACAGTATTGTCTACTTCCTTTTCTAGTTTTGTTAATGTGTGTTTTACATATTTAGCAGGTCTTTCATTTTGTGCATAGATATTTACTATTGTTATATCTTCTTGTTTTATTAACCCTTTAAGCATTACATAATGACCTTCATTGTCCTTTGTGATGGTTTTACATTGAAATTTATTTTATCAGAGATTAATATCACTACTCCTCCTTTTTTCTGGTTGCCATTTGCTTGGTATATTCTTTATTACCCTTTTATTTTTAGTCTTTCTTTATCTTTATTTTTCAGAAGTGTCTCTTGTAGATAGCCTATTGATGGATTTTTTAAAATCCAATCTGCTAGTCTTTTTCTCTTCAGTGGTGCATTTAAACCATTCATATTCAGTGTGATTATTGAGAGGCAAGGTTCTGTTGCTATAATTTTCTTGAGTTCGTTTTGGTGTTGTTGCTAGTTACTTTGGTCCATCCTGCTTTCTGTGGCACCTCTGTAAGAAGGATGTCTCTCAGCGTTGCCTGCAATGCTGGTCTTGTTTTTATAATCTCCCTTAGATTCTGTTTTTCTGGGAATATGTTGATCTCTCCTTCATATTTGATGGACAATTTTGTTCTATAGTATTCTTGGTTGACAGTTGTGTTCTTTGAGTGTTCAATATTTGTCATTCCACTGTCTTCTTGCTCACATAGTGTCTGCTGACAAATTGGCTTTTAATCTTACCTGACTGCTCTTCTTTATAGGTTACTTTTTGTTTCTCCCTTGTTTCTTTCAGAATTCTCTCCCTATCTTTAGTTCTGCCAAATTTGACAATGATATGCCCTAGTGTATTTGTTCTTTTCTTGGTTTTTTTGTGGGGGGTCTATTCTATGTGGTATTCGCTCAGCTTCTTGAATATATATTCTTTCACTCTTCTTTTCCCTTTCTTTTGATTCTTTTTGCTCTAGCAGATCAGTGGTGACAGTTCTGTCTTCTATTTCACTGTTTCGGTGTTCCATCTCTTTGACTCTGTTCATGTGTCCTTCCATCATGTTAACAGCATCTGAAACATTGACCCTCATATTTTGGATCATGGTTTCTTATTTTTCTAGGCCAATTAATGTCTTATTTGTTTTATCTGCATTGTTTTGGTATTTTTTGTAAGCTTCTTCTGGTTTTTGCTTGTAGTGTCCTTTAATTCTTTAAGTTTGTCTTTCACCCAGTGAAAATATTCAATCATTGTTCTTTTCAATTCTGTGTCAGAATGTTCCATCAGACTTAATGGTTTCAAGAAATTCATTGACACTGTGTTATTGGGGAAGGCGGGAGCTGATATCTTGCTTTGGGCTTGTGCAGGAAGTGCGGTAGTCTGCTTCTTCCATGGCATTGCTATGGTAAAGTTTGTCATGGCTGGGGTGACGATAGGTTCTTGATCTGATATCACTGTTCCAGAGGAAGTTTGAGCTGGCGCGCACAGATGCACATAGGGTGGGCATAAGTGTGGATACACATAGGGTGGGCATGCACATAGATGGACGTATGGTGGACGCATGAGTGGATGCATAAAGGGGCTAGGAGGGGGGAACACGCTTGCAGACCCATGCAGGAGGTGGGTGTGTGCAGGGGGACCTGAATGGAAAAACCAGGAAGCCTTTGTTTTTCCCCTAGAGAACTGGGTCTGCCACCTCAGTCGAGCTCTCACTCCCTCCTGCTTAAGGTGAAGGGATCCCACAATTCGTGGAGCAAACAGCAGTGACCCCCCCCAAGTACCTCCCTCAAATTCCTGCTGTCCTACTTGCTCCTTGTAGTTGGGTCCCCACTACCACTTGCTGCTCCCTACAGAGGCTTGCTACTCTCCTCTGGGGCTCACAGCTCCTCACAAAGGCATGCTGCCCCCCACCGAGGCTCCTAAACTAATTCTTTTAATAATATTTTTCACTTAAATTCCATCTGTCCTGTGGTATTCTCAGTGTACTCGGTGCACTTGTCAAGCTCACCACATTTGGTGCTCGACACCCTCTGCCATAGTTTATTCGGAGACTGAGGCCGTCCATTTAAGTGATTTATTTAAGACCATAATGACAGAATCTAAGCTTTTTTTCTCACCATATCATTCACATATTAAAATTTTATTTTTTTAAAATGTACTAGGGATATTGTTGCTGATGTTAGATGGATCTTGGCTGAAAGCAGAGAATACCAGAAGAATGTCTATCTGTGTTTCATTGATTATGCAAAGGCATTTGACTGTGTGGATTATAACAAACTGTGGCTAACTCTGAGAAGAATGAGAATCCCAGAACATTTAATTGTGCTAATGTGAAACCTATACTTGGACCAAGATTCAGTGGTCAGAACAGAGCAAGGTAACACTGCATGGTTCAAAATTGGGAAGGGTGTACGCCAGGGATGCATCCTGTCTGCATACCTTTTCAACATGTATGCAGAGCAGATTATCCGAGAGGCTGGGCTCTATGAGGAGAATTGTGGCATCAGGATTGGTGGAAGATCTATTAACAATCTGCGTTATGCAGATGACACAACCCTGCTTGCTGAAACTGAGGAGGACCTCATGCACTTGCTGCGGAGGGTCAAGGACTGCAGCCTTCAGTATGGACTGAAGCTCAATGTCAAGAAGACAAAGATTCTCACCACTGGAGCTATTGGCAGCGTCAGGATGGATGGCGAAGAGATTGAGATTGTTCACAGCTTCAGTTTGCTCGACTCCACAGTCAACACTCTTGGCACCAGCAGTCAGGAAATCAAAAAGCGTATCGTGATGGGAAAGTCTGCTGTTAGGGACCTCTCTAAAGTACTCAGGAGCGATGGTGTCTCTCTGGAGACTAAGGTGCGCCTGATACAGGCCATGGTCTTTGCAATCGTTAATCATCAGAGAGTTGGACAATGACTAGGGAGGACAGAAGGAGAGTTGATGCCTTTGAGCTGTGGTGCTGGAGAAGAGTACTGAATGTACCATGGACTGCCAGGAAAACAAACAGATTCATCTTGGAGAGGATTAAACCAAGCTACTCCTTGGAGGCAAGGATTCTGGGGCTTCGTCTGACATACTTTGGACATGTTGCCAGGAGGGACGGGTCCTTGGAGAGGGACATCATGCTTGGGAGGGTGGAGGGACAGCACAGGAGGGAAAGACCCTCTATGAGATGGATTGATTCGGTGACTGGGGTTATCAGGATGGGTGTGTCAGAGGCAGTGCGGTTGGCGCAGGATAGAGCAGGGTTTAGGGCTGCTGTGCATAGGGTCACTATGAGTCGCAAACGACTTGATGGCACATAACAACAACAACAACATTTGCTTCATGACTCTAGGAAGGAACTGTAGAATTGTGGTGGTTAAGTGTTCAGCTGCTGACCACAAGGTTGCAGTTAGAATTGCTCCACAGGAGAAAGATTACCATCTACTTCCTTAAAGATGACAGTTTTGGAATGTCTATGAAAAATCCCATCTACTCTATCAGACAGACTCACTATAAAGTTGGAATAGAGCCAAGTACAAGGAGTTTGAGGGTTTGAGGTGTTTTGTTCAGTTTTTTTGTAAAGTGGTCCTGTGACATTTGAGTTCCTATAACTTATCATTTCTTAAATACTGTTCTCTTTGCATCTCCACATAAAACAAAACAAAACAAAACAAAACAAACCAGTTATGTATCTCAGACAACTCAACAGCACATAACAACAATAGCAACTGTGTATAAATTTATAGGCCTAATAGAAGCTGACAATTGAATATTCATCACATCAATTTGCCTTTCATTTGACCTTGAAGTGTCAGTGTTACTTAATATGAGGATATCAAGATGATAGCACAGCAGATGTGCCAAATGAAAAATTTGCTGCAATGAGCTTTTTATGAAATATTGAGGCTAAGCAAAGAACCAGTTCCTCTGACAAAAATACTCTCAGTCACTCCCTTCACTAAATCACAGAGTGCAGCCTGCAGGCGCTCTGGGCTTTCCATTGCCAGCAATGACACCGGGGATGTTCTTAACTGGGAAGCATCCAAGATCAAGGGATGACCTCTATTAACTGTAGATTGTGAGATCATCTTTATTTCCAAGGGTTTAAGTTTGAAACAAAGGTTTACTTTTTTTATTTTTAAAAATCACATGTTATTCAATTTGTATGAAATTTAAAAATATCTCACACTGAACAAGAAAGAAAATTATATGCTTTCCATCTGCAGCAGCATGAATATCAATCATAGTTTAGAAACGTTCCACATTCTCTCTCTTCCACTCAAGTCCTACTTGGTCCCTATTCTTACCTCATATGAAAACCCTAAGATCACATACTCTTGGGGGGGACATAGTTTATTCTTTGTCAATACCTTTCATCTACAATTCAGTAAGGTCAATCTAATGTAAGTTGAAAGAAAGAAAAGAAATCATAACTAGAGATAGTGTAAATAGAACAACTAGAATGTACTGTGCATGAGGAGGTTGATGGTGAAGACCCCCTGGGGTGCTTTCAGCTTTCATTGTGTCACCTGGCTGGGGCATTCTGTATCAGATGACATTTTGTGAGCAGCCAGGAGAAGATGAGATCACATTCTCTGTTCTGCTGAAGGACTCTAAGGACAAACAGCTTTCTGCAGGGACAGTTTGGAGTGATAAGGGGTTATGCTGCATTACTTAGTGTATACAGAAAGCCAACAGCAAGGAGTAATGACTAATGTGGAATGAGGCATATGATCCAACCATAGTTTAAGAACATTTCTTGACAACACCATGGTAACCTTTACTCACTGCAATGGCCCCACTGTTCTATTCCTGGCACAATACTCAGTGCTGGCCAGGATTCATTTCTCCCTATTCAACTCAGATTGTGGACACATAATAAAATGCACAGTGACAAGATTTCCTGAGGCCTTCAGGTGCACGCTGTGAGTTGTTACATGTGAGGGAAACCAGTGGTTAAATGAAAGCACCAACTTTACTTCCTGACTCTAGATGGAAACCAAATAGATACTGTCTAGTATTAGTCATTCAGGAAACAGGTATGGTTCATCATATTCAAAATAGCAAAATCATAGCAAAATACTTTTAGAATAGAACTATGCCCTAGAAATTATGCTCAGAAGTGGGTATCACATATACTGAAGAGCTCACAGGTAAGTGAAAGCAAGAAATAGACCTACTTTTAATACAATATGGTAGTTATTAGATTAGAAAATAATTACTGTGTGCATCACAACAAACTGTGACTGACTCTGAGAAGAAAGAAATCCCAGAACACTTGATTGTGCTTATCTGAAACCTACACTTGGAGCAAGAGGCAGTTGTCAGAACAGAGCAAGAAAACACTGCCTGGTTCAAAGTTGGGGAGGGTGTGTGTCAAGGATATGTCCTATCTTCATATCTTTTCAATCTATATGTGGAACAGATTATTTGGGAGGCTTGACTCTATGAGGAGAAATGTGGCATCAGGATTGGAAGTAGACTCATCAACAATCTGTGTTATGCAGATAACACTGAAACTGAGGAGGACCCGAAGTGCTTACTGCAGAAGGTCAAGGACTGCGGCCTTCAATATAGATTGATGCTCAACATCAAAAAACAAAGATTCTCGCTACTGGGCCAATTGGCAGCATCTTCATAGATGATGAAGAGATTGAGGTTGTTGACAGATTCCTTTACCTTGGCTCTGCAAGCAACACTCTTGTAACCAGCAGACAGGAAATTAAAAGACAAATTGCATTGGGAAAGTCTGCTGTCAGAGACCTCTCCAAAGTACTAAAGAGCAATCATGTCAGTCTGGAGACTAAGATGCGCCTGATACAGGCCATGGGCTTTGTAATTACTTGCTATGCATCAGAGAGCTGGACAATGCTTAAGGATGATAAAAGAAGAGTTGATGCCTTTGAGCTGTGGTTCTGGAGAAGAATCTTGAATATACCATGGACTTCTAAGAAAACAAACAAGTTAGTCCTGTAGAGGATGAAGCCAAGCTGCTTCTTGGAGGCAAGGATTCTGAAGCTCCGTCTCACATACTTCGGACATATTACAAGGCAAGATCAGTCCTTGGAGAGGAACATCATGTTTGGGAGGGTGGAGGGACAGTGCAGGAGAGGAAGACCCTTGATGAGATGTATTTATTCTGTCACTGAGGTAATGGGGATAGGCATGTCAGAGTCAATAGGATTGGCAAGGGATAGAGCAGGGTTAGGACTATTGTACCTATGTCACTATGAGTCGCAGGCAACTCGACAGTACATAACAACAACAACAACAAAAACATGGTCAAATACCTCACCCAGACTAAAGTGGATGGAAAGACAACCTCAAAGAAGCAGTGTTCCCAAATAAGGAATAAATAAAAGTCATCTCCAATCAAAAGTTAAAAAAGGGACCATGGAATGAAATTGTATGTGCATGTAATTTGTTGCCAGAACATGAACTATATGTACAGGGCAAATATGACAATTGCTCAGGTCAATTAAAACTTCGACATGAGCTTTATTTTCATGATACTGGAGAGTCATTGTCTTTTAAGGTTTTGAGGGAGAGAGAGAGATAGTCAATTTGTGTTCCTGAAATATCACTCTGGCAATCTGTTGTAGAGACAAGAAATTAAGGGACAAGACAGAGGGATGGAGTACAATTAAGAGCTTATTAAAAACAAACAAACAAAAAACATGAAGCAAAACATGACAGGGACTTGTCTTTCACCATTCACATAGCTGACTACACTACCAGGAAAACCTGACATCTCCATTTGTGCATACTCCACACTAACAGACAGTCCTTTGTAATCTATATGCACTGCTGTGTTTTGAAATGCATCATATCTGATCATGGAATGTTGTCCTAAAGCAAATGGAAAGGAAGAGGGGAAAGTACTGAAATTCCTCCCACATTTCTACTCATCCATCTTGTCCCAAGTAGGCTGAGGGCTCATGCCTGCTTATTTCCAGAAATGGCTTGCTTCTCTGACCCCAAGGGTTATGCCACACTAATGTCCATTGCTCAGTTCCCCTGCCTTTGCACACCTCTGAGGACATCTCATTAATCTGTTGTTATTATCATTTCTGCTGCTTTCTAGGTATCTGCAGAGTTGACTTCACCTCATCAGTTGTAGTTGATCAAATGCCAGTGTAATGCAATGCTTGATAGGGATTAGCAATAATTCTATTCTAAGAGAAATCTCTAATTCTAAGGGAAAAGGACAAAGGAAGGTTTATTCCCCACCCCTCCCCCCTCTGGAGCTCTGGTTGTGCAATCCTTAGAAAACTGTGCTTTTAACCTAAGGGCCAACCTTCTTTAATTGTTTTAATACACTGAGGGCTCCAAGTTGGAACTCTGGTGTCTGAGTGATAAGGAACAACTCAAAGACAGGCAGTTTTATTCCATCAGCCACTCTAGGGAAGAATGAAAGGTATGCAGTTCAAATCCACCAGCTACTCCTCAGGAGAAAGATGGATAATCTCATTTTGTGTGCCCCTGAACATCCAGTAGAGGGTCAGCTATGAGTTGGTTCTGACTTGATGGCAGCAGCACTAACAGAAGAGCCACAACCTCAAAATTAAATAGAGTCAGCTTCGATTCAGTTCTTACTTGGTAGCAGTGAGAGAGAGTAAGATACTATCCAGTCATTTCATCTGCACAAGCGATATGTTTCCTAGTGGTAAACTTTAGAAGGCCAGTCTAAACAGGTTACTTTTAGTCCTTCCAAAACAAGGAATCATCCTTTCTTCATAGCCTGAGGGATACTGTAATCCATGCTTCTCAAACATCAAACCCTACTCAATTTTCAGTCAATCCCCATTCTGTCCAGTGGAGACTAAACATGGCAGCTAGTCCACTGGACACTGGCAAAGGAAAAGTCTTCCTGGATTGGAGACTCATTCCTGTGAGTTCACAAGCTCGGTTATGTCTGCTGTCACCCTGCTTGCTCCTTGTGACGACAGAAACTCACTTTTCCTTTTCTATCTTTGTTAGAACAGTCAAGAAAGGAAAAACAGTTGTCTGAGCATGTTCTTATACACTTTCCGGTCTCTTCTCATTATTCCAATTTAAAGAGAGCCAAGAAACCAGGGATCAACGTACTGAAATCTCCTTATTGCCTACTCTGTGACCACAGCACTGCTTTTTGCCAGAAAGAAGTAGCCGTGAATTAGGTGATCTGAGCGTTCTCCTTCTACCACAGTGCCACAGATTATAACTCCTCTTCCTCTTCCTATTTCCCACATGTATTTGTTTTGTAGGGCTACTATCATAAAGTAATAAAAACTGGGTGGATTATGAGAATAGAATTATTTTCTCTCACAATTTAGAGACCAAGAAATGAAAACCAGGGTGCTAGTCATTTTTATTCTAAGGATCTGAGGGCTGCCATGGATTGCCTTGTGTACTTATATATTTCCTCAGTTGGACCATGATTCTCAGTGTTTTGGATGTAATGATGCAAGATACTAGTTATGTAATTGTCCTCCATGATGTGATAAGCCATTCCGTTAAAGGTGAAATGAAAGGCAAAATGCAAAATATTTAATCCCCTCACAAGTCCTGATTTTAAGGGGAATTTTGCTGCTGTGTGGCCTGCAATGTTTTTATCATACAAAAGATAAGAGAAAAACACCCTTATGAGAAGGGAGAGAGGGACCTCAATACTATCACCCAGAAAGAGGAACCAGAAGTAGAGTGTATCTTCTGGACTCAGGTTACCTGGGTGGTGAATGCCCTATATCTAGGAAAATATTGGTGACATATATGTTGTTGTTGTTGTTGTTGTGTGCCTTTGAGTCTACTATCACACATAGTGAACTTGTAAACGATAGATCTGAACCTTGCCCTATCATGCATCACTTTATTTACCTTTTTTATGCTCAAATCACTGTTGTAGTCATTGTATCAATCAATTTCATTGAGAATCTTCTTCTCTTTTGATAACTTCTACTTTTTCCAGCATGATGTCTTTTTCCAAGGTTTGTGCCTGCCTGACAACATGCCAAAACTACGTGAGACAGTGTTTCACCATTACTGCCTCTCGGGAATTCTCTGGTTTTGCTTTCTTTTTTTTAGTCCATACAGTAGTCAGTACTCCTCTCCAATACCACAATTCAAAGGCATTGATTCTTCTTCAGTCTTCTTTATTCATAAGATGCCATATGTATAGATGTGGAAAGGGAGCAAAGATTTTCCTCCAGAGCTAAGAAAGAAAAAAAGCATTCCCATAGAGCTGGCACTCTGAATTCATACAACAAATCTCTTAAATTGTGAAAGACTTAATTTCAGCTTGTTTAAGACATTCACTTGTGCTGTGGAGTAGAAGCACTAGATAACTACGACAAGGTGCACTGTGTTCTATCCTTGCTTTCTAGTTTCTTGTTACACAAAGTGATCCTTGGGTGTGTGTGTGTGTGTGTGTGTGTATACACATACATCATATATATTATCAGGAGTGGCATCTACTTCCTAAACAACATGCCTCTGGAAACTCTATGAACTTAGAGAAACGGTGATAGTTCTATAACAGGGTAACAGGGTTAGGTCTTTTGTTCATTGGGTCATTATGAGTCTTGCTTGACTTGAAGGCAATCAACAACAAATACAACTATATATATATTTATATTCCAGGTTATGCCTCTTTCTTCAAATGGGTGTTTTCCTAAGGTGTATTTTCTCTTTTAGAAGGATATTATATGTATTGGATTAGGACTCATCCTATACAGTTATAATCTCTTTTTATTTGATAGCATTTTTAAAGACTCTTTTCCAAACAAGGTAAAATTCACGGGTACCAGTGGATAGAGATTTAATATTTTTTTAAAATAAAATTCAAACTCCAATCATACTAGACTGTAAACACATTGAAGAGATTCAAGTTTCTGCAAGTCTGTCGTTGCTCAATATATGTTGACTGAATAAATGCAGAGTCACTGTCTCCAATTAAATGTTCAATTCACTTAGGCCCACAACATTCCCCAAAGCATTCAGAGGGCCACACCTCTTGACAGTCATAACTTACCGGTCACATGTTGCACAAAGAACATTCAGGTTTAAAGCCAATATTTTCCTTTCTAGTAGAGATGTAATTTTAGGGAAGGTCTGAATAATAGAAGGGGTTTTTTTTTTGTTTTTTTAAAGTACAGGAAATTCTGGAACAGCAACCAGGAAGTAAGAATAACAAGAGATATACATTTCCTATTATGAAGTCAGCACACATCTGAGGTGACTTTCACGTGACTTCAAGTAATCCTTCAGTGTTATGTAAAATTGTAATGCGCAGTTTACTCTCATAGCCTCTTTCCCCATTTGCCTCATTCCCCATCATAACTCCTTTTTTTTCTATAATTATATTTTATTAATTTTCATAAACATTTACAGAGATTTTGGGCTTCCACTCATTCATTGTTGCACTATTCTCTCTACCCTCCTCCCAGTTTGTTCTTGTCCAAATGCCACAGTGCTTGTCAAAGCCAGTTCTGATTAATCTTCTTTGTCAGTGTATCCTTTGCCATTCCCTATCACTCCTCCCTGAGAGAGACTTCACCCTGAGTCATAAGGAAAAGGGGACGGCGTATTCTCTTAGCTACTTCCTGCTGAAAAGGGACGCTGTGGGTTTCAGGGTGAAGATCTTCTCTCACTACTCTAAAGGGCCCCTTTGGCAGTAGGAAACACATAGACTATGGAGATTGATTTTGGAATTCAGATGCACTCTTATTGATTGTGCTTGGCTGTACATGTACATATCCTCCAAGATGTATCATGGGGGTGTTGCAACCTAGAAGACACAAATTTGATAACAAGTTCTAAGTACATGAGTCCAAAAATTATGGAAAAGTAAAAGAAAAGATTGTCGTAGACTGAAGATATTAGAAAGCATTCATAATAAAATAGGACTTTTTGGAAGATTAAGAGTGTCAGTATTGAACATTTTCACTAACATTGCACATAAGTAAAATATTGCAGAAGATCATGCAAAAATGACTAAAATAGTGCCTTGACATAAAACGATGAGAAATGCTAGGTAGGTTTAGAAGAGGCCACGTTTCTAGGAACATCATAGCCAATGTCAGATGGATCTTGACTGACCAAAGAATACAGAGGAATGCCTACTTGTGTTTTATTGATTACACAAAGACATTTGACTGTGTAGGTCACAACAAATTGTAACTAATATGGAAAAGAATTAGAATCCCAGAACACCTCATTGTGCTCATGTGAAACCTATACTTGATCCAGGAAGCATTCATCAAAGCAGAGCAAGAAAACACTGCATGCTTTGAAATCAGGAAAGGGGTGCATCAGGGATGCATCCTTTCTCCATATATTTTCAATCTATATTTGGAATGTATCATTTACGAAGTTGGACTCTATGAGGAAAAAATGTGGCATCAGGAGTGGAGGAAGACTCATCAACAACCTTGTTATGCAGATGACACAACTCTGCTTACTGAAACTGAGGAAGATATGAGGCATTTTCTGCAGAAGGTCAAGGACTGTAGTCTGCAATATAGATTGCAGCTCAACATCGAGAAAACAAAGATTCTCACCACTGAGCCAATTGGCCAACACCATGATAGATGGAGAACAGATTGAAATTGTCAGCGATTTAAGCTTGCCAGATTCCACAATCAACAATCTTGACACCAGCAAGTCAGGAAGTAGAAAAAGATTAATTGCATTAAGAAAATCTGCTGTCAGGGACCTTTTCAGAGTGCTAAAGATCAAAGATGTCAGATTAGGGACTAAAGTCTTATTCAGACCATGAACTTTGCAATTACTTGCTTTGCATCAGAGAGCTGGACAATAGCTAAGGATGACAGAAGGAGAATTGATGTCTTTGAGTTGTGGTGCTGAAGAAGAGTATTGAATATACCATGGACTGCTAAAAGAGCATACAGATCTGTCCTAGAGAAAATGAAGACAAGTTTCTCCTTGGAAGGTAGGATTTTGAAGCTCCTTCTCACATATTTTGGGCATGTTGCCAGGAGGATCAGTCTGTGGAAAAAGTCATCATGCTTGGAAAGGCAGAGGGGCAGCCCAAGAAAGGAAGACCCTAGATGAGTTAGACTGACAAAGTAACAGGGATAATGGGGGGTAGGTGTATAAGAGACTATGAGATTGGCTCAGAAGAGAGCAGGGTTCAGAGCTGTTGTGCATGGGGGTTACTGTGAATCACAGGTGACTCGTTAACATGTAACAACAACAAGAGTATCAGAATCTAGAATGAAGGCCTGTTATGTGAGCCTGGATCAAAGGAAAACGACCCAGTTTTTAGTTCAACAGATCCCATAAGATCCAAAATATACAATTTATTTTAGGCATAATTTAGAGAACACTTAGCATCAATTCAAACCTAGTGCAGGATCAAAGAGCTGGAGGATCATAGAAGAAATTGGACTGTTTGACACCTTTATTCAAATAATCTTACCATATGCACTATCGAATATTTCAGTGTTCTGGGAAAATGAGCAAAAATGCAATACTTCAGTTGTATATGTGAGATCAGTGTGTGTTGCAAAATAAACAGAAAGGAAATAAAGCTCATCTAAGCATATACTTGCTAGAACTGTCAACCTAGAGGGGAATTTGGGGGGATGCCAGAAAGATCCTAAAACATTATATGGAAGAGGAAACCACAGATTCAGATGCATATTGGCGTTCTCAGTGCGTAGCAAGAAGGAGAATATTCTAGAAGCTTGTTTAGATATAGATGACTGGGCACTAGCTCTGCTTTCTGATTCAGTACCTCGGGAGTGGGGGTCATAGTTTTTCTTATGTGCCATGGAGTCAAGTACAACTCCTAGTGACCCTATGAACAACAGATCTTATCGTGAACTGAACTGAACTGTCCTCTCCTGTGCTACCCTTACAAGTTTTGACACACTAGAGCCCATTGCAGCTGTCACTGCATCAATCCACCTACTGGGGGTCTTCCTCTCTTTCATGACCTTTCCAAATATGATGTCGCTCCCCAAGGAATAGCCTCTCCTAGCAACATGTGAGACCAAGCTTTATCAACTTTGCCTCCAAGAAGAATTCTTACTGTGCTTTCTCAGACATATGTTTGTTCTTGGGGCAGTCCATAAGATACTCAGTGCTCTTCCCCAACACCACAGATCAAAGGCATCAATTTTTCTTCCGTCATCTTTTATTCATTCTCTGGCTATCAAATGCATAGCAAGTAATCAAAAAGACCAGGGTCTAAATCAGACACATCTTAGTCCTCAAACTGATATCATTGCTCCTCAGTAATTTGGAGAGGTTTCTAACTGCAGACTTTCACAGTGTGATGTCTTCTGATTTCCTAACTGCTGATACCAAGGATGTTTGTTGATTATGGATCCAAGCAAGATGAAGTCATTGACAACTTCAATCTTTTCTCTATCAATCATGATATGGCTTATTGATCTAGTGGTAATAACTTTTGTTTCCTTGACATAATTGGGCCATAAGGTTGGCATTTCCAACAAATATCTAGATAATATTTATGATGCTTCTCTGGGCATTAAAATTTGACCACTGACTATCCTGAGCCCATAGCAAGTAAATGAAACTAATGCAGGTAAAGAATTTAAGAAATACCCTAAAAAATGAGAACCTTCTTCCAGATCGGTGGGTGAAGTGAGTTAGTGTAGTGGATATTTAGTAACTTTGATATACTGAGTTAATTAATTCTCTTCCTGGCAACAGTGCCTTAATTTCCTTCTGGGATGCATCCTCCTTCCACACTTTTCATTTACATGTTTTGGGAGAATAGGGATAATTAAAGTTAATAAGACACAATAAGATTTTTCCCTGAAATGATGCAGAGGATATGTTCTTTTTATGTTAGATTGGAATCTGAAAAGACATAAATCTAGAGGCACCATTTTATCACTTTATCCATTGTGTTGGAATCAATGTTCTCACAGGCTATAAGTCACATTGGAGGAGACTGACCATCTTTTTTCTGTGAAGTGACAAGTAGATGTAAACCATGCCTCTATGAGCTGGCAGCATAACTCCTTACCACTAAGTCACCAGAGCTCCCTTATCATCTGGTAGAACCTAAAACTGAAGTCAGTGTTGAGTTGAGCCAAGCATTGAGAACTACCATATCTTACTGTTATCACTTGATCCTGGATCAAATACAGCACTTCGAATAGAGCTTGGATACAGCACTCTCCTTTTGGTTGGAACCAGAAGAATATCTATTTGTGTTTTATTGACTCTGAAAAGGCATTTGTATGGATCATAACAAATATGGCTGCTATTGAGGAAAAATGAAATCCCAGAACAGTTAACTGTGCTCATGCAAAACCTATACTTAGACCAAGAGGCTATTGTGCCAACAAAGTAAGGGGACAATGCATGACTTAAAATTAAGAAAGGCACACATTAGAGTTGTATCTTTCATCATATCTATTCAATTTGTATCCTGAGAAAATTATTGGAGAAGCTGGACTCTATGAAGAATAACGTGGCATCAGGATTACAGAAAGACTCATCAGCAACATGTGTTATGCAGATGACAAAATCTTTCTTGCTGAAAGTGAAGAGGACTTAAACACTGCAGGCTTCAATATGGATTGCATCTCAATGTCAAGAAAATAAAAATTCCCACCACTGGAAAGAAAGCCAACATCATAAAAATGGAGAAAAGACTGAAACTGTCAACTACTTCATCTTTACTTGAATCCACAATCAGTACACTCAGTACCAGCAGTCAGAAGTCCTAGAGACATATTGCACTAAGAAAATCTGCAGTAAGGGACCTCTCCAAATCACTGAGAAGCAATTGTATTAGGCTAAGTACTAAGGTAAACCTTATTTCAGACAATGGTCTTTACAATCATGTGCAATGCTGCTGAAAAACAAACAATTAATAAAGATAACAAGAGAAAAATTGATGCCCTGGAGTCTTAGAGAAGGTGCAGCCAGTGTGCTCATTGGAGGCAAGGATGGCAAAGCTTTATCTCATCCACTGTCGCTTGCTTCTAGAAAAGGCTATTCCTTGGAGAAGACATCATGCATGGAATGTTGAAAATATGGCAAAGGAGAGGAAGATCCTCTTCTAGGTAAACTGAAACAGCGGCTGCAGAATGGGTTTGAGTCAAAGATTGTTAGGTAATTCAGGTCTGTTGTTTACAGGGTCACTGTAGGTCATACTTGACTTGAAGGCACCTGAGAATAACAACTTGGGTATGGTTTGATCTCTTGTAAACAAAAAAGGCCATAACTCCCTTTGCTCTGTTGAAATTCAAGAGGTATATGGTATATGCTGTATTGTTTTCAGTTAAAACTCTATTCTAAAGGAGTTCTGTTGACAAAGTTTGTAGAGATTTATGATGCTAACCCAAAGGTTGCATCCCTCCAGCAGTTTGAGTCCACATTGCCTCCTTGGGAGAGTGATATGATATCTTTCCTTGCAAGTAAGCTCAGCTATGAGACAGTTCTAACTCCACAGCAATGAAAAAGAAGTGAGTAATAATTCACGTAACCTTTTTGCATTATTATTTGTATGCAAGACACATTTTCTGAATCTGTCTATGTTGTGATAGTAATCGATAAGAAGCAATTGTAGATTTGTGTACAGAATAATGTAGATGCTACCTTAAGGAAGTTTACAATGCAATTTACAAAGTCTGAAAAGAACTATAAAGGATTTACAGTTCTTAAAAATTCTACATGATATAATGTGTTAAAACCAGAGGTAGTAAAAGTTATAAGCCTAATCCTAACTCTGTCCTATTCTGTGCCATCCTCACACTTCCTGACACATTAGAGCTCATTACAGCAGTCACCATGTCAATCCACCCGGTGGAGGGTCTTCTACTCCTTTGCCTAATCTTTACCTTTCCAAGCATCATGTCCTTTTCCAAGGAATAGCTCCTCCTAGAAATATGCCCAACATTCTTATCTCCTATGAGCACTCTGGTTGTATCTTCTCCAAGACATTTTTATCCTTTTAGAAGTTCATAGGATGTTCAGTGCTTTTCTCCAACACCACAGCTCAAATGCACCAACACTTCTTCTGTCAACCTTCTTCATTGTCCAGCTCTCAGTTCATAGTAAGTGATTGGAAAGACCATGGCCTGTATCAGATGCACCTTAGTCCTCAAAGTGACATCATTACTTATCATTGATTTGGTGAAGCTCTAATGTCAGACTTTTCCAGTGCAGTGAGTCCCTGATTTTGTGATTACCAAGAAGGTTGATTCTGGATCCAAGTAAGATGAAGTTGTTGACAATTTCAGTCTTTCACCATCCATCATGATACTGCCTATCGGTCTAGCGGTAAGAAACTGCTTTCCTAACATGAAGATGCAATCCACATTGAAGACTGTATTATTTGATCTTCTGCAGCAAGTGCTTCAAGACCTCCACACTTTCAGCAAGCAAGGTTGTGTCATCAGCATAATACAAATTATTGATGAGTCTCCTTCTGATCTGACATTCCTCTTCATAGAGTCCAGCTTCTCAAATTATTTGCTTAGCATACAGATTGAATAGGTATGGGGAGAGAATACAAACCTGATGCAATCCCTTCCTAACTTTAAACCATGTAGAGAACTTTAATTAAGTATATTAAAAACAAAGATGATAATCAAAACATTGTTTTCTAAATTTTACTAAATTTTATTATCATGTATCCTCTTGAGGTTATGTATGCTTATCGTTACGGCTAGAATATGGTAAAATAGGATCTACTGAGAATCTATTACCAATTCCCTATTAAATATTATACCATTGTTGCTATGTGAAGTGAGGCCTGAAATCCACCATGGTGAAGGGATTTTTGTTTTGGAAATCAACAAGCACAACAAATCAAGGTTTCAATAAAAGAGTGATGGAGGACATTTTAGTAGTATAGATTAAAATTAGAAGCGTATTATGCCTGTAGTGGTTACATTGTGAAAATAAAAATACTCTTCTAACGTTGAAAAACAGTTGCCTGATTCAGTCAAGAAATATAACACTCACATCACTGATGAACAACTTCCTAGTATCACCAGATGGAAAAAGTCAAACAACTGTCATGTGTCAACTACATCTGCTCATCAGTTGTAAAAAGGAGTACAAAGTTCAGCAAAAAATCAATGCAAGCACATGGAGTTTATAATGTTGTTGTTATGTGCCGTCGAGTCGTTTGCAACTCATAGCGACCCTATGCACAGCAGCCCTAAACCCTGCTCTATCCTGCGCCAACCGCACTGCCTCTGACACACCCATCCCTATTACCCCAGTCACCGAATCAATCCATCTCATAGAGGGTCTTCCCCTCCT
>NW_006400040.1:2550672-2559744 GCF_000299155.1 Elephantulus edwardii | reverse complement strand
CCCCTTCTAAACCCAGCCTGGACTTTTGGCAGTTCTCTGTTGATGTTCTGTTTCAGTCATTTTTGGATAATCTTCAGTAGAATCTTGCTTGCGTGTGAAATCAATGATATTGTTCTATAATTTCTATACTCTGTTCGGTCACCCTTCTTTGGAATGGGACAAAATATAGATCTCTTCCAGTCAGTTGACCAAGTGGTTGTTCTCCAGATTTCTTGGCACAACTTGGTGAGCACATCCAGGGTAGCATCTGTTAGCTGAAATATGTCAATTGGTATACCATCTATTCTTGGGGTCTTATTTTTTGCTATTTCCTTCAAAGCAGCTTGAACTTCTTCCTTCATCACCAGAGCCTCTTGCTCAAATGTTATTTCATTAAATTCTTGTGTCTGCCTATTCCTTTCAATACAGTGACTCAGCATATTCTTTCCATCTTCTTTTAATACTCCCTGGATCATTTAATATTCTGTCTAAAGCATCCTTGGTTATCGCAACTCGAGGTTTGAATTTGTTCTTCAGTTCCTTGGGCTTAAGAAATGCTGAGCGAGTTCGGCCCTTTTGATTTTCCGACTCCAGCTTCTTGCACATTTCATTGTAATATTTTGCTTTGTCATTCCGTGCTGCCTTTTGAAATCTTCTGTTCAGCTCTTTAGTATCTTGAATTCTTCCTTGCGCTTTGGCTTCTCTGTGCTCCAGTGCAATATTCAGGATTTCTTCTTACATTCATTTTGGTCTTTTCTTCCTCTTCTGTCTTTGTAATGACCACCTGCACTCTTCCTGTATGATACATTTGACATCCTCCCACAATTCATCTGGTCTTCGCTCATTCGTGTTCAAGGCCTCAAACCTGTTCCTGAGATGGTTCTGAAATTCAAGTGAGATGAACTCAAAGTCATATTTTGGTTCCCGTGGATTTGGCTTAATTTTCCTCAGCTTTAACTTGCCTATGAGTAGCTGGCAGTGTGTTCTGCAATCAGCTCCTGGCCTTGTTTTCATGGCTGATATTGAGCTTCTTCAGAGGTTTTTTCTGCAGATATAATCGATCTGTTTCCTATGCATACCATCAGGTGAAATTCATGTGTATAACCTGCATTAATGTTTCTTATAAAATGTATTTGCAATGAATAGATCATTGTTCAAAATTCAATCGTTCTGTCTCCAGCTTAATTTCTCTCACCTAGTCCATATTTTCCAACTACTTTTAATGAAGCAAAGTTCATAAACTCTTAAAGGTAAATAATATAACAACCTAATTTTGACATAAAAACCCCTTAAGAAAGCAAAAACAACTCTAAAAATCATACAAGAGTTTGTAAATAAGTTGGGAGGAGATTGTCCATATTTCTCTCAGGGAGCTGCTGGTGAATTTACAGCCTCTGAAATCAGGTATGAGTTTATTCTGACTCAATGTCAATGAGTTTGGACTTCGAAAGAGTCTGATTCAGAGCCCTCATTTTTAAATACTAACAGAATACTGAACAATAACAAAAAACAAAGATTGTTGTAAAGTGTGTATGTTGTGTGACTACATGTCTATGAAGCCCAGAAAGAAAACTAGTTTACAATGTCAGAAGTGAGAATAGTAGTTACTTTGGGGAGCAGGCAATAAAGAGTAAGTGTTGGAGTTATCACTCCTATTCAATATTGTATTGGAAGTACTTGCTAGGAAAATATGATAAGAGAAGGAAATAAAGGGCATACAGATTGAAAAATAGATGGTGAAGGTGTTGCTATATTCAAATGACATGATAGTGTACACAGAAACTCCAAGGAATCAACAAAATACTTCTCAGAGCTAGTAGACCAATTTAGTAGAGTGGCAGGATATAAAAGCAAGATAAAAAAAAGTCAGTGAGTAGTGATTCAAAAATATCATTGCTCTATGTAGTATTCCATTGTCTATGTAGTATTCCATCCTATTCAAAAATATCATTGCTCTATGTAGTATTCCATTGTCTATGTAGTATTCCATCCTATCAATGTACCATAATTTCTCAATCCATTCAATTGTGGTTGGACATTTGGGCTTTAACTTGGGAGGGACTGGAGAGTATTACGCTAAACTAACTCAGTCCCATAGGGACAAATACTTTATAAGACCGTTATTGTAGAAATAGATAACTATTAGAGAGTGTTTGAAGATCTAAAGGGGAGAACAGATGGGTGGGGATGGGTGGAGGAGTTGGTAATCATAGGGTCACAAGGTTTGATGTCAAGGGGGTAGGTTGGGGAGGTGAGTGGATCTAGTGTGAGGGACAATGTATAAAACTTTGTAGGTAAACCAGAGTAAAACTTTAAAAAAAAATTTTAAAAATCAACAGGATTCCTCTACAGTAACAAAGAAAACACAGATAAGGGAACTAAAAGAGCAATACTATTTACAATAACCAACCACAAATTGAGATATTAGGAATAAACCTAACCAAAGACACAAAAACTTTTTACAAAGAAATCTACAAAACACTTCTGCAAGACACAGTAAAAGACCTAAAATAATAGAAAAGTGTTCCTTGTACATGGATAAGAAGACTCAATATAGTAAAAATTACAGTTTTACCAAAAAAGCAATCTGCCTGTTTAGCACAATTCCTATATAGATACCAAACTCATTTTTCGAAGAATAGAAAAGGCAATTGACAAGTTTATTTGTAGAAGAAAGAGGCCTCAAATAAGCAAAGCACATCTGAACAATAAGGAAATAATTGTTTTAAAGGAATATATGATCAGGCATAATACGTATGACAACAGCCCAGAATAAGAGATGAATTGCAAAAAGGACTGGGGGGTAGGGGAAGAAAGAGGTAATTGTGAACAATAAATGAATATTTTAATAAAAACAACAAAATGTGGACTATGGGAGGGGGAAAGGAAGGCGAGGTGGTAAAATGTGCAACAATGAATGAATGAAAATCTAACTTTTCTGTAAACTTTCATTAAAATCACAATTAAAATTAAAAAAAAAGAACAATGTGGGAAGCATAGCATTCCCTGTTCTCAAAACCTACTACACAACTGTAATAACCAAAATAGCACGGGACTAGTACAATAACATACACATAGACCAAGGGAATAGAATTGACAAACAAGAAATTAATTCATTCTGTCTGTGGTCAACTGATAGTAAACAAGGAAACAAAACCTATCAAATGGGGGAAAAAATAACCTTTTTAATAAATTGTGCTGGCAACGCTGAACTACTACTTTCAGAAAGCTGAAGCACGATACATACCTCTCACCACACACAAAAATCATCTTACGGTGGATCAGAGACCTACAGGTATTTCCCAAAACCAAAAAGAGACAAAGTAGTACCAAACTTAGAGGGTCTAACTCATGGTATAGAAAGACTGACAAATACTGCCAGAAATACATAACCAGGAAAGGATAAAATTGATGAATGGAAACATGTAAAGATTAAATCCCTATCAAAATAATTTTCCAACAGAGTGAAAAGAAAACCAACTGACTGGGGGAAAAATTTAAAAATTTATTTAAAAAATACATTTGGATGAAAAAAATTGTATCTTTAAATTTCACATTTTTTAGTGCTTTGAAAATATTTATGACATACAATGCTAAATATATGCAATTGTTATTAGATTTGTCATTATTACTGTATCTTATTGATGATGGTGATACTTTTTACTTATTAAAATATCTTAAATAGCAATATAAATGAAAATCTATGATCTCTTATAAAAAAGAGTAAGTTGGAATATTAGAGAAGTTTTAAGTGATAATAACTTTATATTGCTCAGTGCAATTTGTCTTGATGTCCTGACTAATGGTGCCAGTAGTGTTGATTGTGGAACTGAGCTGTAATTGTTAACAACTTCAGTCTCTTCTCCATCTACCATGGTGCTGCCAGCTGGCCGTCTGATGAGAATATTTGTCTTCTTGATGTTGAACTTCAATTCGTATAGAAGACTACCATCCTTGACCTTCTGCAGCAAGTACTTCAGGTCCTTCTTAGTTTCAGCAAGCAAGGTTTGTGCCATCTACATAATATAGGTTGTTGATGAGTCTTCTTCCAATTTGGATGTCACATGCCTCCTCAATAAAGCCCAGCTTCCCAAATGATCTGTTCTGCATGTAGATTAAAAAGGTACGGAGACAGGGTACATCCTTGATGCACTCCTTTTCTGATTTTGAACCATGAAGTGTTTCCTTACTCTGTTCTGAGGACTGCTTCCTGGTCTGAGGATAGTAAATATTCTGTCAGGGACCTCTCCAGAGTACTGAGAAGCAACAATGCCAGTCTAGAGACAAAAGTGCTCCTGATCCAGGTCACAGTCTTCACAATTACTTGCTATGCATCAGAAAGCTAGACAATGACTAGGGATGACAGAAGAATTGATGCATTTTAGTTATGGTGCTAGAGAAGAGTCTAGAACATACCATGGACTGTGAAGAAAACAAATAAGACTGTCTTGGAGAGGGTGAAACCAAGTTTCTTCTTGGAGGCTAGGATTTTGAAGCTTTGTCTCATATACTTTGGGCATGTGGCCAGAAGGGACTGATCTTTGGAGAAGGACATCATTTCAGAAGAATAGGGGACAGTGCAGGAGAGGAAGACCTTGGATGAGATGGATTGATATAGTAACTGGGGTAATGGGAGTAAGTGCGCCAGAGTCAATGAGACTGGTTCAGGATACGACAGACTTCAGAGCTGTTGTACATAGGGTCACTACGAGTCACAGGTGACTCAACACCACATAACAACAACAGCTTTCTTTTCATTAGTCTAGATTCAACATGTGTATTCATTTTGTAAGGAACTTAGTTGGTTCAGTAGTTAAGTGCTCAATTGCTAAATAAAAAATTGGCAGTTTGAGTCCACCATTCATTTCTAGGGAGAAAGATGTTTACCTCACAAAGATATCCATTGCCATGGTGGTGATTAAAACTCCCACAAAAAACTGCATGATGTAATTTTACCCTATCTTTGGGGTAGCTCTGAATCAGAATTGGTTCCATGGCAAACAATATTCATAGTGTGATAATTTCCGAAACCATAAACTTATTATTTATACACTGTTATGCACTATAATTCATTCATTACTTTATTTTTTAAGTAAAATATATAACATTATTATGCAGAAGAGAGTGAACACTTCAGCTAGTGTTCACCACATTGACAATGTAAGAAATTACCATTTACTGTATGTCACCAGTTTAGAATCACTGATTTATGGGAAACTCCTATTTCCTTTAATGTTATGTTAATTTGCCTTCACTTTGAAAGGACTGAACCAACTTCTGCTTGCAACAAATTCATCATTACAATCACCTTTACTCATTTACAATTTGCAAATCATAGGAGGCTTTGGAACTTTTTGTGGACTAACAAAACCAAACCAAAACAAAACACTTCAAACTCATTGTCATTGAGTTAAAACCCACTCACAGGTGACCCTCCTGCAGGCTTTCAGAGCTACAAATTACTTAGGAAGAGTTTGTGCATCTTTTGTGGATCCACTGTAGTATTCAAACTGCCAGAGAAGCATTGCCTTTTTGTTAGCAGTACAACTCCCTAAAGACTATGCCTTCAGAGCTTCCTACACTTTAAACTAAAGGAATTCTGGGTCTTTTCCAACTCAGTGGTACATAACAAAAGGAAGGCTAAATAATAGCTATGTGCACATATTTCACCTTAACCAACAAATTCAACTTAAATACGTGTTTTAAAATGGATGGAGTTAATAACTTGGGGATTGCTAGTATTCTTTTCTTTCATAAGAAGTTTTCTTGATTGTAATTTGTAAAGTGTTATTGTTGTTAGATGCCATCAAATACTATCATAGCGACCCTATGAACAAAAGATCTGAACTCTGTTCTATCCTGCACCATCCTTTCACTTCCTCACACACAGTACCTGTGTCAATCCACCCACTTGAGGATCTTACTCTTCTTTGTTGACCCTCCACTTTTCCCAGCATTATGTATTCCTCCAAGGAAAAGCCCCTCCTAATAACATGCACAAAGTTTGTGAGGGGAAGCCTCATCATTCTCGCCTCCAAAGAGCACTCCAGCTGCACCCTCTCCAAGACATATCTGTTGGTTCTCTTAGCCGTCAACGGGGTGTTCTGTGCTCTTCTCTAACACTGCAGCTCAAAGGTGTTAATTCTTTTTCTGTTATCCTTATTCAGTTTCCTTCTGTCAGACACATAGCAAATGATCAAAGAGAGTATGGCCTGAATCAGACACACCTTAGTCTTCAAAATGACATCAATACTCCTTAATAATTTGGAGAGGTCCTTTCCTTATTTCCTGTTTGCTGGTACCAAGGGTGTTAATTGTGGATCCAAGCAAGATGAAGCTGTTGACAGTTTCAATCTCCTCTCCATCCGTCAAGACACTATCACTCCAGTGGTAAGAATCTTTGTCTTCTTAACATTGAGATGCAATCCATACTGAAGGCTGCATTCCATAATCTTTTGCACAAGTTCTTTAAGTCCTACTCACTTTTAGGCAAGCAAGGTTGTGTCATCTGCATAACATAGGTTATTGATGAGTTTCCCTCCAATTCTGATGCCACATTCCTTTTCATAGAGCCCAACTTCTTGGATAATTTGCTCAGGATACAGACTGAATAATTCCACGTTCAATTGGACAATTCTTCTTAGAAATAGGAACAAATATAGGCCTCTTCCAAAACATTAGGCAGATAGCCATCCTCCAAATTTCCTGACATAGACCGGTGAGTGCATCCAAGTCTGCATCTGTTAATTGAAACAAGTCAATTGGTATCCCATTGATCCCTGGGGACTTATTTTTGCTAATGCCTTCAATGCAGCCTCCACTTCCTCTTTCATTACCATTGGCTCCTGTTCACATGGTACTTCCTGAAATTTTTCAGTGTCAATCAATTCTTTCTGATACAGTGACTCTGTGTATTCCCTCCATCTTCTTTTGGTTCTTTCTGAGTCATTCAATACATTGCCCATAGCATCTTTCAACATGGTGACATGGGGTCTAAATTTGTTTTTTCATTATTTCAGTGTGAGAAATGCAGAGAAGATTCTTCCCTTTTTACTCTCCAATTCCAGCTCTCAACATATTCCAGTATAATATTTTGCTTTGTCCTCCCAAGCTGTCCTTTGAAATCGTCTGTTCAGCTCTTTTTCTTTGACATATTTTCCTTTCTATTTGGCTTCCAAAAGTTCCAGTGCAATCTTTAGAGTCTCTCTGACATCCATTTCAGTTTTTTCTTTCTCTGTTTTTGTAACAACCTTTTTTCTTTCTTAATGGAGGATACCATTGAAATCATCCCACAGCTCATCTGGTCTTTTATCCTTAATGTTCAATGCCTCAAACCTATTCTTAAGATGATCATGAAATTCTGATGGAATTGATTCAAGATCATATCTTGGTTCCTGTGGGCATATTTTAACTGAATGTTGAAATTATCGAACAATGTCAATGATATCACATGTTAGCAAAATACTGCTGAATATCATTCAAAAGTGGATGAAACAGTACATGGATAGGGAATTGCCAGAAGTTCAAGTGGGATTTTGAAGAGGTCATGGCACAAAGCATGTCATTGCTGATGTCAGATGGATCCTGGCTGACAGTAAGGAATACCAGACAAATGTTTATTTGTGCTTTATTGACTATGAAAAGTCATTTGATGCTGTGGATCATGACAAGTTGTGGCTGACATTGAGAAGAATGGGCAATGCAGAGCACTCGATTGTGCTCAGGAGGAACCTATACCTGGACCAGGAGGCTGTTGTGTAAGGTGAACAGAGGAGCTCTGTATGGTTTTGTATTGGGAAGGGAGTACATCAGTGATGTATTCTGTATCCATAGCTGTTCAATCTATATGCTGAGAAAATTATCCAAGAAGCTAGACCCTATGAAGAGTAATCTGGCATTAGTGTTGGAGGGAGAGTCATCAATAACCTGCATTTTGCAAATAACACAATCTTGCTTGCTGAAAGTGAGGAGGATTTGAAGCATTTATTGCAGAAGATCAAGGAATGCAGCATTCAATATGGATTGTGTCTCAATATCAAGAAAACAAAGATTATTACCACTGGAGCAATAGGCAATGTCATGGATTGAGAGGATATTGAAACTGTCAATAGCTTCATCTTGCATAGATCCACAATTAACACCCTTGGTACCAGCTGTCAGGAAATAAGGAGATGCATTTCAATGGGAAAATCTGCAGTTAAAGGCCTTTCGAAATTATTCAAGAGTAGTGATGTCAGTTTGAGGACTAAGGCATGTCTGATTCAGGCCCTAGTCTTTCAGATTACTGGATATGCATCTGAGATCTGGACAATGAATAAGGATGACAGAAAAATAACTGATGCCTTTGAGCTGTCGCGTTGGAGAGGGCCACTGAACACCCCATGAATGGCTAAGAAAATGAATAGATATGTCTATTCAGAGGATATAGCCAGAATGCTCTTTAAAAGCAAGAATGCTGAGACTTTACCTCACATACTTTGGACATATTGCTAGGAGGTGCTATTCCTTGGAGAGGGACATGATGTTGGCAAGGCTAGAGGGTTGGCCAAGGAGAGGAAGACCCTCAACCAGGTGGACTGACAAGGTGACTGCTGCAATGGGCTCTTGTGTGTCAGGAAGTGTGAGGATGGTGTAGGATGGGACTGGTTTCAAATCTTTTGTTCATTAGGTCACTATGAGTCACATTTAACTCAATGGCACCTAACAACAACAACAACAACACAGATTGAATAGGTATGGAGAGATACTACAACCCTGACATACTCCTTTCTCAATTTTAAGCCATGCTGTGCTCCCCAGCTCTGTTCACACAACAGCCTGCAGGTCCAGGTGTAGATTTCTCATGAACACAATTAATTGCTCTGGGATTCCCATTCTTCTCAATTTGGAAAGTATAGACTGTGTGTGTGTGTGTGTGTGTGTGTGTGTGTGTGTGTGTACGCGCGCACGCACGCGGGTGCTACCCATTTATGTTTTGTTGGGTTTTTTATGGGAAAAAACATATTGGGGGTACAAGGAGGTGAGGGTTGGGGGCAGAAGGGTGAGGATGGGCAGGGATACAGTTGCAGAGCTGTAGAAATTGGTTGGTGGGCG
>NW_006400040.1:2531382-2549658 GCF_000299155.1 Elephantulus edwardii | reverse complement strand
CTCGACGGGCGTGCGTCATCTCTCGGTGGGCGCAGGTCATCTCATGCATGGGCAGCTGGCGGTTGCGCACCATCCGCCAGAGCAGGCGGCTAGCAGGCATGTGCCATCTCCCACACGTACAACTGGCAGGCGTGCACCATCTCTTGCATGGGCGGCCGGGCGAGTGTCATCTTCCACATGGGTGGCTTGCGGGCGCAAGCCATCTACCACGCGTCATCTCCCACACAGGCGGCTGGTGGTCATGCGTCATCTCGCGCGCAGGAGGCCAGTGGCCGCCCGCTTCCCCTGCCACCATCTTGGCTCCAAGAATTCTCCCCAGAACCAGTCCACTTTGCCACAGTGTGGCGGCTTTGCTGCACCAGTCCTGGGGAGGCCCAGTGCCCACTCTTCATCCTGGGTGAGGGATTCCATAGGTTCCGGCTGTGGGAGCTTCATAGAGCTGCGGCTTCAGTGCAGCACAGTGCGGGCTCTGCGGGAGGGGGTTGGAAGCTATGGCACTCACCCATTCTTCCTTGGGAATCCTTGAATTCCTGTTGTTGAGTCTCAATCCTCACTGAAGACCAGTAATCAAGTGTTTAACTGTTCAATTATCAATAAACAGAAGTCTGTAGAAGGCCATAGTGGCCCTGTTCCAAGTGGTCCGCTGCTCCCACAGCTCACCACGTTGTCTCTGCCTCCGCCGCCATCTTGGATCTCTCTTGTTGGCGTTTTTGTTCATTTATTGTTGTACATTCCTTTTCTTTTCTCCCCCTTCCCCAGTAAGTAGACTTTTGTATGACTCAGTAAATTCCCAAATATTATAAAGTGTCCACACGGTACTCAGTGTAAATGTGTGTGAGTTAACCATAATGAAAAGGAATTTTATTGTAATTGCAGTTGTGATGAATGTCCTAATTAAATGTCCTAATAAGAAGTATTAATTCAAATTGGAATTTGTTATCAATCCACCAACATAGAAATATACAAGACTTGAAAAAAAATGAATATATAAATCTAAAATTTTTTAAAAATCAATTCTTTTGGGCATAATTAACTGCACAGATCTTAAAATTGCAGAGCTAGAGACAAATTTCAGATAATTTGCCTGAACTCCTTTATTTGAAGTTCATGGCTTAAAGTAGCTAAATTACAATTATACAGGTAATTGAACTAATTACTGATTGAACTGAAACCTGAAATATATGGGTTGTGTCTGTGTGGATCACAACAAATTGTGGCTAACCTTGAGAAAAATGGGAATCCCAGAACATTTGATTTTGCTTATATGAAACCTGAAATTGGACCAGGAAGCAGTGGTCAGAACAGAACAAGAAAACACTGCATGGTTCAAAATCAGAAAGAGACTGCATCAGGAATGCATCCTTTCTTCATACCTTTTAAATATACATGCAGAACTGATCATTTGAGACACTGGACTTTATTAGGAGAAATGTGGCATCAGGATGGAGGAAGACTCATCAGCAACCTACATTATGCAGATGACACAACCTTTCCCACTGAAACTAATGAGAACTTGAAGCATTTGCTGCAGAAGGTCAAGGACTGTAGTCTTCATTTCAAGCACATCAAGAAGACAAATATCCTCACAATTAGGCCAATTGACAGCATCATGATAGAGAGAGAAAATGTTGAGTTTGTTAACAATTTCAGCTTGCGTAGCTCCAAAATCAGCATTCTTAGCACCAGGAACCAAGAAAACAAATTGCTCTGTGGAAAGCTGCTGACAGATACCTCTCCAGAGTGCTAAAGAGCCATGCTGTCAGTCTGGAGACTAAGGTGCACTTGATTCATGCCATGGTCTTCACAATTACTTGATATGAATCAGAGAACTGGACTATTACTAGTGTTGATGCAAGAATAATGGATGTCTTTGAGTTGTGGTGCTGAAGAAGAGTGTTGAATATGGACTGGAAAAGAAAAAACAGGTTTATCTCAGAGAGCATGAAACCAGGCTGCTTCTTGGAGGCAAGGATTTTGAAGCTCTGTCTCACATACTTTGGGCATGTGGCCAACAGGAACCAATCCCTGGAGAGGGACATGATGCTTGGAAGGAGAAAGGAACAATGCAAGGTGAAAGGCCTGTGATTTGCAACCCTGGAAACCCAATGGAAGGTTCTAACTCAATGGAAATGAGAAAAGCTTTTTTTTGTTTGTTTGGTTTTAGTAGTTTCTTCACTGAATCTTTGTGGTCCAGTGATCTAGAATTTGGCTGCTAACCAAAAGGTCAGCAGTTTGAACCCACTCTGTGACTCTGCAAGAGAAAGATCTAGCAATCTACTCCTAACATGACTGTGGCAGAAACAAGGAGAAAGTCTAGCCTGTTGTATAAGGTCAATATAACCAGAATAAACTCAAAGGCACAAAACAACAACACTCTCAACCCTAATAAAAAAAACAGTACTATAATAATTACAACTGTATATGAATAAAACATTAATTACTGCCATCGGGTCACTTGTGAGTCATAGTGGCTCTATGGACAATAGCTTTGAACCCTGCTCTACCCTGAGCCAGTCTTCACTGTCTCCAACAAACCTACCCCCATTAGCCCTATTACTGTGTCAATCCATCTAACACAGTACTTTTTATTCAAAAGAGGACTTTGCGACCAATCTTAATCTTGTCAGCTGGAGCAGGTGTCCTCCAGAATACAATATGCAAGGAATAAGGGAGTACATTATATTCTGGTACATAATTTCACATATAATATCCATTTATCCTTCTTTGTATTGCACCAGTGACATGGTATGTGTGAACTACAAGGAAGTCTAGGAAAGGCAGAGGAATACATTTTTATTAGGTGGTGTAGTTTATAAAGAGTTGGGCTACTACCCAAAGACTACGTATTTCTGGCAGTTTGAGTCACCAGTGGTGAAGAAAGTCTCCATACACAGACTAGGAAGTAGAACACAGAACACAGTAAGGAAACATTGCATGGTTCAAAATCGGGAAAGTGTTGTACCCTGTCTCCATATATTTTCAATCTATTTACAGAACAGATCATGTGGGAGGCTGGGCTTTATGAGGAGGAATGTGACATCAGGATTGGTGGAAGACTCATCAACAACCTGAGTTATTCAGATGGCACAACCTTGCTTACTGAAACTGAGAGGATCTGAAGCACTTGCTACAGAATGGACTCTGTCGCCTTCAATATTGATTGAAACTTAACATCAAGAAGACAAAGATTCTCACCACTGGGCCAATTGGCAGCACCATAATAGATGTAGAAGAGATTGAGGTTGTTAACAATTTCAGCTTTCTCAACTCCACAACAGACACTCTTAGCACTAGCAGTTAAGAAATCAAAAGACAAATTGCACTGGGAAAATCTGCAGTCAAGGACCTCTCCAGAGGACTGAGAAGCAACAATGTCACAAGGAACTCATATTATTCAAAATGGGTGACCCTGAAGGACATTATGCTGAGTGAAATATCCCAGTCACAAAAGGACAAATACTGGTGCCACTGCTGTAGAATGGGACTGACATCAGGGTTTGGGTTAGACTGAGAAAAACTGGATAAATTACGTATACTGCATTGAAACAGATAAGGGAGAGAACAATTTAAAAGCAACATATGATAGGGTATTATGGTAATCACAAGAGTCCAGAATTAAGGTTGCATAGCAGAATGTACTCGGGGCGATGGGGCTGGGGTGGGGGTGCAGGGGGATTGTATATTAATGAAAGAATTTTTCTTTTACCTTTCAAAGAGAGGAGCTAACTGGGGCAGAGCAGGGAGTGGTGGGCAGGGAGAAAAGGGCAACCATGAATGAATGGAAATTCAAAATCTCTATAAATCTTCATTAAAATTAATAAAATTTAAAAAAAGAAGCAACAATTTCAGTCTTTATGGACAAGAAAATAACCTCTTGTATGGTAACAAGACTTACCTGTATGCTTCCAACCAGTCCTAGCTAATCTCATTTCACATTTTAGGAGAACTGGTGAGATGTTGTGTAAAAGCTATTATACTAGAAGCCCTGAATAAAGTTCTAGATCAACTGCTTACTTTCTGTGTATCATTCAGTGATAAACTTGACATCTTTAAATCTCAGTTTCTCCATTTATAAAAAAGAGATGTAATTTGCTCTTTATAATTAAGATTGCTGTGAGAGGTAGATAACATCATAAATATGAAAGTGATAATAGTATAAATATTCTTCTCAAACTTTAATTTTGTTGCTGTTATTGTACCATTTAATGTAGAAAGAAAAGATTTATCCTGGGGATATTAAATATATATTCTCCCAAGTACCGCTTCAGAAATCTTAATTCCATAAATCCAAGGGAGAGACAAGTAATCTGATTTCTTTCAAAACATTCCAAGTAATTCTAATGTACATGTTTCATGGCTAATTATTTAAAATATAGTTATAACATGTCATAAATTCCAAGGAGCAAAAGTCTTAATCAATGTAAATATTTTTGAACCAAGAAAAGTAGATCTTGATCAATAATTACTTTTTCTTTTTTTATCATGATTCTAAAAATGTAAGTTGCTGTCAATTACTTACCATGGTTCTTCAAAGCCATTGTCTGTGTAACTTCTGCCAAATGACTCAATAGAAATAGCCAAGTGTTTGTGTTCACCAGTGGGGATTAGATAACTAACAATTTAACTAAGGTAGAAAGCAAAGCATCCTTGGAAGGCCCTCCTGCAAATAAAGTATATAGAATCCTAACATTGATATTGGCCAGTATTGTCATCTACTAGCCTCAAAATGAATCATTACTGAGGCAGAAAGGAAAATCTCTATTCCATGAAAAAAAAGAAGAGCCAAGAGGACAAAACATCCTATGTGTTGAGTTCCCTGTGTATCTAAAGAGCAGAAAATGGGACATGGGGGCACAGGGCTGTAAGTATCTTTCTGAAAGGGCCAGAGGAAGTGAGAATAGCACAAGCCCTCACTGGCCCAGAGCAGAAAGCAGATAAAGAGCCCATAGCCAAGCCCCATGGCACCTCTAGAGCCACAGAGGCAGCAAGAGGTACATTTATTCATTGTTGATTCACAGACTGGCAAGTGTGAGGCTGGGGCTTAGGAAAGGCAAAGAATATCTCACAATACAAGTGCAGGTTTAGTCCAGCAGACTCAAATCAGATTAACACCAAAACACAATTCCTTAACTAGTAAAAGTCCTGGTTTCAGATCAGAAGTCAAATAATTCAGCAAGGGTTCCGCAGAGCAGTTACAAGTCAGTTTCCAGAGTAATTATCAAACAAGAACAGTAAAGCCTTTAACTTTGGCCTTTATCTTAGGACTCCTCTGATTACAACTTGCCACAGTCTCACCACCACCCACCAGGGTCTTGCTACCAGGTTCTCATTATCACTATCAGGGTCTTGCTGCAGTTTCCACCAAGTCCTCCTGCTGTTCAGGATAGGAAGTGCTCTCTCTTGTTCTCTCTCACTCACGCGCTCTCTCTTTCTCTGTCTCTCTCTGTCACCATAGTTCCACAGCTTTTGATAATTTGCAAGACCATGTGTCTGCAGTTAAGGTAGCTAGAGACCAGAGGTGGCTAAGGTAACCGCTAAAAAGGATAACTTTAGGCTAACACCACCCTATACTAAAACTTCATCCAAGAGGTAGAGCTGTAACACTGGATAGACAGCACAAGATGGCAAACCTGTGCAAAGCAGTGGCAGAGAAGTGGTGACAGCAAGGAAAACAGAACTAGAATACTTAAACAAGAGAAGTTGTGGGTTGCTGGCTGATAGAGAAAGAAAGCTGAATACCTTTGGGAGGAGATTTACTGCAAAGTGGGTGCCTTTAGGCATTTGCCAGAAAGCTAAGTCAGGGGATGTAAGGAGCTAACACCAAGTACCTTTGGTTCTATGTTCGGTTAGCTGACAAATGTCCTTTGGGGAACATTTAAAATGACAGAGCTAAAGAGCTCTGCCAAGCAAGACAGAGGCCAAGATTTTGCTGAAGGTCATAAAGAGGAATATTTGTGGTTTATCTGAGGAGGGAAGGTGTCTTGATTGAAAAACTGTGTCCCAAGTTTCTCTTGATTTTTTAATTGGACCTGTTACTTCCTTAATAACCCTCCTACTCATGAGTATTTTCTGTTAGGTCTGTGTGGTCATTGCAACAAATTAACTCCAAAGATAAGTAGAGAGTGACACAGAAGAAAAGATCGGTGTTAGAATTGGTTAAAAGATTCAGATAATGGAGGAAAAGGGCATTTCAACATTGGGCTGTTGCTGACCAGTATTCTCCTTTCCCCTTGGGAAGTTAGAAGAGTCAGACTACAGTGCCTCCGTGATTATTGCACAATCTATTGGATTGTGCAAAATATTATAATGAAATGTGAGAAGACTGCATTTCTTAAGTTGAAGGAACTGAAGAACACATTTAAGGCTCAAATTACAACAGTTAAGGATTCTACCTCTGGTGGCCTAGTGGCAAGAAGCTGAACTGCAACCCCAAAGGTACCTGGTTCAAGGACACAAGCTGCTCCACGGGAGAAGAATGAACAATTTCTGCCTATGTAATTAACTGACTCTGAAAATCCACCCAAGGGTCAGCTATGGGTTGGTTCCAACTCTATGGTACATAACAACAACAAGGGCAGAATATTGAATGATCCAGGAAGCCTTAAAAGAAGAGAAAGGAGTATACAGAATCACTGTACCAAAAAGAACTGGCCAACACAAATTTATTTCATAAAACTTGTGTTCAAGAGGCAATGGTGGTAAAGAAGGAAGTTCAAGCTAGTCTGAAAGAATTGGCAAAAAGCAAGGCCCCAGGAATTGATGGAATACCAATTGATGTATTTCAACAAACAGATGCTGCCCTGGATGTGCTCACCAAGGAAGTGCTGAGAAATCTGAAGGACAACTACAGGGATCCATATTTATTCCTATTCTTAAAAAAAAAAAAAAGGAAACCCAATAGAGTGCAGAAATTATCAAACAGTATCACTAATATCACACGCAAGCAAAATCTTGCTAAAGATTTTCTAAAAGTGACTAGAATAGTACATAGAGAACTACAAGAAATATAAGTTGGGTTTAGAAAAGCCCATGGTACCAGGGACATCATTGCCAATGTCAGATGGATCTTGGATGAAAGCAAAGAGTACTAGAGGAATATCTATCTATGATTCATTAAGTATGCAAAGGTATTTGACTATGTGGATTGCAACAAAGTGTGGTTAACCTTGAGAAGAATCGGAATCCCAGGACAACTGACTTTGCTCATGTGAAACCTATATTTGTACCAGGAGGCAGCAGTTAGAACAGAACAAGGAAATACTGCATGGTCCAAAATCAGGAAAGGAGTGCATCAGCGATGTATCCTGTCACCATAAATTTTCAATTTGTATACAGATCAGTTGAGAGGCCGGACTTTATGAGGAGGAATGTGATGCCAGGATTGGGGGAAGACTCATCAACAACCTGATTTATGCAGATGCGTAACAACCTATATTACACACAACCTTGCTTGCTGAAACTGAGGAGGGCCTGAAGTATTTGCTGAAGAGGGTCAAGAACTGTAGTTTGCAATATGGATTGAAGCTCAATATCAAGAAGACAAAGATTCTCACCACTGGGTCAATTGACAGCACCATGATCAATGGAGAAGAGATTGAGGTTGTTACCAACTTCAACTTGCTTGGCTCCACAAAAAATACTCTTAGCACCAGCAGTCAGGAAACCAAAACATGAATTGCACTGGGAAAAGATACTGTCAGGGACCTCTCCAGAGCACTGAGAAGCAACAATATCAGACTAGAGACTAAGGTGCACCTAATGTAGGTCATGGTCTTCCCAATTACTTGCTATGCATCAGAAAGCTGGATAATGACTAAAGATGACAGAAGAATTGACGCCTTCAAGCTGTGGTGCTTGAGAAGAGTATTTAACATACAATGGACCATCGAGTAAACAATTAACTCTGTCTTGGAGAGGTGAAACCAAGTTTCCTCTTGGAGGCTAGAATTTTGAGCCTCCATCTCACATATTTTGGGCACATGGCCAGGTGCTCAAAAGGGTGGAGGGACAATAAGAGACAGGAACACCCCAGATAAAATGGATTGATACAGTAACTGGGGCAATGGGGGTAGATATGTTGGAGTCAGTGAGATTGGCTCAGGACAGCACAGCCTTCAGAGCTATTGTACACTATAGCTATTCTGTTGCTATGAGTCACAGGCAACTCTATGATACATAACAACATCAACAACTTAGATATATAGTGCTACTGTAACAGAAATACTATATACAGACAGTTTTACCAAACTGAACATTTTTCTCTCACAGTTAAAGCTAAAATTCTTAATTCAATGTGAAGTTCTAGAGTAAGGTATTTTCTCTTTGTTAGCTCTGGGAAAAGTTCTTTATCGGCAATCTTCCTCTGAATCTAAGAGGTCCACAGGCCAGGGACCCGGAGCTCAAAGGACATGCTCCATTCTCATCTCTTTTTTCTTGGTTGTAGACTTGAGTCCCACTGATTTTTGCTTGCTTACTTAATATTTTTTTATATTTCAAAAGAGATTAAGTCAAGAAACTGCCTAATTTTATAGAATGTGCCTGTTAGTATGTTGTAGTCATTGTGTACTGTCGAGTTGGAATCAACCCATAGCTAACCTTCTAGTTAGTTTTCAGAGGCCGTTAATGACATGGTAGGAGACTGCTCATCTTTCTCCAGTGAAGCAAATGGTGAGTTTGAACTGCACCATCTGTGGGGGTTATGCTAATTCAGCCTCATTAACACAAAAGGCATTAGGATTTATAACACCTAGAGAAATTATCTCAGAACACAAAGTGGAGAACAATTACATAATACTGAGTATCATGCCCTAGTGACATGGACACATATTTTGGGATACACAATTCAATCCATACTATATAAGCATTAAATGGGATACCCACAAAGTTTCACCGATTTACATCTTGTTGAGAAAAACAAAAAGCTGCTTTCCAGTTGACTCAAAATCATAGTGACCCCAAGTGTAGTATAGTAGAATGGTGCTGCATAGCTTTTAAAGTATGATGTTTTAGAAGTAGGTTATCATGCCTTTATTCTGAAGCACCTCTGAGAAGACTTTAATCTCTTTCTCTTTAGTAAGCAGGCAAGAAGTTTAACCTTTTGCACCTCTCCAGGACTCCTACATGTCATTTTAGTCCCTGAAAAATAAAATTACTCAGTATTACTTCGAATTTAATGATAAAGAGAGTAAGACTCAGATGTCATAGAACATAGTTCAAATCTCTAGTGCCATCTGCAACAAACTTTGAAAACTCTTTAAAGTGTGAGTATCAAATCTTTACACTTTCCATTTTCCACAGAGCAACAATTGGCTAGAAGCCAGACTTTGTAGAAGCTTTTGGGGTGTAAAGGTGGCTGTTATTTGTCCTGATGGGCTTCAACACAAAAATCAATATTTTCCCATTACCAGTTTTGCCTCTTGACATTTTTGTGTCAGAAATTTCTATTGTAGTTATTTTTCTCTTCAATATTGACTACATATAACACATGGCAGATTGTGTGTGGTAAAACCACACTTGTCTCTAAGAGAGCTGTCCCAGTCAGAAATTAAGAGGACAATAATGATAATAATACTCAATGTCATTTACTTTTGTAAATGAAGCTCCATATATAAAGCTATATAAAGCTCCACTCTATTTTAACAGCAAGAAATTGAAATAAAAAGCTGAACTTTTTTAGAGACATAAAAACGAATGTGCAATTGCTTAAAAAACCCGAGAAAGGTAAAATCAAGCAATTGAAAAGTCTAACATTTTTAAAGAAAATGAATCAAACAGTGTCATGTTCATTTGCTAACTAAAAAGTAAAGATAAATCTAGTATATACTAATGTTTCAATTAATAACCATAATAAAGCAACCTAATATACAGAGTTGCATAGTAACAAGATTATTAATAAATAAAAATAATCAAACAAGGCTCGAGTTTCATTCCAATACATTTTTTATTCACTTGAAGGAAGTATTAATATATAAATGTACTCTGTGATTGCTGGAAGCTAAGTGATCATAATGCATTAATGAGAAAACTTCTAGGAAATGAAGCAAAATAATGGAAATATAGAAAATATTTTCATTTAGAAAAAAAGTCTTGTACACCATGTGATAGCTTACTATCCATAGCTAAAAAAAAATAAAATACAAAGCTGTAGCAGATGTGCAGCAGAAACCAAGAGAAATTTTCACTTGCGCTAATCTGAGCTGACAGCTGTTATTAGGGCTGACTCTGTAATACTTCTGTCATCACTTCTTAAAACCAGCTTTTGAATTGTGGAGAGGGAAATTTGCAAATATGAGAGGGAAACTTTAGGGATATAAAGGGGGTTGCTATCAGCCCTACAGTTCATCACCTTTTAAACTCACAATCAATACTTTTCCATTACCAGCCTTGCCTCCAGACATTTTTATGTGGAAGCACTGAAAATATAGCTTTTAGTGTGGTTATTCCTCTCCACTATATTGACCACATTTTCTGAAGGAGCTCATTTAATATTCTGAAATTATTGTGCTGTAGATAAACTTCAAATGAATATACCTTCATGTGTAAATGCTGCCGTGACTCCAGCAGAAGCTTTATAATGTAGTGACAAATAGCATACACTTGATGGTCAGTTAGTTGGTCCAGGTTCAAATACTCTCCTCATCACTTTGTGGCCCCGGACAAATTATTTCATCTCTGTGATTCTCTATTTTCTCTACTGCAAAATAGGGACAAAAGTAGCATCTAACAATATCAAGGATATCATGAAGATTAAAATTTATATGCATCAGGAGTAACAATTTCAAAAAATACTACATAACTTGGGAGAGACTGGAGAGAATTATGCTAAGTGAACTAACTCAGTCTCATAAGGACAAATACTGCAGAAGACCACTATTGTAAAAATAGAAGGATAACTAGTAAAACATGTGTGGCAACCCAAAGGGAGATGGGCTAGGAGTGGAATGGTGAGGATGGGTAGGAGTGAAACCACAGAGTTCCACAGTTTGGTGGGTGGAGGGAGGGAGAAAGGAAATGAGAGGGAGCCCAGTGAAACTACAGGGTAATGATGATGGGCAAGATCCAATGGTGATTAATATCATAAGACATAATGCATGAGAATGATTGTATGAAACACAATATGAATGAGGAATAATATGATACACAATGTATATGTACTTTGTAAACGGACCAATTTAAAAAAAACAAACAACACAACAAGGTAATCTACTACAAAAAAATTATATATAGATGTGTGTGTGTGTGTGTGTGTGTGTGTGTGTGTGTGTGTTCATGATGGTGCTATGGCTAAAGAATTCAACTGTTAACTAAAAGGTCATCAATTTGAACTCAATTTAAAAAAAATAAAAATAACACAGCCTGCTTTTGCGAAGATTTACAGTCTTGGAAATCTATAACGTCCAGTGGTGTCACTACGAGTCGGAATCCAATGGCAGTGAAAGGGGGCGGTTTGGTTTTGTTATATGCATTGTGTGCATATGTACATATCATATGTAATGTGTATATGTGCAGAGAAATACATTTTATTTGTGTATTGATTAAGAGCCATGTCTAGCACATCATACACATTTTTAAAATATTAAATGGTACTGTTGTTACAGTTATTTGTTATCTGTGTTATTATAAAGGTGGACACAAAATCTAGGCCACAGATCAGACCAGGGGTTTGATAAATTCAGAATCACTATCTTTTATAAAAAGCTTAACTGATGAGAAAAGTCTAATCAAACATCGTTCAATTTTTTCAGAAGATTTTCTTAAGGAAGTTAAATTTACAGATAGGACTACCTGTTTAGTATTGTGTATACACATGAAGAATATATTGCGACTCATCTTCCAGTTGTTTTATCAACTCAGTCACCAGATAGAAAGCATCAAAATTTCCGTAATTTCACATTCAGTTTGTGAGAATTGCATTACAATATAGGAGGCAGCACGCGGTTCGAGTCCACCAGCTGATCTGTGGGAGAGGATGGGCGATCTCCTCCCATGTGATGAATTGCCTCTGAAAACCCACCAGAGAATCAGCTATGAGTCTGTTCTGATGCTATGGTACACAACAAGAACAATTACTTTAAAGTATTATTAAGGAGCCATACTTTTTATTTTCATTAATCAAAGTAATTTGTACATAAAACAAGCATGGGTACAAGATTATATAGTTCTTACTTTTGCTATAAATTTTCCTTAAAATAACAATTACCCTTTTCTGATGCATCCTTTCAAATATAGTTCTTCTGATTTTTTTATCTGACAGAAATGGATTCTCCCACCTGCTTAGTATTTAATGAGTTAAAAATTCAAAAGTTTCCTTTATCTTTAAAAAAAAGAACCACAAACAAAACAAAACCACACCAAAGCCCCACTCTCTAACTTCCCAGCACTTTATTTCTACAAAATCTCTTTGCAGGCACCAATATTTTCAAATGTTAGTGATAGTCTGAGAAGAAATAAGTTTTTTCATTACTTCCTTGAAAGAAGTCCATAGCAGAAAGACAAAGTATTAGCTTTTACTGAGATTGCCAGATATGTTTTTCTTCTATGGCTTTTTTTACATTTCTCTGAAATTTAGTGATAAGTTTTTCCAATCAAATATTTTGAAACAGGAAAACTACATTTTTAATTTTAAATTGAGCGTAAGCACCTTTTTTTATTCATTCAACGTTGCACATTTTCTTCCCTTCCTTCTCCCTCCCTCAATTCACTTTGTAATGCACCTCTTGTTCCAGATTGTTGTCATATATATAATGCCTACTCATATATTCCTTTCTGACACTTCTCCCCTTCACTTGTAAACTGAGCATAATCTTGAGACTAAAATTCTAACTAACAGTGGTTATTCTTTGCTTTGTCATTTTAAATATCTCAAAAATGCATTCGTTTTAGTTGATTAACAAGAAACAACTGAAATGTACGGGATAACCGAATCTTAAGGGAACTGATAGAATCCTTCCTGCCAGATAAACATGCTTCAAAGAAGGCATTAACTGTCACATATCTACAGCTTCAGCTGTTTGAAAGTTTTGATTATAGCCTGAATGTCAAAATTCAGCTGCCAACACTAAGCTTTCAGCCTTTAAAATGTTCTATGGAGTGCTTGTCCCTTAGGGCATAAATACCAAGGAGCAACTGAGCTGCCCAACAGTTTGACAGCTTCTCCTAGTTCAGGGAGAGCCTTGCATCTGTGCAAATCTAGGAATCATCACTGCAGCTTTAAGACGAGAAGTGATCAGATTATAACCTCTCAGAAAATGGCACAGGAGGCCGTTTAATTATAGATGTTTGAATGGCTTTGGGGTCTTTGGGAAATTCAGCTAACTTTACCTACATTCCTTTGTTCACAGCTGGGCAGAAAGCTCTTAAAAACTGGTTTGACCAAGATTCTCAAGGTGGAAAACAATATTCTAAGACCAGCTCCTTCCTCTGCTGACGACCCTGTTAGGCAGAAACAATTTCCCCAATTATGGCGGCAAATATCTCATCATGCATTGCATAACACATATTATTTTATCTTCCTAAAATAAATTATTCATGTTATTTGAAAATTCACCTGGGAGCTGTAGGTCAAATATCCATTTACTGCTAAAACAGAGTTAACATTTTTTCTTTCTCCTGATTCATTAGCTGTTTACACAAAACATTGCTTGAATATAACACATTTTCCTCAGAGCAGTTTTCCTATAGCAAAGCACATCTTTGTTTTATTTTGCATCTCTAAACTCAAAAAGAGATTATCAGTGGCCATGAAGGAAATCATCTTCAAAAAATTTATATCAGATTAAAAATAAACACCTCTTAGATACTTTCTTTTCAGAGACCATCAGATGACAAAAACATCCTGTAATGGAAAAATCTGACTCAGTCAAACTATGTTATTTCCATACCCATCTCTTGCTAAGAGTCTGACAAGAGTAAAAATATTTACTTCTCTTGGTCTATGGTCATTTCTAGCCAGTCTTGAACATACCACGGAAAGCCAGGGGAAAAAAATAGGTCTGTCTTGGAGAGGGTGAAACCAAGTTTCTGGAGCCTAGGATTGTGAAGCTCTGTATCATATATTTTGGGCATGTGGCCAGGAGAGACTAATCCTTGGAAAAAGACATCATGCTCAGAAGGGTTGAGGGACAGCACAGGAGAAGACAACCCCAAATGAGATGGATTGATTAAATAACTGAGACAATGGTGGTTGGTGTGTCAGAATCAGTGAGACTGGCAGAAACTCAAGTTGTATTCAGAAGAGCCCGTGGAATGAGGGACATTATTGCTGACATTAGCTACATCTTGACTGAAATCAGAGAATACCATAAAGTATCTCCAAAGGCATTAGACTACATGGATCATAATAAATTAATATAACATTGAGAATTAAAATTCCATTTCAAATTGGAATGTCAAACTTACACATGAATCCAGAAAGAACAACAATGCAACATGGTATAAAAGCAAGAAAAACGAGTGTCAAAATTTTATCCTTTTACCATACCATACCATACCATACCATTCCATACCATACCATACCATACCATAAACTGAATTATGTGAAGAAGAAGGTGACATCAAGCTTGCAGGGAAATTTGTCAACAACCTGTACATAATGATATGGGTTTATTGTTCAAAATGGCTTCCTTTAGCTATTAACTTTGACTTTGCCATATGGATAGGTGAGAATGTGAATAGGCTGTGTTAGCTTGTCCACAAGGGAATTGGCTAGTCTTGTCACTGATCTAGCCAAGAAGAACCAGGCATGCAGGGCTGACTTTGAAACTCCTACTCCATGGAACCAAGGCTAAGAAAGAGCCTTTTGCCCAAATGTTTTGGAAGATTAGTGGGGGAAAGCAGTAAGTGGCAGGACTCAAGGCTTTTGATACTTGATTAAAGGCACAATGCTGAATTACCTGTGAGCACATTTTGGAAGAAGACCTGACTGAATGATTCTATCTGCTACTAACCTAAATTATAGTCTTTTGACTTAGAAAATATGGTTTCGTACAGTCTGTGAACTAGAACAACAAATTTCGGACCCAGTAGAGCAGTAAGATTGGTGTTGGGATAAATAGAAAGAGGTGCAGGAGTGTGAGGGACATGTCTGGCCTTGTGGGAATTGGTTTTGTGCTGAAGGTAATGTTGATTGGGACAGTTCCCTATTGTGGAGTTGCTAGAAGTCAGCTATGGCTATCCCCGTGCTACCCTTGCCATTTTTTACACTGTCATACCAGAATGACAAAACCTTACTTAAAGAAAGTGAAACAAACTTGTAGAACTTCTTGAAGAAGCTAAAAAACTGTAGCCTTCAATATTAATTACATCTTCACATAAAGAAAACAAAAGTCCTCAAAACCAGACCAACAAACAGTATCTTGAAAGACGGAGAAAAGATTGATGGTGTCAGTGATTTTTTTGTTACTTCGATCCACAATCAACAGACATGGTAACAACAGCCAATAAATCAAAAGAAGTGTTGAATTAGGAAAATCTGCAATCAAGTATGGCTGACTTTTGAACATTAATTATTATTTAGTAAAAGTTTACAAAACTACTTTTTGTCCCACTCATGCATATTTTGTGCCATAACGTTAATTTACAATACACACGATGTCTGATTTTACATTGTTCTTTCTTTCACTCATCTTTATAAGTGTTCATTGTCTATCAATTAATTTTCTACCCTCTCTTTCCCCTTCTTAGTAATCACACAAGATTGAGTCTCTTTGTATGTAAACTTTACTCTAGCTTTTTATAAAAGTGGTGTTATCCAGTTGCCCTTATTTGATTGACTTATTTCACTTAGTACAGTATCTTCTAAACTTAATCTGTGTTGTGGAGTTTTTCATTAATTCTTCACTATTTTTCAACATTGCATAGTATTCCATCATGTGAAAGTACCGTAGTTTCCCTGTCAATTCATTCATGGATGAACATTAGACTTTTCCTTCCTTTCTCTTCTCTTTGCTTTTTGAATAATGCTGCAATAAACATGGATGTGTATTCATTTGCTTGCATCACAGCTTTTATTTTTGTATGTTATACAACTACTAGAAAAATTACTGGATAAACTTATACTGTTAATTTCAACTTTTTAGGAGATGCCAGACTGTTTTTGTGAGGTGTTGCATCATTTTACATTCCCCCTAGAGTGAATAGGTATTTTACTCTCACCCCATCATAGCCAGTATTTGTTATATCCTACTATATTGAACTTTGCTATTATTTCTTAAGTGACATGATGTTTCATTGTTGTTTTGCTTTGTGTAGCACCTGAATGTGTTCATTCAAAAAACCTATGCTTGGACCTGGATGCAGTCATTAAAACAGAGCAAAAAAACATTGCATAGTTCAAAATTAGGAAAGGAGTGCATCAGGGATGCATCTTGTCTCCATACTTTTTCAATCTCTATATGGGACAGATTATTTGGGAGGTGGGGCTTCATGAAGAAGAATGTAGGATCAAGATTGGAGGAAGACTCATCAACAACCTGCTTTATACAGATGACACAATCTTGCTTGCTGAAACTGAGGATGGCCTGAAGTATTTGCTACAGAGGGTAAATGACTGTAGTCTGCAATATTAATTCAAGCTCAATATCAAGAAAACAAAGATTTTCACCACTGGGCCAATTAGTAACATCATGATAGTTGGGGAAAAGATTAATATTGTTAACAATTTTAGTTTGCTTGGTTCCACAATCAATACTCTTGGCACCAGCAGTCGGAAAATTAAAAGATAAATTGCCTTAGGAAAATCTGCTGTCAGAGATCTCTCAAGAGTGCTAAAGAGCAACAATATCAGAATCCTGATCCTGGCCATCGTCTTCACAATTACCTATTATGCATCATAGAGCTAGACAATGACAAAAAAGAGGGTAGAAGAAGAACTACTGCCTTTGAGTTGTAGTGCCGTAGAAGAGTCTTGAACATACCATGTAGTGCCAAGAGAAGGAGCATGACTGTCCTAGAAATGGTGAAATCAAGCTATTACTTGGAGGTAAGGATTTTGAGACTCTTTCTCGCATGCTTTGGGCATGTTTCCAGGAGGCACCAATCTTTGGAGAAGGATATCATGCTTGGAAGGGAGGAGAGATAGTGCAAGACTTGAATTTTGACACAATAGGTGGGGTAATGAAGGTAGATGTGTCAGAGATAGTGAGATTGCCCTAGGAAAGAGCAGGGTTCAGAACTACTGTGCATAAGGTCACTATGAGTCATGGTCAATTCAACACACAACAACAACAACGACAACAATGATCTTGAGCATTTTCCCATGTGTTTGTCTGAATGTTGTCTTTGGTGAAGATCCTATTCATATCTTCTGCCTATTTTGTAATTGAGTAGCTTGTCTTTTTTCTTTTTAGGGGACTGGAGTTGTCTATAAATTTTAGATATAAATAAATTCCTTATCAAATATATCATTGCCAAATAGTTACTCTCATTCTGTTAACTCCTCTTACATTTTTGGAAAAATATTTCAATGCATATAACATTTCATTTTTAGAAGGTCTCATTCATATATTTTTATCTTCTCTTGGTTATGCATTTTTAACTATACTTTATAATTTGTTCATGCCATAAATTTAAGGCTCCTAAATTTGTTGCTAGTTTATTCTCTGATGTCTTTAAATTTTTTTGTTTTCCTTTAAAGAGCTAAAAAGCATGATGTCAATGGAAAATCTAAAGTGTGTCTGACACAAATGATAGAATTTTCAATTGTTTCATATGCATGTGAAAGTTGAACAATATATAAGGAAAACCAAAGAAAAATTAATGACTTCAAATTATGGTGATGGTGAAGAATGTTGACCTTTTTTAATCTATATGTGGTACAGATTGTTCAGAAGGGACTCTATAAAGAGGAATGTGGCATCAGAATTGGAGGAGGATTCATCAACAACCTAAGCAAGTCAGGTGAGAAAACTTTGCTTGTGAAACAGAGAAGAATCCAAAATATTTGCTAAAGAAGGTGAAGAACTGAAGTCAACAATATGAACTGAACCTCAGCAACAAGAAAACAAAGATTCTCTCAAATGGATTAAGAAATTATGGTACATTCACATGCTGGAATACTATGCAACACGCAGGAGCAATGATTTTATAAATCATGACTTAATTTGAGAGAGACTGGCAAGGATAATGCTAAGTGGACTAACTCAGTCTCATAAGGACAAATTCTGTATAAAACTATATCGTAGAAATTGTTGTTGTTGTTGTTGTTGTTGTTGTTATATGCCGTCAAGTCGTTTGCAACTCATAGCAACCCTATGTACAACAGCCCTAAACCATGCTCTA
>NW_006400040.1:2488406-2504504 GCF_000299155.1 Elephantulus edwardii | reverse complement strand
GCATCGCCCTCACGCTGCGTCACCCTCTCACTCTCATCTCTTATAAACCAAGGTAAGTTTCTCTTCCTTTGCTTTTCTCTGAAACCATTTTGACGAGCCTGATTTCATTCATTATATTTTCTTCCTCACATTTTCAATATCTCCTGTTCTAATTGGAGAGTTATCTTTAGTCTGTAAATAAGTTCAAGTCTTTTAAAGCCATTTAAAGCCAAATTGTAAAAAGAGAATCTTAACTCCTTTCCTCTTTTAGATTCCCTTTCTCTTTTCCTTACAACCAAATTTCTTTATAGTTCCTGTACCTCCTATTCCATTTGCTTCTAATCATGTATCAGTTCATTCCAAACTGGCTGCTTCTCCATTCCTTGAAACGACTCTTGCTGCTGCCACCTAAATGCTGCCTTTTAAACCTGGTTAAGTACTTATCTTACATAAATACTCATCAGCCCTCAACACTCTATACTACTATCTTTTTTGACATATCTTCTTTCTTCTGTTCCAATATTATATCCTAATTCCTAATTTTCTGTTTGCATTTGGTCAGAAAATTGTTCAATGCACCCTTCTTCAAATGACTACCCTTTAAAAGTCTGTTTCTCTTGAATCTGTAATAAAATAACCTTCTCTTCTCACTTTACAAAAATTTATAAAGTGATCCCAAATATCCTAGAGGATTTAGGAATCCTATTGTTATTGTTGTATGCCATCATTGAGTCACCTGCAACTCATAGCGACCCTATGTACAACTCTGAACCCTGCTCTATCTTGAACCAGACTCATTGTCTCCAATATGCCTACTCCCATTACCCCAGTCACTGAGTCAATTCAAATCATTTAGGGTCTTCCTCTCTTGTGATGTCTCTCCACTCTTCCAAGAATTATGTACTTCTCCAAGGACTTGCCCTTTCTGACAACATGCCAAAAGTATGTGATGCATAGTTTCAAAATCCTTGCATCCAAGGAGCAGCTCTGTTTCACCATCTCCATGACATACCTGTTTGTTCTCTTTTTTAAGTTTTATTTTATTATTTTTTGTGCATGTACTGTCAAATCAGATATGACTAGTACAGGAGGAAATTGTCCCTCCTTCTCCAGCAGAGCATCTGGTGGATTCGAACCATGTACCTTTGGGATTGCAGTACAGCTTCTTGCCACTAGGCCACCAGAGCTCCCCCCTGTTTGTTCTCTTAACAGTCCGTGTTATGTTTAAGACTCTTCTACAGCATTACAACTCAAAGGCATTGATTCTTCTTCTCTCATCCTTAGTCACTGTCTAACTCTATGATGCAGAGCAAAAACATTGTGAAGACTATGGCTTGGATCAGGCGCACCTTGGTCTCTAAACTGGCATTTTTGTTCTTCAATACTCTGGAGATGTCCCCTACAGAAGACTTTCCAAATGTCATTTCTCTTTTGATTTCCTGACTGCTGGTGCCAAGAACATTGATTATGGAACCAAGCAACTTGAAATTGTTAGCAATCTCTTCTCCATCTTTAATGATGCTGTCAATTGGTACAGTGGGGAGAATCTTTGTTTTCTTTATGTTGAGCTTGAGCTTCAATTCATATTGAAAACTGCAGTCCTTGATCTTCTGCAACAAATGCCTCAGATCCTTCTCAGCTTCAGAATATAAGGTTATGCCGCCTGCATTACACAGTTTGTTGAGAGTGGTGCAAATGGTTAACACTTTCGGCTGCTAACTAAAGTGATGGAGGCTCAGTTCTACTCAAAAATGCCTCAGAAGAAAGACCTAGAGGCCAACTTCTGAAAGGTCAGCTGCTGAAAACTCTCTGGAGCATTATAACTCAGAGTCTATATGAGTCAGCCTTGATGACAGTTTGTTTTCATTCATTCTATATACTGAATATCCCAAAATATTTCATTCCAGCCCAGCTATTGCTCCTGTTCTTCAGAATTAACATATTCAACTGTCAACTGGTATCTCCATCAGAGCATTCCATCAGCCTTTCAAAGTCAACAAGGGTAACTATCATTTTACCATCAGTCCCCTAAAAAATTTGCTCCTCCCACTTGTTCACAAATAACATGAATACAGCCACACAACCAGTAATTTGCTAAAATAGAAAAATTTACTTAGCCCCTGAAGTCTTCGTTCACCGATACATATATGATCAGCTCTCAAAGTATTAGTCTATTTTTTTATTCTTTCTACTTCCTGTACTTGCGTTGTTTGTATAACTTGTCATATAAATGATTTAACTCCAGGATCATCAATGAGCATCTATGGCATCAATAGTGAAGAAATCAAAGGGCATATTGCATTGGGCAAAAATGCTAGAAAGATTTGCCCAATCCAACATGTCCTTTGATTTCATTCAAGTTCTAAAAAATAAAGACATTGCTTTAAGGACTAAGGCACAACTATACTATTTTGTATTGCTTCTTATGCATGAAAAACCCGGGCAAAACATTACTGCTGTTGTTAAGTGCCACTGATTTAGAACAACTCACAGAAACTCTATGAACAACAGACCTGAACTCTTGGATCCTGAGCTATCCTTATTATCATTGGCACATTCGAGTCCATTGTTAAAGACACTGTATTGATCCATCTCCTTGAGGATCTTCCTCTTCTTCACTGACCTTCCACCTTCCCCAGCATGATGTCCCTTTCAAAGTAACAGCCTCTCCTAACAACCTGGCCAAAATATGTAAGGCAAAGCTTAACCATCTTTGCTTCCAAAGAACACTCTGATTGCACTTTCTCCAAGATGTATCATATGTTTGCTCTTTTGGCAGTCCATGGGATATTCAGCACTCTTCTACAATACCACGGCTCAAATACATCAATTACTCTCCGGTTATCCTTATTTATTCTTCAGCTCTCAGATGCATAGCAGATGTTTGGAAAGACTGTGGCCTGAATCAGGAGCACCTTAGTCTTTAAACTGGCATCATTACTCTTCAGGATTTTGGAATGGTCTTGGACAGCAGACTTTTCCAATGCTGCACATTTCCTTTTCTTGAACTCCTTCCAGTATCAAGGATGTTGACTGTGGATCCAAGGGATATCTCTGGATTCATTAGTGGTAAAGAATTGTGCTTCAACCCAAAGGTACTTGGTTCCAATACAATAGCTGCTTCATGGGAGAAAAAGAGGCAATCTCCCCTTGTGCAATTTACTACCTCTGAAAACCCAATGGAAGATTAGTTATTGGTCATTTCTGACTCAACACTACACAATCACAACTAGTTAAAATAAGGAAGTCCAAACAGCAATTGATGGCTTTGGATTTTGGTGTTCGTGAAGAATATTAACTATCTCATAGACTGCTAAAAGGATAAACAAATCTGTATTGTTAGAAGTGAAATCAGATTCCCTAGTAGTCCTACTCTACAACATAAACAGTCTTCCAAGTATCCTAAAAACTCTACAACCAGGAGAAGATAAAATAGATGAATGGGACCTTCTAAGAACCAAATCCCTATGCACATCCAAAAACTTCTTGACCAGGGTAAAAAGGGAAGCCAGAGACTGGGGGAAAGTATTTGGGAATGAAATCTCAGATAAGGGACTTATAGCTAGAATTTATAAAATACTTGAGCACCTCAACAAAATCAAGGTAAATAATCCAGTTGAAAAATGAGCACAGGATATGAACAGACGCTTCACCAAAGAAGGCATTCAGATGGTTAATAAGCACATGAAAAATATTCAAAACCCATAGCTCTAAGAGAGATGCAAACCAAAACAACTATGAGATATCATCTCACCCCAGTCAGAATAGCAAAATTTAACAGAACGGCAAGCAACAAATGATAGGGAAGTTGTGGAGAAACCGGAACCCTTATCCACTGTTGGTGGAAGTGTAAAATGGTGCAACCCCTGTGGAAAGTGGTGTGGCGCTTTCTCAAAAAGTTGCAGATAGAGATACCATTTGAACCAGCAATTCTAATACTGGGAATATACCCTAAAGAGACCATAACCGACATCCAAGCAGATATATACACACTCATGTTTATCCTCACTTTGTTCACAATAGCAAGGAGTTGGAAACAATCTAAGTGCCCATCAACAAACGAATGAATAGAGAAGCTGTGGTATATTCACACAATGGAATACTACGCTGCATTGAAAAAAGGAACACATGCAATATTATTCAAAATGGGTGACCCTGGAGGACATTATGCTGAGTGAAATTCTCAGTCACAAAAGGACAAATACTACATGGTGCCACTGTTGTAGAATGTAACTGACATCAGGGTTGGGGTAAGACTGAGAAAAACTGGATAAATTATGCATACTGCATTGGAACAGATGAGGGAGAGAATAATTTAAAAGTGATATATGATAGGGTATTATGATTATCATAAGAATCCAGAATTAAGGTTGCGTAGTGGAGGGTACTCAAGGCAGTAGGAGGGGTACGGGGAGATTGTATAAAAAAGAAATACTTTTCTTTTCCTTTTCAAAGAGAGGAGTGAACTGGGGGTGGGGGGAAGGGAGAGGGCTGGGCAGGGATAAAAGTGCAACAATGAATGTATGGAAATCCAAAAGCTCTGTAAATGTTCATTAAAATTAATAAAATGAAACTTTAAAAAAAATTTAAAAAAAAGAAGTCGGGATAAGGAAACTTCATCTCATGTATAGTGAGTATGATGTCAGGAGGGACCAGTCTCTGGTAAAGGGCATCAGTCTTGAAAAAGTAGAGAGTCAATGAAGGAGAGGAAGACCCATAGATTGCAAAGTGCCTTAGACTGGCAAAGTGACTACAACAAGGACCTTAAGGATAGCAGTGGCTATGAAGATGGCACAGAACTGGATGGGATTTCACAGTACATAGAGTTACTGTAAGTTACTTCATAACATATAAAGTTACTATGAGTGAGAGATGACTTGACAGTACCTAATAACAACAACTAATATTTTTTTTCTCTCTTTTGATTTTCTGTTGCTCCCATATCCTCTTCAAAATCACCAAAGTGATTTTTCTTAAAAAACAAACAAACAACCTTTTCTTGATTTAGAATCCTTTCAGCATACCACAGAGATCCCTGGTGTTGCAATGCATAGCATATCATGCTACTAACCAAAATGTTGAAACGGAGACTCCACCAGTTGGATCTGAGGGAGAATAATAGACAGCCTACTCTAAAAATGCTCAAGAAACCTGATGGAGGGTAACTAAAAGTCAGAACTGATTTGTAAGAACTAGGTTGCTTTGTTTGGTTGATTGGTTTTTGGAATAGTACCACAATAAAACTGTATCCAGTTATGGCTAGAATTTTAATTTCCTAACATGGCATTGAAGGCATATAAATATTTGAGCTCTATTTTTTCCCCCGTAAGTGATTCTTACTCCTTAATTCAAAGCACAATTTGAATATCAATTCATGAAGCATGCTCCCTGAACCCTTTCCAATCAGACTTGCCACCTATCTTCATTGCTGTCTTCTTTGCTGGTACCTGTATATTTCACTCTTTTACAGTCATGTGTTTATTTGTCTTTTACCTGGAAAGCTACAAGGTCTAATAGAGTAACTGTTGAGTTTTATTTGGTATCATAGGCACAGAAAAGTCACTCAATATATATTTTCTAAATTAATTGATAAATACAAATTTTGATGCTGTTGTAATTTGTTGCTATTGAATCAACTATGATTCATAATTGTCCCAGGGGATCTGCACCATTCTCATTATAACCAGGGTAAAAGAAAGGGCCACATGGGGATGGCTATATCTCACTTTTACCAACTTTACAAAGAGAAACTGTCCCCACCAACAGCATCAACAATCCAAAACCAGTTCCCATGGGCTCAGATATGTCCCCCAGATTCCCATACCTCTTTCTACTCTTCTCAATACCAGCATTACTGTTTTTCTGGGTCCAAAATGCAATGCTATAGCTCATAGACAACAAAGAACCATCTTAGGGAAGTCAAAAGATTATAATCCAGGTAAATAGCAGAATATAGTTAGGACACCTTCTGAAATGTGCTCATAGGCACCACAGCCTTGAGCTTCATGGTTATATACAAGTGTTACAAAGTTCTCAGTCCTGCAAATTATGGCTCCCCCTACCCACAATTGTCCAACAAACTTGGGGAGAGACTCTTAGCAGTCTCATCTCATGTAAGGTCTCTGATTTGGCTATGGCTGCTGCTGCAACAGGTACAGGGGAGCAAGAATTTCCAGTTCTAGTACCCTACACTTGGACCAAGAGGCAGTCGTCAGAACAGAGCAGGGCAACACTGCATGGTTCAAAATTGGGAAGGGTGTACTCCAGGGATGTGTCCTATCTCCATACCTTTTCAACCTGTATGCAGAGCAGATTATCCGAGAGGCTGGGCTCTATGAGGAGAAGCGTGGCATTAGGGTTGGTGGACGATCTATCAACAATCTGCGTTATGCAGATAACACAACCTTGCTCGCTGAAACTGAGGAGGACCTCATGCACTAACTGCAGAGGGTCAAGGACTGCAGCCTTTAATATGGACTGAGGCTCAATGTCAAGAAGACAAAAATTCTCACCACTGGACCAATCGGTAGCTTCAGGCTGGATGGCGAAGAGGTAGAGATTGTTCACAGCTTCAGTTTGCTCGGCTCCACAGTTAACACTCTTGGCACCAGTAGCCAGGAAATAAAAAAACGTATTGCAAAGGGAAAGTTTGCGGCTAGGGACCTCTCTACAGTACTCAAGAGCAGCGGTGTCTCTCTGGAGACTAAGGTGCGCCTGATACAGGCCATGGTTTTTGCAATCACTTGTTATGTATCAGAGAGTTGGACAATGACCAGGGAGGATAGAAGGAGAATTGACGCCTTTGAGCTGTGGTGCTGGAGAAGAGTATTGAATGTACCATGGACTGCCAAGAAAACAAACATATTTATCTTAGAGAGGGTTAAACCAGGCTGCTCCTTGGGGGCAAGGATTCTGGGGCTTCGTCTGACATGCTTTGGACATGTTGTAAGGAGAGACAGGTCTTTGGAGAGGGACATCATGCTGGGTAGAGTTGAGGGACAGCGCAGGAGGGGAAGACCCTCTATGAGGTGGATTGATTCAGTGACTGGGGTAATCAGGATGGATGTGTCAGAGGCAATGCGATTGGCACAGGATAGAGCATGGTTTAGGACATAGGGTCGCTATTAGTTGCAAGCGACTTGACGGCACATAACAACAACCACAACAACAAGTACCCTATATTCTTTTGTTTCTTCTTCACTGGCAGGGAAGTTATAATTCTCCTGCTGCTGGAGTGCTCAATTTACTGGCAAGACTAGCCAATCCCCTTATGGATTGGTGAAACTTGCAAGTTTCCTTGTGGATTGGTAGATAGCCCATCACCTTGTGGATAGGCTAACATACCCCATTCACATATTTCCACCCATCTACATGACAAAGTCAAACAATGCTTGAGAAAGTCATATTAAAATATAACATCTATAACCAACATGCTTGATTCTATTATTGCTTTCAAAGCTAGGAGGCTTATATAATAACACTGTATTAAACAATACTCTCTTCTCATCCATAATATTTCTTTGGTTCATTTTTAAAATTAGATCACCAAGTCTTTATTTTTAACCTTGCCTTAGTCCATAAGGTACGTTAAAATTTCTCCACATGCGTGGCCATTATGGTACTGAAAATAACTGTGGCAAAGCCCCAGTATCACAGCATCATGCAAACTACCATTGAGTGGTGGTAAAAAAAATACATTTTAGTATATTAACAAAATTTTAATTAACATTTTTTGCTAATGAGTAAGAGTATACAACAATAAGACTTAGTGTCTTGAAATTAAAACTCAAACCAAAGGAGAGTATAGTTTCTAGAGGGAGCTATGTCCATACAAAGTAGAGTTTTGGGGGGGGCAGTTCTTGGAGGTTCCACTTATTCAAGGCTCATTTGCTCACTCATGAAGAAAATCTATCTAGAAGATGGTTGAATAATAGTAGTTTAAAGAGTCATTACCTGTGCACATACTGAAAATATTTCTGGCTGGTACTAAGGGAGGAGAAGGAGAAATATAAGAATGTTCTTAAAATAAAGACATTGAACTGATTGTAAATTTGTAAATTATCAAATACAGATGAAGTCAATTAACTCATAGACTCATGATTGTAATATTGTCATAGTTAGTAGCTGTCAAGTCAAGCACGACTCATAGAGACCCTATGAACAAAGATCTGAACCCTGTTCTTTCCTGTGCAATTCTCCCATTTCTTAACACACAAGAGTCCATTGCCACAGTCACTATGTCAATCCACTTAGTTGAGGGTTTTCCTCTCCTTTGCCGACCCTCTCCCTTTCCCAGTATCATGTCCTTCTCCCAGGAATAGTCCCTCCTAGCAATATATCCAAAGTATGTGAGGCAAAGCCTCATCATTCTTGCCTCCAAAGAGCATTCCAGCTGTACCCCTTCCAAGGCATTTCTGTTTGCTCTATGTGTCATCTATGAAGATGCATAGTGCTCTTCTCCAACACCACAGCTCAACAGTATCAGTTCTCTTTTTGTCATCCTTATTCACTGTCCAGCTCTCAGATGCATAGCAAGTAATTAGAAAGACTGTGGCCTGAATCAAACGTACGTTAGTCCTCAAACTGATATCATTATTTTTCAACAATTTGGAGAGGTCCCTAAGTGCAGATTTTTCCCATTGCAATGTGACTCCTTATTTCATGACTACTGGTAAAAGGGTGTTAACTGTGCAAGATGAAGCTGTTAATAAGTTCAATCTCCTCTCCATTCATTGTTTTCTTGACATTGAGATGCAATCCATACAGAAGACTTCATTCCTTGATCTTCAGCAACAAGTGTTTCAAGTCCTCCTCACTTTCAGCAAGTAAGTTTGTGTCATCTGCAAAGCACAGATTATTGATGAGTCTCCCTTCAATCCTGATGTCACACTCCACATAGAGTCTGGCTTCCTGGATAATTTTCTCAGCATATAGTTTCAATAGATATGGAAAGAGAATACAACTCTGGCGTACTTCATTCTCAATTTTAAACCATGCCGTGTTCTCCTGCTCTGTCTGCACAACAGCCTTCTGATCCAGGTATAGGTTCCACGTGAGCACAATTAAATGCTCTGGATGCCCATTCTTCTCAATATCAACCACAACTTGTTATGATCCACACTGTCAAATGCCTTCGAATAGTCAATAAATCACAAATTTACATTCTTCTAGTATTCCTTACTTTCATCCAGGATATCATTGACTGCAGCAATAATATCCCTGGTGCCACAGCCTCTCCTAAATACTTTTTTAACTCTCTCAGTTCCCTATCTATATACTGTTCTAGACAATTTTATAAATTATTTTCAGCCGTATTTTGCTTGCATGTGATATTAATGATAAATTGTTTGATAGTTCCCACATTCAGTTAGTTCACCTTTCTTGAGAATGGGAACAAATGTGGACCTATTCCAGTCCATTTGACAGACAGCTGTCCTTCAAATTATCTGGCATAGACAAATGAGCACATTCGAGGTTGAATTTTTAATTGAACCAAGCCAATTGGTATCCCACAGATTGCTGGGGCCTTTTTTCCCCCAATGTCTTCAATGTAGCTTTTCCTTCTTCCTTCATTACCATTGGCTCCTGTTCATATGGTTCTTCCAGAAATTTGTCAGTGTCAATCAATTCTTTCTAGTACAGTGATCCTGTGTATTCCCTCCATCTTCTTTTGATGCTTTCTGTGTCATTTAATATATTTCACATGATGTTGTTGTTGTTGTTATTGTTGTTAGATGCCATCAAGTGGAGTGAGAGTCCTAGTAATTCTATGAAGAATATATCTGACCACTATTCTATCCTGCAACATTCTCACACTTCCTGACACATTGCAGCAGTCACCATATTGGTTGAAGTCTTCCTCTCCTTTGTTAACTCTCCATCCTTCCCAACACCATGTCCTTCTCAAAGGAGTAGAATATCCTAGAAACATGTCCAAAGTATGTGATGTGAAGCTTCAACCTTGCCTCCAAAGAGCACTCTGGCTGCACCCTTTGCAAGTCATGTCTGTTCCTTCTCTTAGCAATCCATGGGATGTTCAATACTCTTCTCCAACACCACAATTCAAGGTTTCAATTCTTTTTTCTGTCATCTTTATTCATTGTCCAGAACTTGAATGCATAGTCCTCAAATTAAAATCACTACCCCTCAACACTTTGGAAAGGTTCCTAACTGCAAATTTTCCTAGTGCAATGTGTCTGCTATTTTCTGACTGCTTGTATCAAGGGTGTTAATTGTGAATCCAAGCAAGATAAACCTGTTTCAATTTCTTTTCCATCCTATCAGTCCAATGGTATGAATCTTTCATTTTCCTGACACTGAGATGCAATCCACACTCAAGGCTACATTCTTTGATATTTTATAACAAATCTTTCCTCACTTTCAGCCAGCAAGATTGCATCATCTGCACAACACAGGTTATTGGTAAGTCTCCCTCCAATCCTAATGCCTCACTCCTCCTCATAGATCCCAACTTCTCATATAATTTCCTCAGCATATAGATTGATGTGTATGGAGAAAGATTACAATCCTGACACACTCCCTTCCCAATTACAAACTGTGCAGTGATCCAAGTATAGGTTCCAAATGAGCACAATTAAGTGCTCTTGGATTCTCATTCTTTTCAATGTCAGCCACAACTTGTCATAATCCACACAATCAAATGCTTTTGCATAGTCAATAAAAGCATTTCATGTGGTATTCCTTATTTTCAAGCAAGATCCATCAGATATCAGCAATGATATCCCTGGTGCTATGGCCTCTTCTAAATCCCACTTGAACTTCTGCAGTTCCTTACCTACATAATGTTTTGGCCACTTTTGAATTATTTTTAGCAGTATTTTGCTTGCAAGTGATATCAATGAAATTGTTTGATAATTTTCATATTCAGTTCAATTACTTTTCTTGGGAATGGGAACAAATATGTACCTTTTCCAATCCATTGGCCAAACAGGTGTCCTCCATATTTCCTGTCATAGACTGGTGAGTGCATTCAAGGCTGCATCTGTTAATTGAAATAAGTAGACTGTGGGTCACATCGTCATTTACTCATAAACAAGTTCAATTTGAGGTCGAAGAAAATTAAAATCAGTCCACAGGACCCAAGATATGATCTTGAATCAATTCCGTCTGAATTTCATGATCATCTTAAGAATAGGTTTGAGACATTGAACACCAATGTTTAAAGACCAGATGAGTTGTGAGATGACATCAAGGATATCCTCCATGAAGAAAGCAAAACATCATCATAAAAACAAAGGAGAAAGAAAAAACAACTAAAATGGATGTTGGAATAGACTCTAAAGATTGGACTGTAACATTGAGAAGCCAAATCTAAAGGAAAACATGTTGCAGTGAAAGAGCTGAACAGTCTATTTCAAAGAGCAGCTCAGGAGATGAAAGCAAAGTATTAAAATGGAAAGTATTATAATTCCATCAGAGAGCTGGAATTGGAAAATAAAAAGCTGAAAGAACTGAAAAACTATTTTGAAAAATGCTATGTACATTATATTCAATTACACAGAAAGCATCAAAAGAAAATGGAAGGAATAAACAGCGTCATTGTACCAGAAAGAATTGATTGACACTCGAGATCCAAGATGGCACCGGAGGCAGAGACAACGTGGTGAGCTGCGGGAGCAGTGGACCACTTGGAGGAGGGCTACTATGGTGTTCTAGAGACCTCTGTTTATTAATAATTGAACAGTTAAACAGTTGATGACTGGTCTTCAGTGAAGATCAAGGCTCAACAACAGGAATTCAAGGATTCCCAAGGAGGAATGGGTGAGTTCCGCAGCTCCCAGGCCCTTCCCGCTGAGCCCACACTGCACTGCCGCTGCAGTTCCATGAGGCTCCCACTGCCGAACCCATGGTTTCCCTCATCCAAGATGGATGGTAGGCACCGGGCTTCCCCGAGACTGGTGCAGCAGAGCCGCCATACTGCCGCAAATTGGACTTGTTCTGGGGATAATTCTTGGAGCCAAGATGGTGGTGGCAGGAGAAGTGGGTGGCTGCCTGCAGGAGATGGGATGTGCAACCGGCTGCCTGCTGGAGACAAGACATGCACCTGGCCACCTTCACATTTGGGTTTCCTTGGACAGGACAGAGAAGATGATCACAGATACAATGGATTGTTGAAAGTCACTGTGAGTTGTCTACTTGATGACACTTAACAGTGGCAGCATGTCCAAGAGGACCGACATCCTAAATGCACCACATATTTTGATCTGTTGAATGTTTATGCCAAAGCTGTTTAGACCTGTGGGAAGTCTCTTCACAACTCTCAGGTTCCCTTTGCCATTTATAAAGGGGGAGGACAGTGACACCTACTTCAAATTACACTGACCACTTATGGAGGATGGGGGTAAAAGTGGTGGTGCTGGAATTGGGGACGCTGTCCCCAGCCATGTAGTCTTCGGTCAGGTGAGGGGTCCAGACTGGGGTGGGGACAATTGAAGGGGGAGTGTACAAGTCAGCCTCTGGGGAGTGTTGCCCTGCTCGGGGTGAGCCGTCACAGCCCTCTGCTAGGGGAAGGCTGTCTTTGGCCCTCGGCTCAGGGCGAGCCATCATAACCCTCAGGGTGAGCTCTTCAGTCCCCAGATTGTGCCATCTGACCTCTGGGTGGGGAAAAATGCCCAGAGAATTTTATCTAGGCTACTTTCCGCCACCCTCTCCCCCAGTAAACCTGAAAGCAACACCCTCAAAGCCCTTCTATTTGTAACTCACAAGTTTGTTCTCCCTAGGTTTGCTCCCTTTCCTATAGGTAACCTTAACACTGAGTTTTACTCCAGACCTGACCCTGAACCCAGTGCCAGTGACAAAAATGAAACACAACTGCCAACTTAGGAAGCAAAGGAGGATGGAGCCTCTGGGTTCAACCAGCCATCCCCACTGGACCCACCTGGGAAAACACTTTGCAATCCAGAGGGAAGCAAATGTCAGGAAAATATCTTCTAACAGAGCAAGAAGGCAAGCAGCTTTAACCCAAGACCATCAGTAAGGTGATAAAGTGTCCTCCCTTTCCCCCTTCACATCAATGCCCCTGTTCAGCATGAATAAGCCAGAGAGTCTGCATCCACTTCCCAAATCAATAAGACAGCTGGTTTAATCACCATTGGAATATGCTTACCATTCCCCTGTAGCATCTGGTCCCCACTGGATCCTTTTCATTTCCTTCACCTGCTACCCCCACCAACCAAATTGTGCAGCTCTGCAGCTACACCCCTGCAATCTTTATCCCTGCCCATCCTCACCCTTCTGCCCCCAACCCTCACCTCCTTGTACCCCCAATATGTTTTCCCAATAAAATTAAAAATAAAGAAAATAATTTATTAACACTCAAAAATTTCAGAAAGTACCATATGAGCCAGTAGCATTGAAGGAGGAAGTAGAAGCTGCATTGAAGGTATTAACAAAAAAAATAAGGCCCCAGGAATCTGTGGGATGCCAATTGACTTGTTTTAATAGTGCCCATAGCATCTTAACTTCTTTTTAAGTTATTCATTTATGAAATGGGACCAAAAAATAGTGTCTCCATAAAGGAACTGTTCTGAAGATTAAAGAAAATAATGCGTGTAAAGAACTTAGCATAAGCTGCTGCACTGTCTGACACAGCCAGTCAACTATACCAGACTGTCCTTCTGCATGGAGACCAGAACAACCCACCCCTGCTCTACTGTACTGTGCCAGGAGTACCAATACCATAGGTGAAGCTATTTCCTCCCCAAACAGCACCTTGGTACCCCTAGCCCATCTTAGAGGCAGTAGTTGAGCTACAGACCCTTAGGACCCAGCCTACCTGCAACTGTTGTCTGACTAAGAAGGCTCTTAATTCACTGTTCATCACTGTCCCCAACTGAAACAAGTCTTCCCTTGAGTCAAAGATCAGAGAGAAATCCAGGCAAGGTTAGCTGCCCTTCCTACCTCTGGAGCAATGAGCTCCTGAACCAAGGTTATCAGACCAAGGACCATGGCATAAAAAAAATGGTTTAAAAAAATATATACCATGGCAGTGACATGAAAGAAGCAGATTACTTCACACCTTTCACAAAACCATACAAGTTATAACCATAAAAAAGTGATCATAACAAAGAATCAATGAATTTCCTGACACCAGACAGTCTGATGGCACTTTCTGAAACAGAATTCAAAATAACAATGATTGACTATTTTCAAAGAGTTTAAGACAAACTCAAAAATTACAGGACTCTTCAAGAAAAAAAAAATCCAAGACAATGAAAATAAAACAAATGAGGCATTAGAAGCTCTGGAAAAACAAGAAACGATAATTCAGAATATGAGTACTGATATTTCAGATGTTGTCGACCTGTTGGAGGGGAGGCATAGTAACAGAATTGGAAATATGAAACATAGAACCAATGAAATAGAAGATAGAATTTTTCACTAATGATCTGTTAGAACAAAAAGCAGAATCAAAAAGGAAGGAAAAAGAAGAAAGCCTAAGAATAGTATGGAAAATCACCAAGAAAGACAACATGTATATTACTGGAATCTCAGAACACAAAGAAGGAAGTAAAGGCACCAAGAAAGCTGTGGAAGAATTAATAGAAGAAAACTTCCCAGGCAAAATGAAGAATGAAAGAATATATATTCAAGAACCTGAGAAAACACCATATAAAATAGACCCAAAAAGAAAAACACCAGGGCACATCATAGTCAAATTTGCCAGAACCAAAGACAAGGAGAGAATTCTGAAAGCAGGTACTTAGAAAAGAAGATTAACCTATAAGGGAGAGAAAATAAGATTAAATGCTGATTTCTCAGCAGAAACCAATGAAATAGATATTCAAATTGGCAAGGAGGAAGTAAAATTACTTCTACATACAGATGATATGATGGTGTACTAAGAAAACCCTAAAGACACAGCAAGAAAACTACTGGAAGCAATCGACCAATTCAGAAAAGTGTGAGGATACAAGGTCAACATACAAAAATCAATTGAATTTCTCTGCAGTGACAAAGACAATACAGAAATCAAGCTAAGAAAAATAATACCCATTATAATAGCTAACCACAAGATAACAAACTTGAGAGTGAATCTAACTAGAAACACAAAATATCTATTCAAAAAGGATTACAAAACATTACTACAAGAAAAATAAAGACATAGAGAAATGGAAGAATATACCATGCTCATGGATAGGAAGACTCAATATTGGGAAAATGATAATTTGACCAAAGGCAATCCATAAGTTCAACACAACCCCAATACAAATACCAATTATATTCTTAAATGAGATGGAAAAGACAGTTTCCAATCTCATCCGGAATGGAATAAGCAAAGTACTCCTGAAAAAACAGAAACAAAATAGAAGGCATCCCAATCTGAGATCTCTAATTGTACTGTGCAAGTGTGATGGGCAAAAGAGCATAGTACTAGTACCTAGATACATCGACCAATGGAAAGAATTAGGAACGCAGAAATCAGCTAATCTACCAATGATTAACTGTTTTCTTGACAAGGAGATTAAATCAGTTAAGTGGGGAAACAAAAGCCTCGTTAACAAATGGTTATGGCAAAATTTGAAAACTACCAGTAGAAAACTCATACAAGACTCACTCCTTACACCATACAAAAAAACCAACTCACAGTGGAACAAGGATCAAGGATTAAAGCCGAGGACTATCAACTTCATCATAGAAAACCTAGGAAGAACTCTAGAAGCCCTAATCCGCAAACTAAACAATCTTGAAAGCATCCTGAAAGGAGAATCAAATTGCTATATAGCTAAAACCCATCTCCAAAAGAGTAAAAAGAAAAGCCACAGACTAGGAAAAATATTTGCTAATGATATATCTGAAAAGGGATTCCTAGAACTCACTCAGCATATATTAAGCTCAAGGAACTGAAGAACAAATTCAAACCTCGAGTTGCTATAATCAAGGATGCTTTCGGCATGATGTTAAATGATCCAGGAAGTATTAAAAGAAGATGGAAAGAATATACTGAGTCACTGAGTCACAATCGAAAGGAATTGGAAGACACAGAAAAATTTCATGAAACAGCATATGAGCAATGAAAGAAGAAGTTCAGGCTGCTTTGAAGGAAATGGCAAAAAATAAGGCTCCAGGAATAGATGGTATACCAATTGACATATTTCA
>NW_006400040.1:2486508-2487333 GCF_000299155.1 Elephantulus edwardii | reverse complement strand
GGACGGCACAGGAGGGGAAGGCCTTCTATGAGGTGGATTGATTCAGAGACTGGGATAATCGGGATGGGAGTGTCAGAGACAGTGTGATTGGCACACGACAGAGCAGAGTTTAGGGCTGTTGTACATAGAGTCGCTATGAGTCACAAGCGACTCGACGGCATATAACAACAAACAACAACAACCTCAACATGTCAACAAGAAAAAGATAAACAACGGAATCACAAAATGGACACAGGATATGTATAGACACTTCAGCAAAGAAGACTTTCAGATAATAAACACATGAAGAAATGTCCAAAATCTCTACATATCAGAGAGAAAGACGCAAATAAAAACAACTAAAAGATATCATCTCACCCCAGTACCAATAACAAAGTTCAACAGAGCTACAAACAAAAAATGGCGGCAAAGTTGTTGAGACATTGAATCCTATATTCACTCCTGGAGGAGGTGTCAAATGGTGCAACCACTGTGGAAGGCTGTATAGCACTTTCTCAAAAAGTTAGAAATAGAAATACCATTTGACCCAGCAATTCCATTATTAGGAATATATCCTAAATAAACAGAGCTGCCATCCTGCACGCCCATGTTTATTGCTTCATTATACACAATAGCACAGAGACAAAGGCAACCAAAGTGTCCATCAACAAATGGATAGAAAAATGATGGTCCATTGACACAATGGAATGCTATGCAGCACTGAAAAATAAGGAACTAAAAAATTATTACACAAGTCTATGGGGGAGAGAATAGTCTAAAAGTATTATATTTTAGGGCATTATTTTTATCATAGGAGTATGCAATGAGGGTTGCAGAGTGGATTAT
>NW_006400040.1:2482965-2485437 GCF_000299155.1 Elephantulus edwardii | reverse complement strand
ATGAGATGGATTGACATAGTGACTAGGACAATGGGGGTTGGTGTGTCAGAATTAGTGAGACTGGGTAGGACAGGGTAGGGTTCAGAGCTGCTGTCACTATAGGGTCACTATGGGTCACAGGCTACTTGATGGCACATAACAACAACAATAACAGTAAATTGAACTGGGGAAAAGGAAGGGAAAGGAGAAAGTTATGCAACAATGAATGTTCTTCTAAAAAATGTTAACTCCAGAGGTAAGGAGGAAAGCACGCAATAGTGAAGGAATGAAAATCCAACTCTTCTGTAAACTTTCATTAAAATCACAATAAAAACAAGGAAAAAAAGCAAGTAAGCAATATTGCCAAAAATTAATAGATAAGTTGGGTGGCTGAAGGGAAAGGAACTATACGATAAGAAATTGACTGGATTTTCTAGATAAGTAATAGTGTTAATCAGTGATAATTAATGTGATAAATTAAAATATGTATTAATGATACAATTAAATTGTAATTACAATATTTTACAGCAAACTGTATGACTGACCAAAATTTTAATGACAATGTTAAAAAACAAAAGATATGTGCATGATCAGACAAAATTATAATTACAATGCTATTAAAAAGGTACTTGAATGAAAACCAAATCATATGTAAACTCTCACTCAAATAAATAGAGGAGAAAATTCTTACCAAAAAAAAAGAGCTTAGCATAGAGCCAGGCAGAAAGTACTTGCCAACAATCTTGTGCATAAGAAGCAGCCTGTGGTACACTCTTCAAGGTATAAAGAAGATAATGCATAATTAATATTCTCCAAGAGTCCATAATTTATCAATGTCTATGAGGGCACTAGTTAATAATGAATTTTGTCATAATGAGAAATGTGATTTAATTATAAGTTAAACTTACTAGTACTGTAATGGCCTTACTCAAGACTTCTCATTGCAGTCTACTGTTAAAATTAGAAACTTACAAGCATCATGACATGTATGAAGACTATCTCACATTTTGCTACCATATACTCCTCTGCAGACTCAAGCCCTGGTATTTAGTTAGCTTTATCACTTTAATGAACATCACAAACAGAAAGCCTCTAAATGCCTTGCCTATGCTATATTTGGTACTGGTTTAGCCCTTACTTAGAGAACTCCATTCCATATTGATCCTCTTACCTCAGAAATGATATAACTACCCTTGGGGAAGTGAAAAATCTACAGAGCCATGGAAGCTAAGCTTAGCTCTGGGATTTATGTCTGCAAAATGTGAAATGCTAAACAGGCAAGGAAGCTCACAAACATATTTTCATCAAAAAGGTCTGGAGATTTTTGGGTATTGCTATATAAATAACTGCTTAGCAATCAAACTGCAAATATGACTAAAAATACAACAGTTTATAATTGCAAATATTAAAAATATAGACACCTTTGACCCAAAGTATGTAGAAATATAGTATATAGAAAGCTTGGTTATAAGCTTTACTGAATACAGCAGAATTCGGCATAAAGGAGTCTGTCAAAGTTGAGAACTTCCTTCACCCCAAATTAAATCATATAATTAAACTTATAACAATAACAAAATCTTTCTTTGTAACTCCAAGAATGTCTTATGATGAGGATTCTTTTGTAGTTACATAGAATAAATTTAAGCATTACACAGCAGAAGTAGTAGTTAGAAATTTGATAAATTCAGTAAACCACTTATATTAAGAGTCCTTATAAAAACCTCGGGGTGGGGGGTGGGGGGAAGGAACGTGGGAATTGTATACTCATGAAGGAATTTTTTTTCTTTTCCTTTTTTTTCTCTCTTCGGAGGGGGAAGCAAGCTGGTGGGGAGGGGTGGGCAAGGAGAAAATTGCGGCAATGAATGAACGGAAATCCAAAACCTCTGTAAAAAAAAAATAAAAATTTAATTTAAAAAAACCTATAAAGCATCACAATTTAATCAGCTATAAAATCAGGCCATTGAACCATACCAGAAATTCTAATATTTTTAAATTGTCACTGTTTTTAAATAAAGGAGGCGAGAGTGAGAGAGAGTGAGAGAGACAGAGCGAGCTAGGAAGTGAGTGCTCTGGTGGCCTAGTGACAAGAAGATGCACTCCAGCCACTCGGGGGCTAGGGGGGGAAGGATGAGCAATCTCCCCCTTGCAATAAACTGTCTCTGAAATCCCACCAGAGGGTTAGCTATGACTCTATTCCAATCCGATGGTAAACAACATACGCAAAACAAAATATATATATTTTGATCAACACTCTTAGTACCAGTAATGAGGATATTAAAAGATAAATTGCATTAAGTAAATTTGCTTTCAGGGACCTCTCCAGAATACTGAGGAGCAAAGAGGTCCATCTACAGACTAAGGTGCACCTAACCCAAGCCATGGTCTTCACAATTACTTGCTATGCATTAGAAAGCTGCTGGTTGTTGTTATGTGCTGTTGAGTCGTTTGCGACTCATAGCGACCCTATGTACAACAGCCCTAAACCCTGCTCTA
>NW_006400040.1:2478569-2481987 GCF_000299155.1 Elephantulus edwardii | reverse complement strand
CCATTCTTCTCAGAGTCAGCCACAGTTTGTTATGATCCATGCAGTCAAATGCCTTTGCATAATCAATGAAACACAGATAGACATTCTTCCGGTATTCTCTGCTTAGAAAGCTGAACAATGAATAAAAATTTATGCCTTTGAGTTGTGGTGCTGAAGAAGAGTATTGAACATACTACCATAGACTACTAAGAGAACAAACAAATCTCCCTGGAGAGAATGAAACTAAGCTACTCCTTGGAGGCAAATATTTTGAAGCTCCGTCTCACATACTTTGAGCACATGGCCAAGAGGGACCAGTCCTTGGAGAAAGACATCATGCTTGGAACAGTGGAATGACAGTGCAGGAGAAGAAGAACTCAAATGAGATGGAGTGACATAGTAACCGAAGTAATGTGGGGTAGGTGTGGTCAGGGACAGTGAGATGGGCTCAGGATAGAACTGAGTTCAGAGTTATTCTATATAGGGTCTCTATGAATCTCAAGCAACTTGACAGCACATAACAACAACAACAATACACACACACATACACGTTTCTATTGTTGTATGCCATTGAATCAGAACTTACCCATAGGTAACCATCCAATGGGCTTTCAGAGGCAGTAAATTGCACCAAAGGAAACTGTCAATCCTCTACAGCAGAGAAACTGGTGATTTAGAACTGTGTACCTTTGAGATTGTAGTACAATTTCTTATCACTAGGCCACCAATTGTTGTTATGTACAACAGCTCTCAACCCTGCTCTATCTTGAGCCAAATTCATTTTCTCTGATATACCTTTACTCATCACCTCAGTCACTGAGTCACTCCATCTCATCCAGGGTCTTCTCTTGCGCTTTCCCACCACCATTCCAAACATGATGTCCCTCTCCAAGCACTGTTCCCTCTTTGCAATATGCCCAAAGTATGTTAGTCAGAGCTTCAGAATCTTGCCTCCAAGGAGCGGTCTGGTTTCACCTTCTCAGAATGAATCTGTTCTCTCAGCAGTCACAGAACATTCAATACTGTTCTCCAGCACCACAGTTCAAAGACATGAATTCTTTTGTCATCTTTAGTACTGTGCAGCTCTCTGATGCATAGCATGTAATTTTGAAGGCCATGGCCTAGATCAGGCTCACCTAAGTCTCCAGACTGACACTGTTGCTCTTCAGTACTATGGATATATCCCTGACAGCAGGCTTTCCCAATACAATTCATCTTTTGATTTTCTGGTTACATGTAGCAAAAGTGTTGATCATGGAGCCAAGCAAACTGAAGTTGTTAACAATCTCAATTTCTTCACCGTCCATCTATCATGATATGGCCAGTTGGCCCAATGGTGAGCATCTTTTTTTCCCCTTCATTTTTTACTTTCAAGCTATATTGAAGGCTGCAGTTCTTGACCTACTGTAGCAAATGTTTTAGGTCCTCCTCAGTTTATGCAAGCAAGGTTGTATAATCTGCATAACACATTGTTAATGAGTCTTCCTCCAATCCTGATGCCAAATTCCTTCTCATAGAGCCCAGCCTCTGGGATGCCTTGTTCTGCATATAGATTGAAAATTTACTTCAATCCATAACCCCTATAAGTTGATGAATTTCATAAATCATTTCCTGGAATTTTATTGGTATTAAGTAATTAAAAAACCAAAGTACAAAATATTAACAAGTTTACACCCATCCTAATTAAAATAAAATGCAACTTTAATTTTTTGATTCCAGCTTTTTGGACTTTTCATTTTAACACTTTGCTTTGTCTTCCCACACTATCCTTTGAAATCTTCTGTTCAGCTCCTTAATTTCTTCCCTTTGCTTTGGCTTCTTGGTACTTACTGCAATATTCAGAGTCTCATCTGACATCTACATCTTTTCTTACTCCTCTGTCTTTGTAATGACCTTTTGCATTCTTTATGGAAGATATTCTTGATATCGTCACACAGCTCATCTGTCCTTTGCTCATTGATGTTCAAAGTCTGAAATCTGTTTGTTTGGTTTTTTTTTTTTTTTTTTCATTTTCCTGGGATAGACTCAAGGTCAAACTTTCGTTCCTATGGATTTGACATAACCTTCTTTAGCTTCAGCTTGAATTTGCATAAGAGTCATTCCACAAGTAGCACCTGACCAAATTTTCATAACTGAACCTGAGCTTCTCCAGTGATTCTTCCAACAGATGTTGATCTGATTCCTATGCAAGCATGAGGTGAAATCCATGTGTACAATCTGCATTATTTTTTTTATAAAAAAGTATTTGCAATTAATAGGCCATTGATTGTACAGAATTCTATCATTCTGTCTCCAGCCTCATTTCTGTTACCAAGTCCATGTTTTCCAACAACTGATCCTTCTTTCTTATTTCCAACTTTCGCATTCCACTCACTCACTGTGATTAATGCATCTTGATTGCATGTTCAAGCAATTCTGACTGCAAAAGATGGCAGAAATCTTCTATTTCTTCCTTATTGGCTCTAGGTTTTGGTGCGTATATTTGAATGATAATGGTGTTCACTGAACTTCCTTGTATGCCTATGGATATTAATCCTGTCACTAAAAACATTGTACGTCAAGATGGATCTAGAAATTACTTTTTTAATAATGAAAGCTACTCCATTTTCCCTCTATATCTCCAACATATTGTTGTTGTTGTTATGTAATGTCGAGTCATCTGTGACTCATAGCGACCCTATGTACAACAGCCCTAAGCCCTTCTTTATATTATGCCAATCTCATTGCCTCTGATACACTTACCCCCCATTCTCCCAGTCACTGAATCAATCCATCTCGTTGAGGGTCTTCCTCTCCTGTACTGTATCTCCATCCTCCCAAGTATGACATCCCTCTCCAAGGACTGACTGGTCCCTCCTTGCAACATGTCCAATGTATGTCAGACAAAGCTACAGAATCCTTGCCTTCAAAGAGAAGCTTGGCTTCATTCTCTCCAGGACAAACCTGTTTATCCACTTAGAAGATCATATGATTGATCTCAGATTATATGTTGTTGTTGTTGTTGTTGTTGTTATGTGCCATTGAGTTGCTAGCGACTCATAGCGACCCTATGTACAAATGCTGTTCTATCCTTTGCCAACCTAGCCATCTCAAATGCACTTATTCCCACTGCTCCAGTTACCATGCCAAAAATATGTCAGACGAAGCTTCAGAATCCTTGACTCCAGGGAACACTCTGGCTTCACCCTCTCCAGAACAAACCTGTTTGTCCTCCTAGCAGTCCATGGTATATTTAACACTCTTCTCCAGCACCACAGCTCAAAGGCATCAATCCTCTTTCTATCAACCCTATTCACTGTCCAACTCTCTGATGCATAGCACATAATTGCGAAGACTAGAGCCCGGATCATAACAAACTGTGGCTGACTTTGAGAAGAATGGGAATCCCAGAACACTTGATCGTGCTAATGCGAAACCTATACTTGGACCAGGAGGCAGT
>NW_006400040.1:2459674-2477499 GCF_000299155.1 Elephantulus edwardii | reverse complement strand
GCAGAGTTTAGGGCTGTTGTACATAGGGTCACTATGAGTCACAAGCGACTCGACGGCACATAGCAACAACAACAACATAGCCCGGATCAGGTGCACCTTAGTCTCCAGCCTGATATCGTTGCTCTTCAGTACTCTTGAAAGGTCCCTCACAGCTGACTTTCCCAATTCAATCCGTCTCCTGATTTCCTGGATGCTGTTACCAATAGCGTTCACTGTGGAGCCAAGTAAATTAAAACTGTTAACTAGTGATTCAAAATTTCCCTTGCCAGTCCATCTTGTCTACCCAGTAACAAATATGCTAATATTTATGTTTTCCATTTCTTTCTTAACTATGTCCAATTTTCCTACACTCAAGAGAACAGCTGTAGTTTGCTTGGATCTAAAATCAAAACTCTTGATATCAGTAGCTAGAAAATCAAAAGATTAATTGCACTAGGAAATCTGCAGTCAGGGACCTCTCCAGAGTAGTTGCTCAGAAGTGCAACTCTGTGAGTCTGGAGACTAAGGTGTGCCTGATCCAGGTCATAGTGTTCTCAATTGCATGCTATGCATCAGAAAGCTGGACAATGACAAGGAATGATAAAAGGAGAAGAGTATTGAATATACACCATGGACTACAAGGAGAACAAACAGGCTTGTCACAGAGAGGGTGAAACCAGGCTGCTGCTCAGAGGCAAGGATTCTGATTTCCATCTGACATACTTTGAGTATGTTGCAAGGAGGAACCAGTTCTTGAAGAGGGAGGGAAATCATGTTTGTGAGAGTGGAGAGACAGCACAAGAGAAAAAGACATTGATGAGATGGATAAACTCAGTAACTCGGGCAATGGGGCTAGGTGTGCCAGACACAATAAAAATGGCTCAAGATATTACGAGGTTCAAAGATGTTGTACATAGAACAACAACAACTTTTCATTTTATTTTAAAATGAGCAGTTACTTTAAATCCACTTGCTAATAGAAAGGCTGCTGGAGAAATACAGATAGTCTCCTCATAGTAAGATTTACAGAACTCAAAATCTTATGAACGAATTGCTTTAATGGCATGGATTTAGGTTTGAATGACACTCTTTAAAATTCAAATTGGATTAAAAAATGTGCAATAAGAATATCATCGCTAATGTCATATGGAACTTAGCTAAAAGCATGGAATACTGGAAAGTTTACCTGAATTCTATTGACTAAGAAAAATCATCAAGCTGTGAGAATCCTACAGATTATGGATAACATTGAAAAGAAGGGAAATTCCAGAACAATTAATTTTGCTCCTGTGGAACCTGTATGTGGACTAAAAAGCAGTCATTCAAACAGACCAAGATGATAGTGCATAGTTTAAAAATCCAGAAAAGAATGTATCAGTGTTATTTCCTTCATCATATCTATTCAACCTGTTTGATAAGCAAGAAGCTGGACATGGAGAAGACTCATTGATAACCTGCAATATACAATGACACAACTTTTCTTGCTAATAAAAGTAAAGAGAACTTGAAGCACTTACTAACAAAACTCAAAGATTATGCTATTGTTGTTGTTGCTTACCATCAAGTCGAGTATGACTCATAGTGACCCTGTGAACAAAAGGTCTATAACTAATGACATTTATCAAAGTTCATAGAGTTTCCAGAGGCATGTTGTTTAGGAAGAGAATGCCATTCCTGCTTCCAAACCTCTTAGAAGAATGTTCCTTCAAAATATAATAAAAACCAAAGGCCCTCCCCAATGTCTTGTTGACTCTAAAATAAAGAAGCTTAAATTTAAAAAAAAAAAAACAACACACACACAACTAGTATAGTATGTGGTTGTTGATATATGCCATTGAGTCTCCTGCGATGTACTGTGACCTTATGTACATACAGCAGCCCTGAATCCTTCCCTGTCCTGAGCCAGTCTCACTAACTCTGACACACCAATCCCCATGGCCCCAATTACTGTATCAGTTCATCTTATCTGGGGCCTTCCTCTCCTGCACTGTCCATCCACCCTTTCAAGCAAGCATCATATCCTTCTCCAAGGACTGGTCTCTCCTGGCCACATACCCAAAGTATGTGAGGCAAAGCTTCAAATTCCTAGCTTCTAAGGAGAGACTTGTTTCACCCTCTCCAAGACATACTGATTTGTTTTCTTGGCAGACCATGGTATAATAAAGACTCTTCTCCAGCACCACAACTTGAAGGCATCTGCTCTTTTGTTATCCTTAGTCATTTTCCAGCTCTCTGAAGCATAACCAGTAATTGAGAAGACAATGGCCTGGAAAGGTGCACCTCTGTATCTAGACTGACATCGTTGCTCGTCAGCACTCTGGAGAGATTCCTGACAGCAGATTTTCCCAATGAAATGAATCTTTTGATTTCCTGACTGCTGGTGTTAAGAGTGTTGATTGTGGAGCCGAACAAGCTGTAATTGCTAACAATCTCAATCTCTTCTCCATCTATGATGATGCTGTCAATTGACCCTGTGGTGAGAATCTTTATCTTCTTGATATTGAGTTTCAATCCATGCTGAAAGCTAGTCTTTGACCTTCTGCAGCAAGCGCTTCAAGTCCTCCTCAGTTTCAGCAAGCAGGGTTTTGTCATCTGTATAACGTAGGTTGTTGATGAACTTCCTCCAATCCTGGTGACACACTTCTCCTCATTAATCCCTACTTTCCAAATGATCTGTTATGCATACAGATTGAAATGGTATGGGGACAGGATGCATCCATGACACAATCCTTTCCTGATTTTGAACCACGCAGTGTTTCCTTGCTTTGTTCTGAGGACTGCTTCTTGGTCCAAGTATAGGTTTCGCATAAGCATGATCAAGTGTTCTGGGATTCCCATTTTGCTCAAAGTTAGCCACAATTTATTGTAATTCAGTCAAATGCCTTTGCCTAGTCAATGAAATACAGATAGACATTCTTCTGGTACTCTCTGCTTTCTGTCAAGATCCATCTGACATTGGTAATAATGTCCCTAGTGCCACGACCTCTTCTAAATCCAGCTTGTATCTCTGATAGATCTCTGTCAATGTACTGTTCCAGTCATTTCTGGATAATCTTGAGCAGGATTTTGCTAGTATGTGACATTAGTGATATTTTCGATAATTTCCTCCCCCTGTTGGGTCATTTTTATTTTGAATGGCAATAAATAAGCATCTTTTCCAGTCAGTTGACTAAGTAATTGTCTTCTAGATTTCTTGGCACAACTTGTTGAGCACATGCATGTTATCATCTGTTTGCTGAAATATATCAATTGGTATTCCATCAATTCCTGGGGCTTTATTTTTTGCCAAGTCCTTCAGAGCAGCCTGCACTTCCTCCTTCATCACCATTACCTCTTGATCATAAATTGTTTACAGAAATTAATCTGTGTTAGCCAATTGTTTTTGGTACAATGGCTCAGTATACTCCTTCTATCTTCTTTTAAGGCTTCCTGAATTGTTCAGTCTTCTGCCCATAGCATCCTTAAACATTGCAACTCATGGCCTGAATTTATTCTTTACTTCTTTCAGCTTAAGAAATGCTGAGCGAGTTTGACCCTTTTGATTTTCTGACTCCAGTTCCTTGCACATTTCATTATAATATTTTGCCTTGTCTTCCCAGCCAGCCCATCAAAATATTCTATTCAGCTCCTTAACTTTTTTATTTATATCCTGTGCTTTTTCTTCTTGGTGCTCTACAGATTATGGATAACATTGAAAAGAAGGGAAATTCCAGAACAATTAATTTTGCTCCTGTGGAACCTGTATGTGGACTAAAAAGCAGTCATTCAAACAGACCAAGATGATAGTGCATAGTTTAAAAATCCAGAAAAGAATGTATCAGTGTTATTTCCTTCATCATATCTATTCAACCTGTTTGATAAGCAAGAAGCTGACATCCACTTTGGTCTTTTCTTCTTCTTCCTTCTTTGTAATGACTTTTTGCATTCTTCATGAATGATATTTATGATATCTTCCCACAGCTTATCTGGTCTTCTTTTATTATTGTTGAAGGCCGCAAACCTATTCCTGGATTGATTTTTAAATTTATGGGGGATAGACTCAAGGTCAAATTTTGATTTCTGTGGATATGATTTAACCTTCTTTGGTTTTAATTTGAACTTGTTTGTATGTGAGCAGTCTGTTCCACAATCTGCACTTGGTCTAGTTTTCCTGCTGATATTTAACTTCTCTGATGGTACCTACAATGGATGTAATCGATCTGATTCCTGTGCATCCCATCAGGTGAAATCCATATGTATAGGCTGTGTTTATGTTTCTTATAAAAGGTATTTGCTATGACTAAATCATTGATTGTACAGAATTCTACCATGCTATCCCCAGCCTCATTTCAGTCACCAAGTCCATATTTTCTGAATACTAATCTCTCTTCCTGATTCCCAACTTTTGCATTCCAGTCACCCATTATTATTAATGCAAGTTAATTGTTCAATTGATTTCTGACTGCAACAGTTGATAAAAATCATCTATTTCCTCCTCTTTGGCTCTGGTTGTGGGCATATAAATTTGAATGATATTGGTATTAACAGGTCTTCCTTGTAGGCATAAGGATATTATCCTTTCACTCACAATATTGTGTTTTAAGATGAATCTAGAAATGACATTTTTAACTCTGAAAGTAACCCATTTTTTCTCACCTTTTCATCTCCAGCGTAATAAATCATATGATCGTGGGATTCAAAATGTTCCATGCCAATCCATCTCATTTAGCTAATATCAAATATATCAATATTAATTAGTTCCATTTCTTTCTTTACAATGTCTAGTTTTCATATATTGATGTTTCTCACATTTCACATACCAATTGTTAATTTCTTCTTATAACTGTTTCTCCTCCTTTGTGTTTCCAAATTTGAGAGTTTAAGTTCAGTTGTCATATCTGTCAATCTACTCTAAGTGTTCTCTGCTGTACATAGGGTTTTCAAAGGCCAGTTATATTTCAGAAGTGGATGGTCAATCCTTCTTCCCAGTCTGTCTTATTTTGAATGTCCACTGTTGGAAGAATATCTGACAGACAAGTATTTTAACCTAGCAGGTGAAGAACTCTTCCCTTACAAAAATAACTAATACATTCACTGCCATCCCCCTCAAGCACATGCGACTTGTCTTTTCCCATTCCCTGTTACATCCTCATTCCTTGCACCCTCAGCTGCTTGGTCAGACCCTCTTTCCCCAGCAACCTCTTAATATGATCACAAGTCACTTCTGTGATGCCTTGCACTACACACTGCTACTGGTCTCTCACACTGTTGTCTAATTCTTATTTAAAAGGATCCGGACCTTGGAATCATCAAAGATGATAGATTTCGTTATTAATTAACCTCAAGAAAAGACAAAAATTCTTACAACTGGAAAAATAACACCATGATAAACAGAAAAAAAAGACTGAGGCTGTCAAAGATTTCATTTTACTTGAAACCACAATCAACATCTATGAAAACAGCAGTAAAGAAATCAAAAGGGAAGAAGAAGATGAAGAGGAAGAAGAGGAGGAGGAGGAGGGGAAGGGGAAGGGGAAGGAGAAGGAGAAGGAGAGAAGGAAGGAAGGAAGGAAGGAAGGAAGGAAGGAAGGAAGGAAGGAAGGAAGGAAGGAAGGAAGGAAGGAAGGAAGGAAGGAAGGAAATCTGTTACAAAAGGACTTCTTAAAGTGATGTAAAAAAACTTTGTAGCTGGAATGGGACCAATGTTACAAAGCTCTTTTAGTTCTGCCAATTATATTTGACCTCTCATCCTCCCACACTACACTTAAGGAAAGAGCTTTAGTTCTCGGCTATGCTCAGGGGCTCTTCCACCTTGATCATCTTGCTCATGAATCTCTGGACCAAAGGATATGCTTAATTCTCTGCTTCTTTATTAATGACAATAAGATGCCTATTTTTTTTATTCTGAATCTGCTTATTTTAGCCTGGGCCAATGCCCTAATTAGTGGTCTACACATTGTATTGGTATGTTGTTGTTGTTATGTACTGTTGAGTCTCCTGCGATCTATAGCAACCTTATGTACAGCATCTCTGAACTGTTCCCTCTTCTGAGTCAGTCTCACTAATTCAGACACACCATCCTCCATTGCCCCAGTTACTGGATCAATAAATCTCATTCAGGCTCTTCCTCTCCTGTGCTGTCCCCCCACCCTCCTGAGCATGATGTCCTTCCCTAAGGACCTGTCTCTCTTAGTCACATGCCCAAAGTATGTGAGACAGAGCTTCAAAATCCTAGCCTCCAAGGAGAGACTTAGTTTCACCCTCTCCAAGACAGAACGATTTCTTTTCTTGGCAGTCCATGGTATATTCAAGACTCCTCTAGCACCACGATTCAAAGACATCAATTCTTCTTCTGTCATCCTTAGTCATTGTTCAGCTCTCTGAAGCATAACAGGTAACTGGAAAAACCATGGCATGGATTAGGTGCACCTTTGTATCTAGACTGATATCATTGCTTTTCAGCACTCTGGAGAGGTCCATGATAACAGATTTTCCCAAAACAATTCATCTTTTCATTTTCTGACTGCTGGTGTTAAGAGTGTTGATTGTGGAGCTGAGCAAGCCGGAATTGTTAACAACCTCAATCTCTTCTTTATCTATTATGGTGCTGCAAATTGGCCAAGTGGTGAGAATATTTATCTTCGTGATGTTGAGCTTCTATATATTTTAGACTACAGTCCTTGGCTTTTCTTCAGTTCTTCTTCTGTTTCAGCAAGCAGGTTGTGTCATCTGCATATCATAGGCTGTTGATGAGTCCTCCTCTAATTCTGATGCCACATCCCTCTTCAAAAATTCCTGCTTCCCAAATTATATTTTCTCCATAAAGATTGAAAAGATATGGGGACAGGATGCATTCCTGACACACTCCTTATTTTGAACCATGCAGTGTTTCCTTGCTCTGTTCGGAGGACTGCTTCTTGGTCCAAGTATAGGTTTCACATAAGCACAATCAAGTGTTCTGAGATTCCCATATTTTTCAAGGTTAGCCACAATACGTATTGGTATACTCAAAATTTAAAAAAAAAATAAATAAAATATTTCAAGCAGTGGAATAGCTGGAACATATGAAATTTCTATGTTCAGCTTTCTGAGAAAACACCAAACTGCCTTCTAGACTGATTGTACCAATTTAGAGTCCCACCAACAATGTATAAGAGTTATTATCTCAGATAAATATTATATAAGACCATTATTGTAGTGATAGATAACTAGTTAAATTTGTATAAAGATCTAAGAAGGGGAGAAAAGGGAGGTCACAGGGCTGCACCATTTGATGGCTGGAGGGTAATTGGTTGGGGTAGGGATCTAGTGTGAGAGGTAATGTATACAAACTTTGTAGGTAAAGCAGTGCACAATTTTAAAAAAATTAATTGCAAGAAATAAAAAATAAGTAAATAAAATAAAAAATACAGGCCACCACTGTGCATTGCCACCTCAATGCAGCAATGCCATGAATCTCTTCCAGTCAACTAGCTAGGTAACTGTTTTAAAATTGCTTAGTGTGGCCTGGACTGCTCTACTACCTAGAGGACTAGACAATGGCCTCACTGCCTACAGGACTCTGCCCCCCAGCCTGAAAGCTGACCTACTGCCACACATCAGAACTGTGACAGAAGCACCAAAATTACAGGTGAAGCCATTTTCTCTCCACTCCCAGATCTTGAGTTCCGTTGAGCTGCAGGCTCATTGGATCTGCCTAGCTGTGTTAGAGAAGTCTGCTCATTCACAGGCCATATCTTTCCCCAACTAAAGCAAGTCTTTCCTTGAGTCAAAGGAATTAGAAACTCAGGCCTACCCACCCTTATATGAATCAGTGAGTTCCCGAGCAAAGGTAATCAGACCAAAAGTCTACTAAGGCTTCTGGTGTGAAAAACTCTACCATAGCAATGACACAGAAGAAACATACTACCTTACACCCTAGACAAAGTCAAAAGAAGATATTATCCCAAAAATGTGACAAAATATCAATGGATTTCCTGAAGCTGGAAAGTGTGAGGGAACTTTCTGACACAGAATTCAAAAGAAAAATTATTACAATTGCATTATGGAATACTGCACAGCATGCAGGAGCAATGATTTTGTAATTTACTACCTAACTTGGGAGTGACTGAAGAGCATTATACTAAGTGACTTAACTAGGTCCCATAAAGACATGTATGTATAGGACCATTATTGCACTGCCTCTGACACACCCATCCAGATTACCCCAGTCACTGAATCAATCCACCTCATAGAGGGTCTTCCCCTTCTGTGCCCTCCCTCCACCCTCCCAAGCATGATGTCCCTCTACAAGGATCTATCCCTCCTTACAACATGTCTAATGTATGTCAGACGAGGCCCCAGAATCCTTGCCTCCAAGGAGCAGCCTGGTTTAACCATCTCCAGGATGAATGTTTGTTCCCTTGGCAGTCCATGGTACATTCAATACTCTTCTCCAGCACCACAGCTCAAAGGTCCCTAACAGCAGACTATCCCATGACAATATATATATATTTTATTTCCTCAAGAGTGTTGACCGTGGAGCCAAGCAGACTAAAGTTGTTAACAGTCTCAATCTCTTCACCATCCATCCTGATGCTGCCAACTGGCCCAGTGATGAGAATCTTTGTCTTCTTGACATTGAATCTCAATCCATACGGAAGGCTGCAATCCTTGACCCTCTTCAGCAAGCGTTTCAGGTCCTTCTAAGTTTCAGCAAGCAGGGTTGTGTCATCTTCATAAGGAAGATTAATAGATCTTCCACCAATCCTGACGCCACACTTCTCCTCATAGAGTCTAGCCTCTCAGATAATCTGTTCTGCATCCAGGTTGAAAAGGCATGGAGATAGGTCACATCCCTAGCATACACCTTTCCCAGTTTTGAACCATGGAGTTGTCATTGCGACCCTATGTACAACGGCCCTAAACTATCCTCTGTCCTGTGTCAATTGCACTGTCTCTGACACTCCCATCCTGATTACCCCAGTCACTGAATCATTGACCCTACCAAGCATGATGTCCTTTTCCGAGGACTGGTCTCTCCTTTAAACATGTCTGAAATATGTTAAAGGGAGCCTCAGACTCCTTGCCTCCAAGGAGCCACCCAGTTTAACCCTCTCCAGGATGAATCTGTTTGTTTTCCTAGCAGTCCATGGTACCCTCAATACTCTTCTCCAGCACCATAGCTCAGAGGCATCAATTCTCCTTCTATCCTCCTTGGTTATTGTCCAACTCTCTGATGCATAACAAGTGATTGTGAAGACCATGGCCTGTATCAGATGCACCTTAGTCTCCAGAGAGACACCATTGCTCTTCAGTACTTTGGAGCGGTCCCTAACAGCAGACTTTCCCATGGCAATACCTATTTTAATTTCCTGACTACTGGTGCCAAGAATGTTGACCGTGGAGCCAAGCAAACTAAAGCTGTGAACAATCTCAATCTTTTAGGAAATTCTAAAAATTCAGCGAAAAAAACTTCTGGACTTAGTCAACCAATTCAGCAAAAGGGGAGGATACAAAATCAACATGCAAAAACCAATTAGATTTCTCTGCAGTGACAAAGAGAATACAGAACTCAAGCTAAGAAAAACAATACCCATCGTAACAGCTAACCACAAGATTACATACTTGGAGTAAATCTAACTAGAAACACAAAAGATCTATTCAGAGGATTACAAAACATTACTACAAGGAAAAAAAAGGAGAGATGGAAGAATATACCATGCTCATGGGTAGGAAAACTCATTACTGTGAAAATGAAAATTCTTCCAAAGGCAATCTACAAATTCAATGCAATCCCAATACAAATACCAATTCTATTCTTCAACAAGATGGGAAAAACCATTTCCAGTTTCACCTGGAATGGAAAGAGACCCCCCAAATAAGCAAAGCACTCTTGAAAAATAGAAACAAGATAAGAGGTATCCCAATCTGAGATTTCAAGTCCTACTACACAGCTGTGGTGGTCAAGACAGCATGGTACTAGTACAGTGACAGACACATAGATCAATGGAACAGAATTAGGAACTTGGAAATCAGCTAATCTACCTAGGGTCAACTGATTTTTTACAAGGAGATGAAAGCAGTTAAGGGGAATGAAAGACTCTTTAACAAATGATGTTGGCATTCCAGTCACCAATTGTTATTAATTTCTCTTGATTGCATGTTCAATCAAATTTTGGCTGCAAACGTTAGTAGAAATCTTCTATCTCCTCCTTTTTGGTCTCTCTAGTTGTCTTTGCAAATATTTGAATGATAGTGGTATTCACTGGACTTCCCTGTATACATATGGATTTATCCCATCACTCACCACATTGTATTTCAATATGGATCTATAAATTATTTTTTAATTATGAAAGCAACCTGTTTTTCTCACCTTTTCATCTCCAGCATAGTAGATCATATGGTCATCAGATTAAAAATGTTCCATGCCAAGTCATCTCATTTCACCAATACCTAATATGTCAATATTTTTGTGTTCCATTTCTTTCTTAAGAATATCCCATTTTCCTACATTCATGCTTCTCACAGTCCACCTTCCAATCACTAATGTCTGCTTACAACTCTTCTTCCTTCTTTGTGTTTTCTTATTTGAGATTTCAGCCTTACTTGCCATTTCTGCTAGTTTAGGTGTGCTCTATTGTAAATAGGGTTTTCGTAGGTCTGTTATTTCAGAAATGGATGGTCAATCCTTCCTAGTCTGTTTTTGTTTTTTTAATTTTAATTTTTATTTATTTATTTTATTTTTTTTTTAGAATTGTATCTGACAGTCAAGCATTTTACGGAAAGGAGCAGATGAATTGAAGTTTAGAAAAAATAAAAACAAAACAACTATCAAATTAATGCTTGATTGTTGCTGTTAGGTGCTTTTGAGTCAAGTATGACATTCAAACATGATATCCTTCTCCAAAGAATAGGCTTTCCTAGCTACATACCCAAAATAAAAAAAAAAGCTTCACCAGCTTTACCTCCAAGGAGAACTGTGGCTGCACCCTCTCTAAGATTTACCTAGGTTTTTTTGCCAGTCCAGAGGATATTGAGTACTCTTCTCCAATACCACAGTTCAAAGACATCAATACTTCTGTTATCCTTATTCAGCTTACAGCAGCTTTGCAAGTGATTCAAAAACCATTGTCTGGATTAAGCACACCTTAGTCCCCAAATTAACAGTACTGTTCCTCAAAAATTTGGAGATACCCCTGATTGCAGACTTGTCCAGAACAACATGTCTCCTGATCTCCTGATTGCTGATATCAAGTGTATTATTGTGGCTCCAAATAAGATGATGTCGTTGACAATTTCAATCTTTTCTCCAGCTCCTATGACATTGCCTCTTAGTCCAGTAGTGAAATTTTTTTCTTTTCTTGATATGTGATGCAATACATATTGAAGGTTAAATTGTTTGATCTTCTGCAACAAAGCTTCAAGTTCTCTTCACTAAGCAAAGTTGTGTCAACTGCCTAATAATGTGATTCATGTGTCTTTCTCCAATTCTGATGCTACATTCTTCTTCATTGGTTCCAGATTCTAGAAAAATTTGCTCAGCATATGCAGTAAATATGTTTGGAGAAAGAATAAACTCTGATGCACTCTTTAAACTGCACACTATGTAGTGTTTTCTTGCTCTGTTCACACAACAGCTTTTTGGTCTACACTTAGCTTTTCCATGAGCACAATTAAGTGTTCTAGGATCCACATTCTTCTGAGCCATAATTTGTTATGATATACACAGTCAAATGCCTTGCATATAGTTAATAAAGAACAAAGAGTCTTTTGGTATTCTTTGCTTTCAACTAAGATCCATCTGACACCTGCAATGATATTTCTGGTGCCATGACTACTTCGAAACCTAGCTTAAATTTCTTGCAGTTCTCTACATATTGTTCTAGCATTTTTTGAATGATCATAAGCAATATTTTTCTTGCCTGTGGTATTAATAAATACAAATACTGCATAAGACCATTATTGTAAAAATAGAAGGATAACTAGTAAAACATGTTCAGGAACTCAAGGGAAGGAAGACTTAGGAGGAGTAGGGGCAAAACCACAGGATTACACAATTTGGTGGGTGGAGGGAGGGGGCAAAATAACTGGCAAGGACCCAGGTGAAAAGACAGGGTAATGATGGGCAAGGTCCAATGATGTTTAATTTTATACAACATAATTCATGAGAATGATTGTATGAAACACAATATGAATTAAGAATAGCATGAAACACAATGTATATGAATTTTGTAAGCAAACCATTAAAAAAACTGTAAAAATAATATTTTTCAATAATTTCCATATTCTGTTGGGACTCCTTTCTTGGGAATGGGAATAAATATGGATCTCTTCCAGTCAATTGTCCAGGCATCTGTCTTTCAAATTGCCTGGCATAGGTTAGTAAGCACATCCAGGGCTGCATCTGCCATTTGGTCTGCATAAGCCTCATTGATCGCTGAATTTTTGCCATTGCAGCTTGAACTTTTTTCTTCATTACCATTGGCTCTTGATCATGTGGTACTTCCTGAAATAGTTCCGTGTTGGCCAATTATTTTTGTTACAGTGATTCTGTGTATTCCTTCCATCTTCTTTTGATGCTGCCTGAGTCATTCAAAAGTTTTGTCCTTAATGTGTCTAAATATTGCAACTCAAGGCTTAAATTTGTTTTTTCATTATTTCAGTGGAAAATGTTGAATGACTTCTTCCCTTTATATGCTACAAATATAGGTTCTTTGCATGTTCAATAGTTTGATTTGTTTTCTCAACAACTTTAGCTCTTTTACTTGATCATCTCTTTATTTTGGCTTCTCAGTGCTCTAGTGCAATTTTCAGAATCTCTTCTGAAATCCATTTTGGTTTTTCTTTCTCCTGTATTTTTAATGACATTTTGCTCTCTTCATGAATCTCTTCATGTGTTCACAACTCGTCTGGTCTCCCATCATTGACCTTCAATGATTCATACCAATTCTTAAGATTATTTTTAAATTCAGGGGAATAGACTCAAGATCATATTTTGGTTCTTATAGACTTGTTTTAATTTTCTTCAGCTTCAATTTTAACTTGCATATGAGTAATTCACTGTCAACACCTAGCCTAGTCTTGACTGTTGATATTTTCTCCAATGCTTCCTTCCACAGTTGTAGTCAACCTGATTTCCATACAATCCATCTGGTGAGGACCATGTGTAAAGCCACCATTTGTGTCTTTTAAAAAAGGTATTTGCAATCACTAAGTCACTAAACATACACATTTAATGATTGGATTTCAAGCCTCATTGCTACCACAATCTCTATACTTCCTAACTTCCATTCCTTCTTCATTGTTTCCAACGTTTGCATACCTAGCACCATTTATCACTAATGCAGCTTGATTGCATGTTTGGTAAATTTCAGACTTCAAAATTTGATAAAAATCTTCCATTTCCTCCTCTTTGATTTTAGCTATTAATGTATATATTTTAACAATAGTTCTTCTCATAGATCTTTTTGGTATGTGTATGGATAATATCACTCACAACATCGTACTTTAGGATAGAACTTGAAATTGTTTTTTTAACTATGAATTAATTCAACACATTCTTCTTTTGTTTTTCATTTCCAGCATAGTATACCATATGATTATCTGATTCAAAGTGGTCTTAGCCAGTCCATTTCATCTCACTAATGTCTACTATGTGATGTTCATGTATTCCATTTCATTTTTCACAAGTTATCGTTCTCCTACACTCCTACTTCATACATTCCATGTTCTAGCTATTAAAGGATACTTGCAGCTGTTTCTCTTCATTTTTACTGATTTCCAATCTGAGCTCAACACTATAATTGTCCATGTTTCATGATTATATGATAATAGTTCTATAACAAGATGCAGAGTTAGGTAAATAATGTAAATTAATTAGGACTTCAATTCTATAAAATACGAATTCTGTGGATATGGTCTATACACAGAAGTATACCGTCTGAACTTACTCAGGTGATCTTACTCTTCCAGAAAAAGATTTACAAAGCAATAACCAAATAATGTTACTTTTAGAGAGACAGAAGAAATAGAAATGGAAAAGAGTGGATGAGAAACTACTGCTTTCTGTCTGAAGCCCCTATTTATTAGTTGATAAAGAGTCCTTGAATTATTAGTTGTGTAGTTATACATTCACCTATTAACAGAAAGATTGATAGTTTAAACCAACCTAGAGACTCATTAGAACAAAAAAGATCTGGCAATGTGCTTTTGAAAGGTCACAGTCTTGAAGACATTACAGTTCTCAGTTCTTCTCTAAAACACATGGTACCACTATAAATCAGAATCCATTCAATGACAATGGTGATTATTAGAATTTTATTTGTAAGTAAAACATTATTGAGTATGTATATTAACATCCAGGGCTGCATCTGTTAGTTGAAACAAGTCAATTGCTATCCCATCAATTTTGGAGGCCTTATTTTTTTGCCAATGCCTTAAATACAGCTTCCTTTTCCTCCTTCATTACAGCTTACTCCTGCTCATATGGTACTCTGATTCAGGCTATGATCTCTCTGGTCACTTGCTATGCATCTGAGAGCTAGACAATAAATAACAGAAAAATAACAGATTCCTTTGAGCTGTGGTGTTTTGGAGAATAAGGAGTGCTGAACATTCCATAGACTTTCAAAAGAACAAACAAATACGTCTTTCAGAGGGTGCAGCCAGAATGTTCATTGGAGGCAGAGATAATGAGACTTCACCTCACACACTTCAGGTATGTTGCTAGGAAAAGGATATGATACCTTCGAGAGGGGCATGGTGCTCAGAAAGGTAGAGGGTCAGCAAAGTAGAGAAAGTACTTCGACTAGGTACATTGTCTTTAGTGTTAGGAAGAGTAAGGATGACACAGGATAGGACAGGGTTCAGATTTGTTGTTCATAGGTGGCTATGAGTCATACTCAAAATAACATATTAGCATATTAATTAATAAAGTTTCTTCAAAAATGCTTAGATCCATTAATAGTGTTGTAAGAATGAGAACTGACCTAAAGATTACCTTCTAGTAGGTTTTCATAAGCAATAAATAACATGGAAGAAGACTGCACATCTTTCACCCAGAGAGCAGTGGTGGATTCAAATTGCAAGTCTTTGGGTTAGTGACACAACTCCTTACCACTTAGCCACCAAGGTTTAATAGATCATTTTAAAAGGAAAAAGTTTACAGAATATTTTCACACACAAAAAAAATCACAACAAAGTCATAATTTAAAAATATCTTTATTCTAAAAAGTTCTGTATTTTCCAACTCATTTACATTTATCCAGAGAAATAGGTACATGGCATAAATCATTATCGGTATTGAAAAAAGCTGGCAACCCACTCAGCAATATAATAGAAGAGACAAAAGAGACTACTTCCAGACATTGTCAGGAATGTGCAATTTACACTAATGATGCCATGTCATTTAATCTATTGTAGTCTTGGTTCTTCTTCCACTAAATTAAAAAGAATGAGGCAAAAGGGCCTTGAAGGTTGCTGCAGATTAAAATGCATATGATCTTCAACAAAGGACTTAATTTTGCATAATTAGTATCAATTTTTTTAAAAAAGATTCTTTAAGAAAGATCTTAGAAGTCAGAGATCCTGTCATTCTGCAGAGCACAAAGCAAGAGCTAGTAAAACTTGTGAAAGCTACAACATTTAACAGTGGTAAAATTAGGACTAGAACTCAGATCTACAAACTCACATACTATCAAGCACTGTCTTCTTTAAAATGGGTGGCACATCTTATTCTGATCTCTCCCCCATGCCAATGTAACTGAACATCTCTTGCCTCTATTTTTCAACATTTAAAGTTGAAGGGGAAAATATTTTTTTCGGAATAAAATATATAAAATCTTTCACAACTTGGCATTGTTCTAATTTTTCAGCGATGGTTTATTTAAGAGACTAACAGCATAAAGATTTGCATGTGATACATTTCACACTTTCTCCACATCATAAGTGTAAATCCAAAGATACAAACTTAAGGTGCTAAATTACCCTGTGATAATCCTGTATACACATTTATCATCACTTACTCTAACCCAGTCTGCTGGTATAGTCTTCTCTCAGACAAAATTCTCAAGGGCAAAAACTAAAGATCCATACCTATGAAAGCTAATCATTTTATAGAAAGAAAATATTTTCTTCTTGGTTGAATGCTTCCTTTGTAGTCCAGTCTCACAGAACAATAGTCCACTTCCTCCTTTCAAACAAGTGGAAGCAAACAATGAATAAAATTCAAAATGAAATTAATATTTAGGTACCTGCTTTAGAGTTCAGAAAAAGATTTTGTTTGCCAAACCCAAAAGGCATATGGAGAAACTGAAATTCAGAAACACGAAGTTTAGCATGGGAAACTAAGTTTTGAAGGAAATTACTAGTTAATTACAACGTGTATAGAAATGGGAAGAGAGGCACAATGCCCATATATTGTAGATAGTATCATTTGTTTAGTGACTAGAAACCCTAAAGAATGTATATAGGAGAGAATTATCCACTCTCTAGATTGGGTAGAAAATGTGTTAACAGTTTTATAGACAATGGGCCAGAAATAAGATGTCTATAATTTCATCCTCACAAATTACAGGAGAGGAAATAGTGTCATTAAACCAATATATGCTGTCCTCCTCAGACTTCCTCAACCTATAACCCTGTCCCTCCACTTAGTCAGCCACCCTTATTTACAACCTAAGAGAAACAAAGGTAATCTTTACTGGCAGCATTTTAGAATGTTCCTTAAAATGAGGGTGAGGAGGCTTCAACATAGCCAGGGGTGGTAAGGAATTGCATTGTCAAGACAAAAGCATGCAATTCAAATCCAACAGCTGCTCCCCAGGAGAAAGATGGGTATTCTTCTGCACAATTTACTGCCTCTGATAAGCCACTGGAAGGTCAGCTATGGATCCATTCTGGTTTGACAGTACAAACAGGGAATCAACAAAAAGAAGGAAAATTTTCAATGAAATGCATGGACATAATAGCCATTAATAGGAGACTCAAATAGAGAATCAGTCAGAAAGATGACACTAGGACTAGGCATAATTTCATTCTGTTCTATATGTAAGGTTGCATGAGTTAGTGCCTACTCAACAACAACTAACAATATTGTTTGGCAGTGTTTTTCAGAGTGTGGTTCTTACATCATCTGCATCAGACTCAAAACTATCCTCCAGCCCACCCTACCAATATACATGTTTCTTAAAAATACAGATTCTTTGGCCACATTAAAGACTTACTGAATGCATTTCTCTGAGGATAAACTCAGAAATCTATATCTTATCTAACCTTCTAGCTCACTCTTCAGTCTGTCTTGCCAAATAGTAACTGTTAGAGTTTTGTTTCATCATGTGCTCCAGTGACAAGCTCAAGGAGATCTTCAATCAATGTCTACTGATGAGGATATTTCTCAATTATTTTTTTTAATAAGCTGTGGTGACACAATGGCTAACCCATTGACTCCTAACTAAAATGTTGGCCATTTTAACCCATTAAATCTGGCAATATACCCATAAAGATCACTGCCTAGGAAACTCTATGGGGCAGGTTTACTCAGTTCATGTGGCTTCTCTGTCCAAATAGATTCAATGACAAAAAAGGACCCTGAAAGCACCGTCATGTAAGCAGAGGACAGAGAAGTGGAGGGCACCGAATGACTAAATGAATCTAAAGTTGTTGTGTACCATAGAGTTGGAACTAACCCATAGCTGACCCTCCGGTGGGTTTTCAGAGGCAGTTAATCTCACAGGAGAAGATTGCCCACTCTTCTCCTGTGGAGCAGCCGGTGGCCTCAAAGTTAATGCCTTCAGGATTGCAGCGCAACTCCTTGCCACTAGGCCACCAGAGGTCTCTGAATCTAAAGAGGGGTGATGTTCAGATTTGATGTAATATGTTGTTGTTGT
>NW_006400040.1:2444630-2459039 GCF_000299155.1 Elephantulus edwardii | reverse complement strand
TTTGTCTTCTTGACATTGAGCCTCAATCCATATTGGAGGCTGCAGTCCTTGACCCTCTGCAGCAGATGCTTCAGGAAATATTTTGTGTTCTGATTTATTCTTGATTGAATACTTTGTGAATGGTTTCTGAAATTTACTAATCTTATTATTTGAGGAACTACTTGGAGCCAGTTCAGTCAAAGGCAGTGATTCAGAAAAGGCAGTAAGGAACAACATGTGATGACTACTGGAGAGGTCTGTAAATGTCTCACCTCTGTGATCTCCAGAAGTTGGTCTTGGTAGAGAGAGAGATCTGCTGCTGAAATTGAGGTTGAGATGAAAACAGAATGATAGTATAGGATAGGAAGCTATACATCTGAAGCTGACCTGCACATCACATAGATTCCTACTTCCTCACATTCCATTACCATTCTTGAGAAAGCAGAAGTAAAGAGTGGAAGGGGTTTTGCCAGAAAACTGTTTTTTAAATGGTCAATGAGAAAACCTTAAAGTGAACAGTGAAATCTGGGTTCCCAGCTATCTAATGAAATATAACACTGCGTACTCTTACCTTCCAAATGAACAGGAGTTAGGAAGTAGAGCTAGATTTGGAAACTTCTATCTTACTCCAAGAAACAGATACACTATATTCCCAAGGAGATAAATTCAACCATGTACTACAAATATAGGTAATATTGACACAGTGACTGAAACAATGAGGCTTAAGCACAGCACAGATTGTGAGGAAGGTGCAGGATCAGGTTCAGGAAAAGTTCAAGTTTGTTATACGTAGTGTTATTATGAGTCTGAGTCAACACAACACCTCCTGACAACAGTAGTTACATTCCCAGCTTTGGTGATATGTAAATTAAGCTCTTAAAAAGGATTTTTAAGTTTATAGTATCATGAGATTATAATGCCAAAATTGAAACACTAAAATAAACTAGCAAATGAAATTTCTGGGAAAGTATATATAAACACATTCTTTTTGTTTGTTGTGAAGTTTACAGGTGGAGAAGAAATGGTCCTTTACTTTTTCTAAAAAAGGTACTATCTAGAGATATAGTCTTAATATGATGAGGTTTAAAACCACAAAGAAGAGATTAGCTGAGTGCTGATCAGAAGGCCGGAATGAGGCTGACCAGGAAAAAATGTTTTACTTCTAAATGGCCAAGTTCTTCTGGAGAAAATTGCTGAGACGTCTTCTGATGACCTTGCATTCCTTTCCATTTATGTTCTACTCCTTCTCAAAACATAATAATAGTTCTTCGTTGTTGTTGATTTAGTTTTCAAAATTATCTCTGATGTTTGGTTGGTTTTGAAAGCCATAAATAATACAAATAAATCAGAAGCAGGGATCCAGAAGAAATATATCAACATTCAGAAATAAGAGAAACTATGGAAGAAACTGCAAAATATGGAAGAAAGAATTGAAACTACAGCTTAAAAGTTATGATAACTTGAAAAATAATCACAAGACAGAGAGGGCACAGCCAAGGCAGTACTAGAAATAATAGAAATGCATAAAAATGCAATCCAGAATATCAAGACTGAAATGGCAGACGTTTCGAACATGTTGGAGGAACTAAAAGCAGAACAGAAGAGAGGGAACAAAGTTTCAGTAAGCTGGAAAACAATACCTTCAATGGGAAAATACATGGAAAAAAAAATACAGAGGAAACAGAAGATAAATGAAGAAAGCATTAGAATCATGTGGGAAACATCAAAGGGAACAAAGTAAGTATGATAAGATTTCCAGAACACAAAGGGACATGAAAAGCACTAAGAAAATTGTAGAAGATGTCCTAGAAGAAAATTTCCCAGGCATTATGAAAATAAATAAATACACATTTTAAAAGTTCAATGAATCCTAAAATAAAGTATGAACACATATCACAGTCAAAATCAAAGATAAGAAAAGAATACTAAAAATAGAACAAGGAAAAACAAGTCACCTACTAAAGGAACCAATTATATTAAGTTGTGATTTCTTAGCAGAATCCATGAGAACAAAAGACAATGGAATGACAAATACAGAAGATTAAAAGAAAACAATTGCACACTAAGGATCATGTACCCAGGAAAGCTGTCCATCCAACATGAAGAAGAAATTAGGTCAGTTGCAGAAATGCAGGAACTTAAGAAATTAATAAAATCAAGACCAACTCTACAATGAAGTCTAAGGGAAATTCTTCTTACAGAGGCACCAAAAGAAAATATATGGACCATAATAACCAGAAAAGAAACACAGAAAAACGGCAGTGATAAAAACATACCTGTCAATAAACATACTTAGTATGAATTGGGATAAAAACACCAGTGAAGAGAAAAAGAACAGCAGAATGCAATAAAAACCCCAAAGCTTGCCAATATGCTGCCTACAAGAACCACATGTAAGAAATGAGGGGAAAGATAGACTAAAAATCAAAGGGTGGAAAAATATACCAAATGACACCTACAAAAAACCCCAGAAGTGGCAATACTAATCATAGATAAAACACTTCAGAATTATATGGCCATAAAAAATACTGAAAGGCACTATATAAAAGTTAAAGACATCTACGCACCAAATGATAGACCTCAAAAATATATAAAACAAAGGTTAACCCACTTGAAGAAAGAGACAGGACCACAATAGTGGTAGGAGACTTTAACACACCATTCTCACCAAAGGATAGGTCACCTCAAAAGAAACTTAATAAAAATGAAAAAGATCTAAACTATACAATCAGCCCACTTGACTTTGTAGATTTATTCAGGATACAGCACACAAACAAAAACCAATTTATGTTCTTCTCAAGTGCACATAGTACATTCTCCAGAAATGATCATATGTGAGGACATAAAACAAGTCTCAATAAATTAAGAAAAACATTGAAAGTATACTAGTATCTTTTCATATTATAATGCCATAAAATTAGAAATTAAGGACAAGAGGGTAAAGCTTACAAAACCACTCATGTGGAAGCTAATCAAAATCCTACTAGAACACAATTGGGTTATAGAAGAAATAAGAAAGTTTCTCAAAACAAATGATAATGAAAATACATTATACCAAAACCTCTAGAATACAGATAAGGAAGTCCTCAAGGGATAGCTCATAGCAATAGGGAAATACACCTGTCTCTGTAATGACATTTGGCTCTCTTCATGAATGATATCCTTGATATCATCCTATAACTCATCTGGTCTTTGATCATTGGAGTTCAGTGCCCCATAGCTATTGCTAATATGATCTTGACATTCAGATCTAATAGATTCAAGATAATATCTTGGTTATTGTGGACTTGTTTTCATTTTCTTTGGCATCAATTTGAACTTGCATATGTAATTGATGATCTGACCCGTGGTCCACCCTGGCTTAGTGTTGACAGCCAATATTGAGCTTCTCTAACAATTTCTTCCATAGACGTAGTGTATATGAGTCCTGTGCAGTTCATCAGGTGAGATCCATGAGTAAAGTTGTTGTCTGTATCTTTTTAAAAAGGTATTTGCAATGAATATGCGAAATTGAAAATACAAAATTCAACCATTTTATTTCCAGCCTTATTTCTATCACCAACCCCAAATTTTCCAACTACTTTTCCTTCTTCATTCTTACCAACTTTTGCATTCCAGTCACCAGTTATCATTACCTCATCTTGATTGTATGTACAGTCAGTTTCAGACTGCAAGATTTGGTAAAATTCTCAATTTCTTCTCCTTTAGCTCTAGATATAAGAGCATATATTTGAATAATACTTGTGTTAACAGGTCTTCATTATACATGTATGGATAGTATCTTATCATTTACAACATTGTATTTAAGGATGGAACTTGAAATTGACTTTTTCACTATGAATGCAATACCGTTCTTCTACTGTTTTTAATTTCCAGCATAATATGCCATATAATTGGCATATCGTATGATTCAAAGTGGCCAATGCTAGTCCATCCAGTATCACTAATGCCTAGTACATCAATATTCATGTGTTCCATTTTATTTTTTACAATTTCCAGTTTACCAACATTCAAGGTACCAATTTTATTATATGATGTTTGTCAGTTTTTCCTCATTCCAGCTAACTTCCAATCTGTGCTCTACCACTACACTACTATAACTATCTGTACTTTTCTACTATTCATAGAGTTTTCAAAGGACTCTTATTTTAAAAGTGGATAGCCAATCCAGCTTCCTAGTCTGTCTTAACCTGGGAGCTCCACTAAAACCTGTTAATCATGGGTAGCCCACATGGCTTCCAACACATCAAGTGGCACAGCTGCATTTCTGCATTTCTCAAGCTGAAAGAACTGGAAAGCAAATTTAAACCTTGAGTTGCAATACTGAAAGATCCTATTGGCAATATATTGAATGGCACAGAAAGCATCAAAAGAAAATGGAGATAATGCATAGATTCACTGTATCAAAAAGAACTGATTGTCACTGAAAAATTTCAGGAAGTACCATATGAATAGGAGCCAATAGGAGGAAGTGGAAGCTGCATTGAAGGCATTGACAAAAAAATAAGATTCCAGGAATTGATGAGATACTGATTGACTTGGTTCAATTAACAGATGCCGTCCAAGATGCACTCACTACTCTGTGCCAGGAAAATTGGAAGATAGGTGTCTGGCAAATGAGGCCCACATTTGTTTCCATTCCCTAGAAGGGTGATCCAACAGAATATGGAAACTCCCAAACAATATCATTAATATCAAATGCAAGCACAATGGTGTTGAAGATCATTCAAAGACAGAACAGTACATAGATAGTGAACTGCCAGATTCAAGCAGGATTTAGAAGAGGCTGTGGCACCAGGGACATCATTACTGGTGTCAGATGGATCCTGGATGAAAGTAGAGAATATCAGAAGAATGTCTATTTGTGCTTTATTGACTATGTAAAGACATTTCACTGTGTATATCACAACAGGTTGTGGCTGACATTGAGAAGAATGGGAATCCCAGAGCACTTAATTGGGCTCATGTGAAATCTATACATGTACAAACAGTGCAAGGAAACACTGCATGGTTTAGAATTGAGAAGGGAGTGTGTCCTGGTTAGATTCTCTCTCCATACCTATATAATCTGTATCCTGAACAAATTATTCAAGAATCTGGAATCTGTGAAGAGAAATCTGGCATCAGGACTGGAGAGAGACTCATCAATAACCTGCATTAAGCAGATAATACAACCTTGCTTACCAAAATTAAGGAGAACTTGAGGCACTTGTTGTGAAGGATCGAGAAACATAGCCTTCAATTTGATTGCATCTCAATGCTGTGAAAACAAAGATTCCTACCATTGGACTAATAGACAACATCAAGGTGGATGGAGAAGAGATTGAAACTGTCAACAACTTCATCTTGCTTGGATCCACAGTTAACACCCTTAGTACCAGCAGTCAGGAAATTGGGAGACATACTGCACTGGGAAAGTCTACAGTGGGAGACCTTTCCAAAATATTGAGGAGTAATGTCAGTTTGAGGACTAAAGTGAGTCTGATTCCAGCCATGATCTTTGCAATCAATTGCTCTGCATCTTAGGGATGGCAGAAGAATTGATACCTTTGAGTTGTTGGTGTCAAAAAAGAAGATTGAACATCCCATGGGCTTTCAAAAAAAAAAAAAACAAAACAAAAAACAAAACATAGCACAAATAAGTATGTCTTAGAGAGAGTGAAGACAGAGTGTTCTTTGGAGGCAAGGGTAATGAGGCTTTGACTCACATATTTTGAGAGGGGCTATTCCTTAGAGAGGAGAGGGACATCAAGCTGGAAGGGTGGAAGGTCAACAAAAGAGAGGAAAACCCTCAACCAGGTGTATGGACAAGGTGACTGCTGCAATGGGCTCTAGTGTGTTAGGAAGTGTGAAAATGGCACAGGATAGAACAGGGTTCAGATCCACTCTTCACAGGGTCGCTATGAGTCATACTCAACAGCACCTAACAACAACTTCAACATAACAATTTCAACACTGTATTGGAAGTACTTTCTAGGACAAGATGACGAAAGAAGGAAAAAAGAGGCATTCAAATTGGCAAAGAGGTGATAAAATTATCATTATATGCAGGCAATAAGAGAGTGCATACAATATCCCAAGAACTTCACAAAAAATCTTTTAGACCTGTTGTTGTTGTTGTTATGTGCCATCGAGTCGCCTATGACTCATAGCGACCCCATGTACAACAGCTCTAAACTCCGCCCTATCCTGTGCCAGTCTCATTATCTCCAACACACCTACCCCCATTACCCCAGTCACTGAATCAAGCCATTTCATTGAGGGCCTTCAGAGTGACAGGGTACAAGATCAATATAAAAAGATCAGATGGATTCCTGTACAGTAACAAAGAAAGCACACATTAGCAAACTATGAAAATAATACCATTTACAATGTTGTTTTTGTTGTTATGTGCCATTGAGGTGCCTGTGTCTCACAGAAACTCTACTCAAATAGCTCTGAACTCTGCCCTATCATGAGCCAGTCTCATTGTCTCCAACACACCTAGTCCTTTTACACCAGTTACTGTGTCAGTCTACCTTATGTGGGGTCTTCATCTCCTGCACTGACCCTCCACCATTCCAAACATGATGTCCATCTCCAAGAACTCATCCCTCCTGGCACCATGCCCAAAGTATGTGAGACAGAGCTTAAAGATCCTTGGACTCCAAGCAGCAACTTGGTATCACCCTCTCCAGGACAAATATGTTTGTTCTCTTACATATCATGGTATGTCAAACACTCTTCTCCAGCACCACAACTCAGAAACATAGACCCTTCTTCGGTCATCCTTAGTCATTGTCCAGCTCTCTGATACATAGAAAGTAATTGCAAAAACTATGGACTGGATCAGGCACATCTTAGTCTCCAGATTGACATCATTGCTTCTAGCATTCTACAGAGGTCTCTGACAACAGATTTTCCCAAGCAATTTGCCTGCTGATTTCTTGACTAATGGTGCTGAGTGTTAACCTAACAAGCTGAAACTGTTAACAGTCACAATCTCCTCTCTATCGATCATGATGCTGCCCATTGAGAATCTTTGTTTTCTTGATGTTGAGCTTCAATTCTTATCAAAAACTACAGTCCTAGACATTTTAGAGCAAACACTTCAGGACCTCCTCAGTTTCAGCAAGAAAGGTTGTGTCACCTCCATGCCATGTATAGGTTGTAGATGAGTCTTCCTCTAATTCTGATGCCACATTTCTCCTTATAAAGCCTTGCCTCTCAAATGATCTGTTTCGTATATAGATTGAAATGGTATAAAGGCAAGACACATCGCTGATGCACTCCTTTCTTGATTTTGAACCATGCAGTATTTCCTCTCGCTATTCTGATAACTGCTTGCTAGTTCACCTGAATTTAAAAACCATCCCAGAAACCAGTTTGAGGTCTTGAGCACGAATGAATGAAAATTAGATGAATTGTGGGAAGCTATCAAGAATATCATCCAGGAAGAATATAAAAGGACAGATGAGAAAGAAAAGATCGAGAAGGATGTCAAACCAGATTCTGATTATTGCACTGGAATGCAGAGAAACCAAAGCAGAGGTAAGATATCAGGAAGTTAAGGAGTTGATCAGACCATTTCAAAGGACAGTTTGAGAAGACAAAGCAAAGTATTATAATGAAATGTTCACAGAGGTGGAGTCAGAAAATAAAAAAGAACCAGCTCACTCAGCATTTTATAAGCTGAAGAGGGAAAAAATAACAAATTTAAGCCTCAAATGGCAATACTTAAGAATGCTATGGACAGAATATTGAATGATCCAGGAAACATCATATGAATATGGAAGGAGTACACCGAATCACTGTACCAAAAAGAACTGATTGACACAGAGGAATTTAACAAGCCAGCAAATGATTCAGAGGTAATGCTGATAAAGGAGGGAATTCAAGAAATAACTGGCAAAAAACAAAACTCCAGGAATTGAAGGAATACCAATTGACATATTATTACATAAATTTTTTATTTTAATTGTCATTTTAACAAAAGTTAACAGAAAAGTTAGATTTTCATTCATTTGTTGTTGCACATTTTACCTTCTCTCCCTCCATTCTCCTTCCCAAGCTGACTTTTTTTTCACTAGTTTATTTACAAAATTCTAATACAAATTCGAACAAATTCTTTCGATTTCCCTCACTCCACCAACCCATCAAATTGTACAATCTAATGACTAATCCCCTCTTCCCCCTGAACATCCACATCCCTCTGCTTCCAGCCTCTCCCGCCCTTCCTGGATCCTTATACTCCTTCTACAATAATGATATTATACAGTACTTATCCTTGTGAGACTGAGTTAGTTCACTCAGCATAATGCTCTCCAGTCCCTCTCAAGTTAGGTATTAATTTATAGTTATTGCTCCTGCATGCTGCATAGTATTCCATTGTGTGAATGTACCATAATTTCTCAATTCATTTGTTTGTGGTTGGACATTGGGCTGTTTCTATGTTTTTGCGATGGTAAATAATGCTGCTGTGAACATTGGTGTACAAATCTCAGTTTGTGCCTCAGTTCTCATATTCTCAGGGTATATTCTAAGTAGTGGAATATCTGGGTCATATGGAATTTCTATGTTCAGCTTTTTGAGGAAGTGCCAAACTACCTTCCAGAATGGTTGCACCATTTTACAATCCCACCAACAATGTATAACAAATATATGTTTCTCTGGACATGCTCACCAAGCTATGCTAAGCAATCTGGAGGACAGCTACCTGGCCAACTGACTGGAAGAGATCCATATTTATTCCCATTCCAGAAAAAAAAAGTAATCCAACAAAGTATGGCAATTATCAAACAATAGCTCTATTATCACATGGAGGTAAAATTCTGCTGAATATTATAAGAAAAAACAACTAGAACAGTACATTGACAGAGAATTACCTGAAATACAAGTTAACTTTTAAAAGAGGCCATGACACTAGGGAAATCATAGCCGATGACAGATAGATCTTGGCTGAGAGGAGAAAATACCAGAGGAATGGTTACCTGTGTTTCATTGATGTAAAGGCACTTTACTGTGTAGATCACAACAAAATATGACTAACGTTGAGAACAATGGAAATTCCAGAACACGTGATTATGCTCATGCAAAACCTATATTTGGACCATTTACAATAGTCAACCACAAACTGAGATATTTTGGAATCAACCTAACTCAAGACACAAAAGACCTTTAAAATGAAACTAGAAAACACTGTTGGAAGTATAATAAGAATCTAAATAAATGGGAAAATTTTCCCTGTCCATGGTAAAAAGCCTTAGTGAAAATGAAACCCTACCAAAAGCAATTTACATGTTTAGTGCAATCCCAGTATAGATACTAAATTCATTTTTCAAAGAGGTAGAAAGGCAATTGGCAAGTTCATCTGGAAAGGAAAAAGAACCCAAATAAACACTTATGAAAAACAAAAATGAAATGGGAGGCATAGCACTTCCGGATGTCAAAACCTACTACACAGCTGTAATGTCCAAAACAGCATGGTACTGATCCAGTAATAGGCACATAGATGGATGAAACGGAATCAAGAACCCAGAAATTGACCTATCTACCTATTGTCAAGGGGTATTTGTCAAGGAAACAAAATCTATCAAATGAGGAAAAGAAAACTTTTCAATAAATAGTGCTGGCAATACTGGACTTCTACCAGGAGAAAGCTGAAGTAGGATCCACAACTCATACCACACACAAAAATTAACTGAAGGTGGATCACAGACCAAGGGATAAAGCCCAAAACCATACAGAGCATAAGAGACAAAATGGGACCAAACTTAGAATATCTGTTGTTGTTGTTATGTGCCTTCAAGTCGCTTGTGACTGATAGAAACCCTACGTACAAGAGCTCTGAAGCATTCTCTATCTTGAGTCAACCTCATTGTCTCTGACACCTACATCCATTACCCCATTCACTGAGACATTCCATCTCATCCAGAGTCTTCCTCTCTTGTGCTGTCCCTCTAAACTTCCATGTATGATGTCCCTCTCCAAGGACTGGTCCCTCCTTGCAACATGTCCAAAGCATGTCAGATAAAGCTTCAAAATCCTTGCCTCCAAGGAGCAGTCTGGTTTCACCTTCTCTAGGCTGAACCCGTTTGTTCTGGCAGTCATGGTATATTCAACACTCATCTCCAGCACCAAAGCTCAAAGGTATCAATTCTTTCTCTGTCATCCCTAGTCATTGTCCAGCATTCTGAAGCTTAGCAAGCAATTGTAAAGACTATGGCCTGGTTCAGGCATACCTTAGTCTCTAGACTAATGCTGTTGCTCTTCTGTACTCTGGAGACATCCCTGACAGCCGAATTTCCCAATGCAATTCATCTCTTGATTTCCTGTCTGTTGGTACCAAGAGTGTTGATTGTGGAGCCAAGCAAACAAAAACTGTCAACAATCTCAATCTCTTCACCATCTCTCTTAATGCTGCCAATCGGCCCAATGTTGAGAATATTTGTTTTCTTAATGTTGAGTTCCATTCCATATTGAACGCTGCAGTACTTGACCTTATGCAGCAAGTGCTTGGGTTCTCAGTTTCAGCAAGCAAGGCGGTGTCATCTGCTTAACACAGGTTGTTGACATGAGAGGCCATCCTCAGGTCCAGCTGGAAGCAAGATTCACAACACATTAGTCCTCAGACCTCAGCCTAGAGGCATGGCCAAACATTTCAGTATTTTACAATTCCAACATGCCCAAATGCCGGGCAGAGACCCCCAATTCATCTGGCAAGTCCCCTCTGCTGCTATAGAAATGATAAATGAGAACATTCAGTGTTAAGCCTCTGTTTTTAATTTTCATTCCATCCAACAAAATATACATGCAGGGTTTTTTTAGTGAAAAGTTTTAAGTACATCCTTAGAATATTTTCTTTTTATAATTATTTTACACCACTCCCCAAGAGCTGCATTTGTCTTCACTTACCAGAAAAAGTAGCCTATGGAATTGTTATCATCAACATGGGAAACTCTATTTGTATAGCTAAACAGTTATTGACTGCTAAGACTGTGGCAACATGCAGGCAGAGAGCACTAACAATTTCGCACCACAGATAATATGTCTTAGACAACAGAAACAATGCTTGGCAAAAAATAATGAGAGATACTGAACTACCAATTACTATTTAAGTACAATACCATCTCCAGAATGAAATAACACTCGAAATGATGAAAAAACTCGGTCCTGTTGCAGGACTAAAGAATTTTTACACTCTAGCAAGTCTTTATAGTAATCAAAGTCGCAGTCGCACTGGGGATTCTTGCCTAAGGATAGATAAGCTTAAAACCCTTAATTAAGTCACTGTGTACATGATGCTGGAGTTGTTATCTCCTTGTTTATAATACATACTTGTCTACCAATCTGAAGGGGAAGGGATTGCAGATGCCCTGAGCTGCCTGCCTCTGCAGAATACAGACTGTAGGATGCCACCTCCACAAGACGTGTGTGTGTGTGTGTGTGTGTGTGTGTGTGTGCGCGCGCGCGCGCGCGCGCACGCACACTTAATTTATTCAAGAATGGTAGCGCTTCTGTGGTACACAGCAACAAATGCTTCTAGTACTTTATCTATCTATCTAAAATAAAAAATGTGTTTTTAAAGTAAAACTGTTATTTAGGACAGAATGCTTCCTCTTCTGCAGAGCAGCGCCTGGCTTTTTTAAAACAATTTTTTAAATTTTAATTGTACTTTTAATAAAAGTTTTCAAGAAGGTTAGATTTTCATTCATTCATTGTTACACATTTCTCCCCTCTCTTCCCCCCTCTTAGTTGATTTAAAAAAAAATTGATTCATTGCTGCACAGTTACTTCCCTCGCCCCAGTTAAGCATTGTAACTATGACAACAGCCCATAATAAGAGATACATTGTATGTTACATAATTTTTAAAAATAAGATGAAATTTTATACAGTGAATTTGTTTTCCATTCAACAATTTATACATGTTTGTTTCAGAACATTCATTACAATTCCTTCAATGTAATAACATTCTTCCCCACTTCTTCCATATGTTCATTGTACCTATTTGACCTGATTTTTGCCCCTTCTTGCCTTCTGAGCTTTGTTCTGAAGCAAATGCTGACCTTTTTGGTTTCATGATATAATTAATTTTTCTGAGCAATTCCTTCCTCCTGAGTGTTATTGCTTACTTTCTAGACATGTTTGTTCTTTGTCTGCAAGGTGATGTACAGTGAATGTTAGGGGCCACATTTGAAGGGTATCTAAGGGTATAATCTTGTAGGTTCTGCTAGTATTTTTCAGATAATTAAATCTGAACTTATTCTAGATAATTTGACTTTGCTATCAATTTTTTCCCATTTTGTCTATTACCTTCTGTGGTCCAGATTGAAGCAATTCGTAGTGGCAGATAAGCTGCATCTAGTTTCTTTTGTCTCTAGTTTATAGAGGTGTTTGTCCATGTGGTCCATTAGTTTATTAGATTTCTTTTTTCTTGAGAATTTTTTTCTTTACTCTTGTTTATTCTGGACAGGAAAAGACCAATTGTTACATCTTAGTTGTCATGGCCATTTCCTAGCATTTGAGAAATCAGTCACTACTCACCACAGTAGAATGTAGAACACTATCTGTGTGACTTATGCCTATTGACCTACATGTCTCCTGAGGCCTCCTAAGGGCAGTGACTCATTCTTTCAAGGTGTTTGGTTAGGGCTAAAAAGCTTTCATAGCTTTTCCACTAGTTTTCTCTACAATGTGTGATATATTTGCAGCCCAAACAAAACAAACAAACAAAAATATATATGTATTTTCTCCAATATATGCATGTAGGTAAAATTTCATTCCTCTCTCTATAGCTTCTCAGCTTACATGTCTGTATATGCACTCATAGATTGTTTATTATTACTGATAATGCAGGTTTGCAGATGTGATAATATTTACCTTGGCCTTTGTAAATTTCATGCGCCTCTTAATGTCTCCTTTCCACTCTATTATATTGTACGGATCTCCTGCTTATGGTATATTGCCTTTTCCTTCATCCAATTTAATGCATGTCTATTAAGTAATTTTAATATCAGAAGATAAATAAAGCATCATTGATTTTCTCATTTAGAGTAGCCCATTCACAAATTTAACTGTATGTAACCCCAACTTGGTTTAAATCTTAGATAGAATATGGAGAGAAAAAATGCAAGAAGTTTTTCCTAATGAAAAAATAAAATGCTCCTCAAGAAAGAGACCTCTTTTCTTCCTGGAAACAATTGGCTAGTGATGAGAAATAGCTGCTTTGTTGACAAGAGAGATGTTGGTGTCATATGTCATCAAGTCACCTGCAACTCATAGAGACCCTATGTACAACAGCTCTGAAGCCTGCCCTGTCCTGACCAGTCCACCTGACCAACACACCTACCCTGATTGCCCCAGATACTGTGTCAGTCCTTCTCATATGGGGTCTTCCTCTCTTGTGCTGTCCCTCCACCCTACCAAGTATGATATTCTTCTCCAAGAATTTCTCCCTCCTGGTCACATGCCTAATGAGACCTTCGCTCTCTAATTCCACACAGTCTCTCAATCTTCCCTGCTGTCATATCTCTAATTGCTCCACCCATGTATGATATCTATCTGACTTTTCTCTGTATTTGCTTGAGAGGGCCTGAGAACATCTGCTCAGCCTTGCTGCTAAAGTTACAGTTCCCCTCTCCCTGGTGTTGGGACACTGATTGAATCGCCCAGGGCAACTTGGTAGCAGTGAAACTATTAAGAACATTTCCACTAAAACAAGTAGACATTGATTTTGCTTTTCAATACTTCTTTTGAAGACAAAACTGAGGCATAGAATCAAAGAAATAATAATTCTTCTCTGGACATAGTAATTCCTGAAGTAGAGTCACTTTCTACCTTTTGCAGACAGCAATAAGTGAAGATAGCATCCCCTTGCCTTCTCACTTATCTCAAAATTAGGGTAAGAATGTCATTGTTGTTGTTGTTATGTGTAGTCTAGTCTCTTGCAACTCATAGCGACCCTATGTACAACAGCCCTAAACTCTACTCTGTCCTGTGCCAATCGCACTGTCTCCAACACACCCACCCTGATTACCCGAGCCACTGAATCAATCCACCCCTTAGAGGGTCTTCCCCTCCTGCACTCTCCCTCCACCCTCCCAAGCATGATGTCTCTCTCCAAGAACTGGTCCCTCCGTATAGCATGTCCAAAGTAGGTCAGACTAAGCCTCAGAATCCTTGCCTCGAAGAAGCAGCACAGTTTAATCCTCTCCAGGATAAATCTGTTTGTTTTCTTAGAAGTCCATAGTACACTCAATACTCTTCTCCAGCACCACAGCGCAAAGGCATCAATTCTCCTTCTATCCTCCCTAGTCATTGTCCAGCTCTGATGTATAACAAGTGATTGCAAAGACTATGGCCTGTATCAGACGAAACTTAGTCTCCAGAGTGACACCACTACTCTTCAGGACTTTGGAGAGGTCACTAACAGCAGAATTTCCCATGGCAAT
>NW_006400040.1:2421585-2442210 GCF_000299155.1 Elephantulus edwardii | reverse complement strand
GTCAGAGACAGTGCGACTGGCACAGGACAGAGCGGAGTTTAGGGCTGGTGTACATAGGGTCGCTATGAGTCGCAAGCGACTCGACGGCACATAACAACAACAACAACATATTAAGTTGGGTGAAAGGTTGTCCTTTGTTGCTTTATGGTAGTACTCAATATGCCACTATTGATAGATACCATAAATTCAGTTCCAACTCATGTTGTTGTTGTTGTGGTTTTTATGTGCCATCAAGTTGCCTGTGACTCATAGGTAACAGCTCTGAAATCTGATGTATCTTGAGCAAACCTCATTGTCTCTGACACACCTACACCATTACTCACTCAGTCACTGAGTCAATCCATCTCAATCAGAGTCTTCATCTTTTGTGCTGTCCATCCACCCTTCCAAGCATGATGTCCTTCTCCAACAAATTGTCCCTTCAGGAAACATGCCCAAAGTATGTCAGACAAAGTTTCAAAATCCTTGCCTTCAAGGAGCAGCCTGGTTTCACCCTCTCCAGGATGAACTTGTTTATTCTCTTAGCAGTCCATGGTATATTCAATACTCCTCTCCAACACCACAGCTCAAAGACATTGATTCTCCTGCTATCATCTTTAGTCATTGTTCAGCCCTTTGACATGGAGCATGTAGTTGTGAAGGCCATGGCCTGGATAAGGCACCTCTTAGTCTCTAGACTGACATAGTTGCTGTTCAGTATTCTGGAGAGGTCACTGACAGCACACTTTTCCAATGCAATTCATATTTTGATTTACTGACTGCTAGTACAAAAGTGTTGATTATGGAGTCAAGCAAATTAAGCTGTTAAGAATTTCAATCTCTTCAACACCTATCATGATGCTGCCAATCTGCCCAGTGGTGAGAATCTTAGTTTTCTTGATGTTGAGCCTCAATTCATATTGAGGGATTCAGTCCTTCACCTTCTGCAGCAAGTGATATCAGTCCTCTTCCATTTTGGCAAGTAAGATTTTGTCATCTACATAACACAGGTTTTGATGAGTCTTCCTCCAATCCTGATGCCACATTTCTCCTCATAGAGCTCAGACTTCCAGATGATCTGTTATGCTTATAGATTGAAAAAGTATGGAGAAAGGATACATTCTTGGCATACACTTTTCCTGATTTTGAACCACGCAGTGTTTCCTTGCTCTGTTCTAATGACTGCCTCTTGGTCTGAGTTTTGCATTAAGAACAATCAAGTGTTCTAGGATTCCCATTCTCCTCAAAGTCATTCTCAGTTTGTTGTGATCCACATAGTCAAATGTCTTTGCATAGTCAATGAAACACAGATAGACATTCCTCTGGTACTCTCTGCTTTCAGCTAAGATTCATTAACATTGGCTATAATGTCCTTAATGCCATGGCCTCTTCTAAAACCAGCCTGCACTTCTGGCAGTTCTCTATTGATGTGCTGTTCCAGTCATTTTTTTTTATAATCTTAAGCAAGATGTTATTTTCATGTAATATTAATGATGCTATACGAAAATTTCCACACTTTGTCAGGTCATCTCTTTTTTTTTTGTTTTTTTTGTCATGGGAGTAAATATGGGTCTGTTTCAGTCAGATGGCCAAGTTGGTGTCCTCTAGATTTCTTGGCACAACCTGGTGAGAATGTCCAGGGCAGCATTTATTTGTTGAAATATGTCACTTGGTATTCCATCAATATCTAGGGCCTTGGTTTTTTTTCCAATTCCTTCAGATCAGCTTGATTTTCATCCTATATCAACATAGGCAGTAGAGCATGGATTATTTCATGAAATTCTTCTGTGTCAGCCAATTCTTTTTGGTATAGTGACTCTGTGAACTCTTTCCATCTTCTTTTGATGCTTCCTGGGACATTCAGAATTCTGCTCCTTAAGTATTTTAACTTGAGGGTTGAATTTGTTCTTCAGTTCCTTAAGCTTAAGAAATGCTGCATGACTTTGTGATGTCCATGAGTGGTCTCCATGCCACCAGGCAGTCTCCACATGGCCATGCAGTCTCCATGCAGACAGGCAGTATTGTATCTATGTGTGGTCTTGTGCTCCCGGGAGCTTGAGTCCAGGCAGGAGCTTGGCTCCCAGTTCCAACTCATAGAAAACCTTACATAATAAAGGAAAAACATTTCCAACGTCTGTGCCCTCTTTGCATGTTGTTGTTGTTATGTGCCATCGAGTCGCTTACAACTCATAGTGACCGTACAAGAGCTCTAGATGCTGTTCTATCCTGTGCCAACCTAGCCATCTCAAACGCACTTATCCCCACCACTCCAGTCACAGAATCAATCCATGTCATCAAAGGTCTTCCTCTCCTTCGCCACCCCTCCACTCTGCCAAACATGATGTCCCTCTCCAAGGACCAGTCCCTCCTTGCAACATGCCCAAAGTATGTCAGACGAAGCTTCAGAATCCTTGACTCCAGGGAACACTCTGGCTTCACCCTCTCCAGGACAAACTTGCATTGTCCAGGGCAGACCCCGAAGCATTGGCAGAAAAGATTTTTGGAAGTTGGGGGAGGAGAGAGGCGGAATTTTTGCTGATCGCCAGATTCTAACTCTTTGCATAGTTACTAAATTTAAACTCATTGTTGTAGTCATGTTGTCAATCTATCTCATTAAGAGTCTCTCTTTTTTTGCTGATGCTCTACTTGACCGCCTCCTTTAAAAAGCATATATGTCTATCTAGCGATTGTCCCCAGTTTATAATAAGCTCAAAGTAAGCCAGACAATGGTTGCTGTCCTGATTTTACAGATCATTCTGGCTCTATTTCTACCTAGAGACATTTGCTGCTTTTTGTTGGATAATCATAGTATATTCAATATTCTTGAAACATCATGATTCAAATATATCTGTTTTTTCTTGGTTCTTCCTTACTCATTGTCCAGCTTTCATATACATCTGAGGTGACTGAAAAATGTCATAGATTCTTTTCTGGCACACCTTAAGTCCTCAATGACATCTCTGCTTTTTAACACTTCTAAGAGGTTTCTTGCATCAGATTTGCTGTTTTGTAATACATTGAAAACTGTGTCCATGGATATTGCTTGGGGTTCTGCATAAAATGAAATATTTTATTTACAATGGCAATATTTTCTTTATCTTAGCATTGTGTATTGTTCTTGTTATAAGGAGTTTGTTTACTTTGTGTTAATATGTAATCGGTACTAAAGGATACCACTTTTGGTTTTCATCAGTAAATATTTCATGTCATCTTCTCTTACAGAAAGCAAGATTTTGTCATCTGCATTTTAAAGATTTTTAATAAGCTTTCTTCCAATCCTCATTTTGCGTACCACTGAATTGGATGGGACCCACAGATGACTCTCCAGGAGATTTTCAGAGGCAATAAGTCAAACAGAAGGAGATTGCCCTTCTTTCTTCTGTGGAACAGCTGGTGGATACGAACCATGCATCTTCAGTTTTATAGTGCAGATTTATACCGCTAGACAAAGAGCACATGATACCAGCCATGACCATCTAAATTGCTTTACATGCATCTGACAGCTGGATAATGAATCATGATGACAGATAAAAAATTGATTCCTTCAAGTTGTGCTGCTAGAGAAAAGTATTGAAGATACTATGGATTACCAAGAAAACATATGTCCCAGTGAGGGTGAAACCACTTTGCTCTTTGGAAGCAAGGATTTTGAAGCTCCATCGCAAACATTATGGGTGTGTCACCAGAAGGGATCAGTCTTTGGAGAACGACATCATGCTTGGAAGGGTAGAGTTTCAGTTCAAAAGAGGAAGACCCTGGATGACATGAGTTGACACAGAAGCAGTTAATCTCCCGGGAGGAGACTAACAGTCTTTCTCCCATAGAGTGGCTGGTGGATTTGAAGTGCATGCTTTTGAAATTGCAGCTTCTTAGCACTAGGCCACCAGAACTAGTAATTATCTGTGCATCGTGATAGTGTATTTAACAAATAAATTTGTAGAAGTCAGTAAATATCTACAATTTTTTTTCATCTTGGCATTAGTGATTGAGACATAGATTTGAATAATAGTCCTATTAACAACTTTTACTGCTAATAGTTGTTGTTATGTGCCATCAACTATAGTATATCCCATAGTGGCCCTACGAACAACAGATCTGAACTCTGTCTTATCCTGTGCCATCCTCAAACTTCCTGACACTGTAGAGTACATTGAGGCAGTCACTGTGTCAGTCCACCCGGTTGAGAGGCTTTCTGTCCTTCACCAACTCTCTACCTTTTTAATCATCATGTCCCTTTTCAAGGAATGGCCTCTCGTAGCAACATGCTCAAAGTAGGTGAGATGAAGCTTAATCATCTTTGCCTCCAAGGAGTAGTACTCTGGATCCACTTTCTCTGAGATATATTTGTTCTTTTGGAAGTTCATGGGATGTTCAGTATTCTTCTCCAACACCACAGCTCGAAGGTATCAAGTCTTCCATCATCATTCATTTCATTGTCAAGCTCTCAGATGCACAGCAAGTGATCACAAAGATTATGGCCTAAATCTGACACACCTTACTTCTCAGAGTTATACCACTGTTCCTCAATAATCTGTAGAAGTCCCTGACTTCAGAATTTCCCCGTGCAATATGCCTCCTAATTTCTTGAGTGTTGGTACCAAGGGTATTCATTGTGGATCCAAGTAAGATGAAGTTGGTGAAAGTTTGAATCTTTTCTCCATTTAACCTGATGTTGTCTATTAGTTGAGTGGTAAAAATTTTTGTCTTATTGAAGTTTAGACCCAATCCATATTGATCTTTTGCAACAAGTGCTTCAAGTCATCCTCACTTTCAGCAAACAGGTTGTGTTATCTGCATAACACTGGTTATTCATGAGTCTTTCTCCAGTCTTGATGCCGCATTCTTCTTGACAGAGTCCAGCTTCCTAAATAATTTGCTCAGCATGCAGAAAGAATAGGTCTGGAGAGAGAATACAAGCCGGACACACACCTTGCTTAATTTTAAACTAGTTTTAAAGCATGTTTTTAATTTTAAACAGTGTTACCTTGCTCTGATAGCACAACAGCCTCTTGGTCTAGGTATAGGTTTCACATGAGCACAATTAAGTGCTCTGGGGTTCTCTTTCTTCTCAATGTTAGCCATATCTTATTATGATCCACACAGTCAAAGGCCTTGGCATAGTCAAAAAAACCTAAATAGACATTCTTTTGATATTCTTTACTTTCAGTCAGGATCCATCTGACATCAGTAATTCTATCTCTTGTTCCACTTCTAAATCCTTCTTGAACTTTTAGCAGTTCCCTATCTACGTCCTGTTCTATCTGTTTTTGCAAGATCTTCATCAATATTTTGCTTGGATGTGATATTAATGATATAGTTTGATAGTTTCCACATTCTGATGGATTATTGTTCCTGGGAATGAGAATAAATATGGACCTCTTCTGGCCTCTTCCAAATTTCCTGGCATAGACTAATGAGTGCATCAGGGCTGCATCTGTTAATTGAAACAAGTCAGTTGGCATCCCATCTATTTCTGGGGCCTTATTTTTTGTCAATGCCTTCAGGGCAAGTTCAACTTCCTCCCTCATAACCATTGTCTTCTGCTCATATGATACTTCCTGAAATTTACCAGTGTCTGTCGGTTCTTTTTGGTACAGTAACTCTGTGCATTCCCTCCAGCTCCATTATGAATATTATCTTCTGACTAAACATATGGCATTTTGGAATATATCATGAAATATTCATGTTGATGGTAAGTGTGATACTGCAGCTCTTTAATTTGTTATTCCTTGTATAGTATGTTACATCATAATGAAATTCAAAATGGCCAGTAGCACTACATTTCAGCTCATTAAAGCCTAGCATATATGGTGTTTTTATTAATTTCATTTCATTTTCAACAATTTCAAATTCTCCTAGATACATCCCTTATGCATTCTACTTTCAAATTCTTAATGGATGTTTGCCGCTGTTTTTGCTCATTTTGTGTCCTGTAGAATCACCAAGTGAAGCTCTTGAAAATTTATGTCATTAAAGTTGATTCTACTCTGGTGAAGCATCTCTTTCACAGTTATAATATGTGTATCTTCCAACCTAAGGCTTATTTTCCAGCACAATATGAGATAATGTCCTGCTGATATTCATATTCTTTTCCCTGGACAATCTTTTCAGTAGTAGAGCATCAGGTCCTTTTTTTCGCAGTCTGTCTTAGTCTGGACGCTGTACTGAACTACCCTGCCTACTATGGGTAATTCTGGTGATATACAACAAGCTGACAGATTAGGGGCTGTTTATCTTCAGTTCTCTGCAACAGATTTTGAAGAGGAGTAACTGAAACAAATATGAGGCCTAAAGATTATGTGAAGATTTTAATGAACAATATCCAGCTGATTTTAAATTGGTTACATGAGTCTTTGCATAAAGTAAATGTAACTTTATTTTCTCCCTTTATGACTTAGTACAAAAGACATTCCAAGAAGCAATTAAGTGAAAGAAAGTTCTCAATAAAAGTCACTGCAAAATGCTTGTTCACCCAACCTAGAATCTGTGTCATTTTCTCTGCTATGTGCTAACCCATTCACATAAAATATCTGGATGTTCAATGTTTCTGATATGGTTATATTGAAGAGTAAAATGCATCTAAATTTGGTTCTTTAGTGATTTAATTCCTCAGAGATCTTTTATCATCTCTTGTTCATGAATATATCCTATTTGGCTTTAAGAACATCACCTACATTTTATGAACCTTGATCGACTCATCTACAGTACAACCACTACCCAAGTTCAGCCACAAAAATTTGAATTGTGAACGTATGTTTTTTTTCAACCTATACAGGAAGAGTTTCAACCTTCCATTGTTTGAAGGCAAATTAAGTCTAAAATTATTTCTGTGGTCAATATAAACATTGTAAGCATTGTAAATAGATAAGCAGAAAAGAAATTCATATTTATCAAGAATACAGTTAAGTATCGAAATATATCTGTGCTGAGTGTTTTGCATGGAATATATTGACTACTCATTAATTTCTACAAAGCTTTTGTGGCCTGGTGGGTAAGGAGTTCATTGCCCACCCAAAGGCAGGTAGTTTGAATATACCAACTGCAATAAGGAGCCTTGATAGCACAATGCATAAAGGCACTCAGCTAACAACATGTTAGCAGTTTGATTCCATCAACTACACTGAAGGAGAAAGGACTTTGCAATCTCCTCCTGTAAAGATTATGATCTTAGAAATTCTATGGGACAATTCTGCTTTGCTTTATAGGGTTGCTGTGCCATGGTCTTTGTTTGCATGTGATATTAATGATATGGTTCGATCGTTTCTGCATTCTGTTGGATCCCCTCTCTGGGAGCAAATATGGATCTCTTCCAATCCATTGGCCTATCCTCCAAATTTCCTGGCATACACTAATGGGGCACATCCAGGGCTATATTTGTTAATTGAAACAAGTCAACTTGTTTCTCAATGATTCCTGGGGCCTTATTTTTTGTCAATGGCTTCAACGCAGCTCCAGCTTCCTCCTTCATTACCATTCGCTCCTGCTCAGATGGTACTTCCAGAGATTTTTCAATTCATTTTAGTACAGTGACTCTGTTTATTCCCTCCATCTTCTTTTGATGTTTGCTAGGTCATTCAATATATTGCCCATAACACCTTTAAATACTGTGACTCAAAACTTGAATTTGTATTTCAGTTCTCTCAGTTTGAGAAATGGAGAGCAAGTTCTTTGCTTTTTTTTTTTTAACAATTCCAGGTTGTGTGGATTACATTATAATACTTCGCCTTCTCAAGCGATCTTTTGAAATCTTCTGTTTAACTCTTTTACTTCAGCGTATTTTCCTTTTATTTTGGCTTCTTGACACTCTAGCATAATTTTCAGAATCTCTTCTGACATTCATTTTGTTTTTTTCTTTCTCCTCTTCTTTCTCCTTGTAAAGACCTAAAATCATGGATAATAACATTGATATGAGCCCATCTGGTCTTTGGTCACTGGTGTTCAATGCTTCAAATCTATTCTTAAGATAACTTTGAACATAGCCTTCAATATTTATTGTATTACAACATCAAGAAAGCAAAAATTCTAAAAATTGGACCTATAGGCAACATCATGATAGATGGATAAAAGATTGATACTGTCAACAACTTCATCTTACTTAGATTCACAATCTACACGCTTGGTACCAGCACTCAGGAAATCAAAAGACGTACTGCACTGGGAAAGTCTACAGTCAAGGACTTTTCCAGATTATTGAGGAACAATGATGTCAGTTTAAAGACTAAGGCATGTCTGATTCAGGCCATGGTCTCTCCAATCAGTAACTATGCATCTGAAAGCTGGACATAGACTGATAGAAGAAGAATTGATGTCTTTCAGCTGTGGTGTTGGAAAAGAGTACTGAACACCCCATGGACTGCCAAAAGAACAAATATGTTTGGAGAAAACACAGTCAGACTGCTCCTTAGAGGCAAAGATGATAAAGGTTAACCTCACATACTTTGTGGATTTTGCTAGGAGAGGCTATTCCTTGACAAGAAACATGATACTTGAAAAGACAAGAGTTTTGGTGAAGGAGAGGAAGCCTCTCAACCAGGTGGATTGACCTGGTGACTGCCTCAACAAGCTCTATTGTGTCAGAAAGTGTAAGGAAGGTACAAGATAGAATAGGGTTCAAATCTGTTGTTCATAGAGTCACTATGGATTGTACTTGACTCAAGAGCCCCTAACAACAGCAAACTCAACATTTTTTAAAAAACGCAGTGGAAATGCTCTCAATTGGTGTTGTTGTTAGGTGTCAATGAGTCATAGCTACCCTATGAACAACAGGTCTGAAACTTGTCCTATTCTGTGTCATCCTCATTATTTCTGACATATCCGAGACAATTACAGTAGTCATTGTGTCAATCCATCTCATTTAATGTCTCCCTCTCTTTCACTGACCCTCTACTATCTAGGCATGATGTTGTTGTTGTTGTTGTTCTTAGGTGTTATCGAGTCGTAGACAACTCATAGCGACCCTAAGAATGAAAGACCTGAGAACTGTTCATAGAGTTTCTGGAGGGAAGCCACTCCTGATTCCAACCTTGTTTTAATCAGAAAGTTCCACCAAACACTGTCCACCATGGGTAACCATTAGCACATTTGGCACACATTATTGTCACAGTGTTTATCATCACAGCAAACACAAGGTACCTCTGTACAGCAATGCACAGATCACTGCTACCAGGCCTGAGAGCCACAGATTAAAATCATCCACCTTGGGATTGGTAGCATAACTTTCTGTCCACTAGGCCAATATAGCTCTTCCTATGTTGTCATTGCTGTTGTTGTCAGGTGTCGTCAATGTCATTGCTGTTGTTGTCAGGTGTCATCAAGTAGTAGATGACTCATAGCAAACTTATGAATGAAAGACCTGAGCAATGTAGTATATAGTTATTTAAACTCTCATTTCAAAAGTTATATCCCTCCAATAGTTCTATCCACCAGCAACTTCTATAAAAGATGAGTGATCTCTTCTCTTATGATTTATAGTCTCAGAAATACAGTGGAATGTCAATTATGAGTCAGTTCTGACTCAATGGAATTTAACTAGGAGGGGTTTTCCCCCTCATATTTAGAGTACAATTCATTATTTATTAATGTGAATTATAAAACAACTTCATAAACTAGGGTACTTATCCCCTGACACATATTTTTCTTTCAAACAAAGAATCTGCTGAAGACATACATAGGCATCAGTCATCTGGCACAAATTTTTTCTTTATAGTGATGTATATTTAAAAGCTGGAGTGGCATCCAATTCCTAAAGAGCGTGCCTCTAGAAACTCTATGAACTTTGAGAAATGATAGTTATCAAAAGGCTTCAGGTCTTGTTCACACGGTCATTATGAGTCATACTCAACTTGATGGCAATTTACAACAATAATATTGTTATTAGGTATCATCATTTCAGTTCTAACTCACTGCAAACCAATCCAAAATAACGTAAAATACTACATGGTCCCACACCATTCTCACAATCACTCCTATGTCCAAGCCTATTGTTGTAGCCATTATGTAAGTCCATCTTGTTGAGGACTTTCTTTTTTTTCTTTTTCACTGAACCTCTTTACCAAGCATAATGTTCTCCTGGGACTGGTTCCTCCCAATACAGATCCAAAATATATGAGAAAAAGTCTTGCCATCTTTGCTTTTAAAGAGCATTGTGGCTTCTAAGGAATGCTTCTCCCAGGATAAATTAGGCCATTCTTGTGACTATCCATGGTATATTTCATATTCTTCACCAAAACTACAATTCAAATAATCAGTTCTTCTTAAATCTTCCTTATTCATGGTCCCATTTTCACAGGCATATAAGATCAGTGTAAATGTCATGACTTGAATGAAGTGTACCTTAAGTAAAATTAAGTGTACCTCAAGTAAAATTCCTGTGTTTTAACACTGTAAAAGATGTCTTTTACAGCAAATTTGCTCAAAGAAATAGGTTGTTAGATTATCTCAATTGTTACCTCTGTGAATGTTGATTGTGAATCTAAGGAAAATTAAATCCTTAATTTTAATATTTTCTCCATTTATCATATCCATGGGTAGGTAGATTAGTAGATAGATAGCTGTGAATCAAAGTAAAGATTAAATTAGCTCATAAAATGTCATATAACCTAGAGCCCAAACATCCAAGAGAAAATTTCAGAGTCATTACACTCATGGAGAATCATAAAGATTCACCTTCTAACATAAATAATATAGGGAGCTCTGGTGGTCTAGTGGTAAGAAGCTGTGCTGCAATCCCAAAGTCACATGGTTCCGAGCCACCAGCTGCTCTATAAGAAAAGGATGACCAATCTCCTCCGATGTGATTTACTGCCTCTGAAAACCCACTATACGGTCAAATATAGGTCTATTCCAACATTAGCGTACGGAACTACAACAACAATGTAAATACTTCTTCAACAAGTAATTATTATTTTATGTCAGTCCTGGCTAGAGTCAGAGAACCAAGGATGTTTGCAGTACTATAGGAAAAGAAATGTTAAGATAAATTCCAACATACCACTTCTAAATTGCTGAAGAAATGTATTTACAAAGTACTTTTGATATATGCAGTACAACAATGTGTGGAAATAATCGTACAATATCACTCATATTATACACAAGCAAAATCCTGCTGACTATTATCCAGAAATGCCTGGAACAGTGCATTGACAGAGAACTACTAGAAATACAAGCTGGGTTTAGAAGAGACCATGACACTAAAGACTTTTGCCAATGTCAGATGGATCTTGGCGGAAAGCAAAGAGTACCGGAGAGATACCTATCTGTGTTTCATTGCCTATGCAAAGGCATTTGACTGTGCAGATCACAACAAATTGTGGTTAACTTTGAGGAGAATGGGAATCCCAGAACACATGATTGTGCTTATGAGAAACCTACACTTGGACAAGGAAGCAGTCCTCAGAACAGCAGGGAAATATTGCATGATTCAAAATCATAAAGGAAATGTGTCAGGATGTGTCCTGTCTCCGTACCTTTTCAATCTATATGCAGAAGAGGTCATTCAGAGGCCAGGCTCTATGAGGAGAAATGTGACATTAGAGTTGGAAGAAGACTCATCTGTGTTATGCAGATGACACAACGTGGCTTGTTGAAACTGAGGAGGACCTGATGCACTTGCTGCAAAACAAGGACTATAGTCTTCAATATGAATTGAGGTTTATTGTCAATAAGAAAAAAATTCTCACCATTGGGTCAATTGGCAGCATGATAAATGGAGTAGAGATTGAGGTTGTTAACAATTACACTTGTTCAACTCCACAATCAACACTTTTGGCACCAGCAGCCAGGAAATCAAATGATGAATTACATTCTCTAAATCTTCTCTCAGATACCTCTCCAGAGTACTGAGAAGCAATAATATCACTCTAGAGACAAAGGTATGCCTGATCCAGGCCACGGTCTTCACAATTACTTGCTATGCATCAGAGAGGTGGACAATGACTAAGGATGATAGAAGGATTGATGCCTTTGAGTTGTGCTTGAGAAGAGTCTTGAATATATCATGACCTCCAAGAAAGCAAATAGATCTTTCTTGGAGAGAGTGAAATCAAGTCCTTGAAGGCTAGGATTTTTTTTTTAATTTTATATTAGTTTATTTACAAAATTCAAATACATTTTCAAGAACAGAGTCTTTCAATTTCCCTCATCCCCAACTCATCAAATTATACAACCCTCTGATTAATCCCCCCCTACTTCCTGCCTACCCTCATCTCTCTGCTAGGATTTTGAAGCTTCATCTCACATACTTTGGGCATGTGATCAGGAGGGACTGATCCTTGGAGAAGGACATCATGCTCAGACAGGTGGAGGGACAGTGCAGGAGAGGAAGACTCCAGATGAGATGTAGTGATACAGTAACTGGAGCAATGGGGGTGAGTGTGAAGGAGTCAGTGAGACTGGCTCACAACAGGGCAGGCTTCAGAGCTCTTGTACTTAGGGTTGCTTTGAGTCACAGGCAACTTGATAGCACATAACAACAACAACCTCCGATGAAGGATGAGGATTCAGTAAATAGGTTTGGAAGCTTTTATTTTATCAAGAGCTCAAAGAGCAGAAAGTAATGAGATGGGGTGTGGGTAAGGTAAGAGTCAACACTCTAGGCAGAAGAAACCCCATAAAGAAGGTCTCAGAAATACAGTAATGCATTGTAATCAAAGGAAGATCAAAGAATTCGTCATGAGGCTAGACTGCTGAGTAATTGGTGATAAATTGGCCGAGTGTTGACTAGAAAACAGTTTAGAAGGACTGAAAAGTCCTAAGAAGCTTTGCTTCAGAGACTGACTTTTTTATGGGGTTAGATATAATCTTTTGAACACTGAAGTATGTGGACAGTTTTAATTTTTTAGTAGAAATAAGCTATACAGGAAGTTATTAAAGTAGCATAGATAAGAAATTTTTAAAGAAGGGACTAAATGAAGGGGCTGATGAGGAAAATGGGAAGCAATGAATGGAGTGAAGAAACAGTTAAACAGTAAAGCCACTATTCTTTAGGCAGATCAGGAGACACAACATTTAGGGAGGGAGGCATCCAAGAATCCTGTTGGATCATAGTACAAAACAACTACCTTGTATAAAGAAAGCACAACTTGGAAGTTAGTATTAACTAATTCTTCTTAAGTCATGAAAATGGAAAAAGTCCAGGAGTTTATAGTCTTATTTTCTTACTTCCCAGAAGATTCCCTTCAACTTTATCTAAGACTTATTTGTGCACATCATGGACTACTCACCATCATACAACCACCACTAAACACTCTCTTCCTTCTAAACCATCAATTTATTCTTTCCCATTTATTTACAATTTCCCAAAATGTCCTCTTTTTCCTTACTTTCACTAAGAGTCAGAATCAATTTAAGCGCGTGCTCTCTTTCTCACACACACACACACACACACACACACACACACACTCTCACACGTTCAAAGCAATCTTTGAAAACTTATGGCTCAGTTATCTTATTTCTGAATATCATAGTTCAATAGATATTTTCTTCAAATTGTACCAATTAGTGTCTACCTACCTATGTATTGTCATTGTTATATGCCATCAAGTCATCTGCGACTCATAGTGACCCTATGTACAACAACCCTAAACCCCGCTCTATCCTGTGACAATCTTATTGTCTCTGACACACCTACCCTCATTACCCCAGTCACTGAATCAAACCATCCTCATCAAGGGTCTTCCTCTCGTGCACTGTCCCTCCACCCTCCCAAGCATGACATCCCTCTCCAAGGACAAGTCCCTCCTTGCAACATGTCCAAAAGTATGTCAGACCAAGCTTCAGAATCCTTGCCTCCAAGGAGAAACATGGCTTCACCCTCTCCAAGACAAAGCTGTTCGTTCTCTTACCAGTCCATGCTATATTATATTCAATACTCTTCTTTAACACCACAGCTCAAAGGCATCAATTCTCCTTCTCTCATCTCTAGTCATTGCCGAGCTCTCTGATGCATAGCAAGTGATTGCAAAGATCATGGCCTGTATCAGGTGCACCTTAGTCTCCAGACAGACATTATTGTTCTTTAGTACTTTAGTGAGATCTCTGAAAGCTGACTTTCCCAATGCAATACATCTTTTAATTTCCTGGGTGCCGGTGCCAAGAATGTTGATTGTGGAGCCAAGCAAAGCCACAAAAAATGAGTGCAAAACCAATTCTGTTTGATCAGTCTGAATCACAGCAATCCTAAATGTGTCAAAATTGGACTGTGATGCATAGAATTTTCAGTGACTAATTTTTAGCAAGTAGATTGTCATACCTTTCTTCTGAAGTGCCTCTGGTTAAACTAAAATTTTCAATTGAGAATTTTCACCACGCAGAGACTCCTACCTATACTACACTCTTTAAATGGTCACACACTTAAATTTATATTAGGTATAAATTTTCTCTAGCTTTTCTGTTAGATTTACATGTGGTGCAATAATATTAAAAACTGTCTTTTCATTCAAATATGTCATGGCAAGATTGCCAATTTTTTGTCATAAAAAAAATCTTTCATGATAAAAGCACTTAACACCTTTAGTAGAGAAGGATATAGACTAAGTGATAAGTTAAATTTGTTGCATATTTTAAATACACAATATTATTTTTTGAAAATTGTTAACTATGTCACAATATTGATTTTGCTTGCTAGTGTGAAAGAAGCTAACACAAACATTCACACATATCTTTTCTCAGTACTAGACTGATCAGTTTCTGTGTACATCAGCTTGCTTTGCACAGAGTAGCAAACTGAATAGCAGTGTGATAGGTTTAATAATATCATCATTGATGGGCTTTTGATTTCTTTGCTAATTATCTAAACAGTGCATTGTTAATTAATAAGTAAAATTATACAGCTATTAATAACTCCTTTATCCAAAATTTATTCTGTTTGCTCTTGAAAGTCTTAAATAGCATATATTTCCTTATACTAAATATAATTTGGAAAATGTTCCCTGTTTCCTGCTAATGCAACAAATATTTTTAATATGTTGCTAATCAACACTCTTAGAACCAGCAGCCAGGAAATGAAAAGACGTATTGTGATGAGAAAGTGTGCTGTTGGAGACCTCGCCAAAGTACTGAAGAACAATAATGTCACTCTGGAGACTAAGGTGCACCTGATACATGCCATGACCTTTGCAATCACTTGCTATGCATCAGAGACCTGGACAATGACTAGGGAAGATAGAAGGAGAATTGATGCTTTTAAGCTGTGGTGGTAGGAAAAGAGTATTGAATATACCATGGACTGCTAAGAAAACGAAGAGGTTCATCCTAGAGAGGGTTAAACTAGGCTGTTCCTTGGAGGTAAGGATTCTGAAGCTTTGTCTGACATACTTTGTACATGTTGCAAGGAGAGACCAGTCCTTGGAGAGGAATGTCATGCTTGGGTGGTTGGAGGGACAACACAGGAAAGGAAGACCCCCTATGAGGTGGATTGATTCAGTGACTAGGATAATAGGGATAGGTGTGTCAGAGACAGAGAGATTGGCACAGGATAGGGCAGGGTTTAGGGCCCTTGTACATAGGGTCGCTATCATTCGCAGATGACTCGATGGCACATAGCAACAACAACAACAACAAGCAATACAAGTCTTTGAGGAAAAATCAGATGACACATGAAGTACTGATTAGTAAGATAACATGTCATAAAAACAAGAGAATTTTAAGGCTGGCAATGATAAGGATCAGAAGAAGATGACATCACATTGCAAAGATTAGGAAAAGATCTCAAAATAGCTGAAAAGATAGATGTACATTGGTGGCTAGCATAACTACAAAGTGCAGGGGTCGTTGTTTGCAATGGCATTATGACACGCCAGAATTCTCCACCACATTTTCAGTTCTTCAATCTAATCTGCTATCCTTAGCATAGTACCTTTATAAACACAAAAGTGACTGATTCTTTACCTATGAGACAAGATCATCTGTATTCCAGCATTACAGAAAACGTTCTAGTATTAATCTAATTGGAAAAGATTTAATTACTGTATTTAGAAGGATGAATTAACTGATGAGATAAGTTCAAATATTATTTAGACATTCTGGAACCAGGAATGGTCAGAACTTTTCATAACCGCTGTTGATTGGATGGGATGAGGAGAAATGGCAGCATTTGATAGGTATCCACCATAGCTCTCTGTCCTCCTGGTTTCGTTCTTCTACATACCTGAGAATTTTCATCGTAAAGTTCATCCACTTCCAAAACATCTTGTCTCCGGAAACTGTATGAACTTGGAGAAACAATCAAAGTTATATAAGTGTTCAGGTATTTCATTCATAGGGTTGCTATGAGTCATCTACGACTCGATTGGTACTTAACAACAACAACGAGAGGGCTCTGCTGGCCTAGTGCATAGGAAGTGATCAAGCGAAAGGTCAGTGATTTTAATCTGCAGACCTCAGGCTTGATTTTAATTGTTTTTTAGTGAAACATTCTTCTAAGTGGTATAGCACTGACACTGATGTGTCAAATGTGATAATGGTTACCCATGGTGGACAGTGTTTGGTGAAGCTTCCCGATTAAAACAAGCTTAGGAGTGGCATCCACTTCTGAAACGGCTTGGCTCTGGAAACTCTGTGAATGTGGAGAAACTATGAAAGTTATATAAGTGTTCAGGTCTTTCATTCATAGGGTTGCTATGAGTCAGCTACGATCCAATGGCACTTAACAACAACAACAACAAAGTTAAAAAGCATTAAGCTAAATGTATTCATTATCTTTCTCTTCCCACCTACAATGTAAATTCAGTGTGGAACTGTAATAATGGTATAGGAGCAGTGTCTGACCTCTTCTATGGTGAGAGAATCATCATCAATTAGGATCAGTTACCAAAATTTATTCTTCTGAGGCAGAGCTCACGGTGTCTCCATTCTGAAAAAAAAATTTTTTTTTTCTGATACTGACTGTTCTTTTCCCCCATGGCACTGTGCTGAGCTTGATAATTCACTTAATGGTCACACAAAACTCAAAAGTATCCACCTACTTAAACCAGTAAAGATCAATTCCCTATGCATCAGCTCTGACTCTTAGTGACTTCACAAGTGTCAGAGTAGGACTGTGCTCCATATAGTTCTCAACACTAATTTCTAGAAAGTACATCATCATACCTGCAATACTCATAATTGTCAGATGCATTAGGGAAGTAGTAGGTTACAATCAGGATCAGAAATTTATATACAGTTCTTCCATCAGGACACTTTTCTCAGGCATGCATGCAGGCATGATCCTTTGGCCTGGCCTCTGGCATGCTTGAGAGAGGGTTGGCTCTGATGAGTAAGTGCTCAGAAGCACCTCAGACAGTAAGCCTTAGCCCCAAGGCAGTTAAATGTAGTTCTCTAGGTTGGTAACCTCACTCCCTGAGCAAGTGCTGGAGGCCCTCTATTCCACTAAGTTTCCTGCTCAAAAGCATTCAGCTCTTTCACTCCATGGGTTGAGTAATTCACCATTCTATCTAATGTTCTTTCCTAGCTTTACCGAATCTGCTGTCTGCTTCGCAACACCTCTCACAATCTCTAATATTATAGCTCTCTGTCTCTTGGATAGAGGAAGTCCAATACAGGGATAGTAAACCCAAAGGACTTGCTCCACTCTTGCTCTTTGTTTCTTGGTTGTGAGATCCCCATTCCCACATTTGGAATATCTCATTTTAAAACTAGCAAGATGGCAAAATATATTGATCCTCATGTTAAGGTTCCATATACTTTATTTGCATGGTCTCATCCTACAGGAGAACCACAAACCCTATTTACACTATTAGTAAGTTATCTAATCTTTGTACAAGTAGCTCATATTTAGTCCTACCCATAAATTTGGTGGGAATTACAAAGAATAGAAGTCCCATAAGAATTCACTGGCCCATAGATTCCTACATAATGAATCCATTCATAATTTAATTGTTGTTGTGTGCCATCGAGCTGGAACCAGCCCACAGTTGATTCTCCAGAGGGTTTTCAGAGGCAGATAATCACATGGGAGGAGATTCCCCTTCCTTCTCCTGTGGAGTAGCTGGTGGACAAGAACCACTTGCCTTCAGGAATGCAGCTCACTTTCTTGCCACTAGGCCAGCAGAGAATGAAGAATGATAAACAGGCCAAAGATTCTAAACCTGCATGTAAAATAGCCAGAACATTAAAGTCAAATAAAATTACGCTCTCAGTCCTGCCTCCTCTGCAAAATCTCAAAAGTTGCAACACATTATATACTCAGTTTATTCACTTGTAAACTGGATTTGACACCACTGATTCATTTTAGAGTATTGCTACAGAAATTTGTGGTAACAGAGAGAAAACAACTGTCCTTTAGAGATGAGTGAAAAAGTGGGTTGTTTGTGTTTTCATCATCACCATCCAAATCATTCTCCTGAGCTTGAAGATATAGAAGTAACAGAGTCATAGATAAATATCCTTCTAGAATAAGAGTACTACCTTAGTTAGCAAATAATGAGAAGCCCTGAAATGAAATTTAATCTCCATTAAGCTTTTCTTATATATACTAAAAGTTTTCCCTTTAAAGTATTTATGTGGAAGTGGTTCATGGTTCTACCATTAAATAGCTATGTGAATTAAAGCAAATCCCTTAACTTCTCTAACTATCCTCATCTGAGAATGGAGAGAATGTATTTTTTCTTCATAGGATTAACTGAATTAAAGCATATTGCACACATGAATTCCATAAAAGAAAGCAACTAGTTTTGTCATGAAAAGGAAAATAATTCTGAGAGAAAGCATCATGGTTGATAAATAGTCAAAAACATAAAAAATTGTCTCTAATAAAGAGGAAATATACAGTGACAATAGCAATGGTCTTAAAAGTAGCAGTGATTGTGAGGATGGTGCAAGGCTGGGCAATGTTTTATTCTGTAGTGCATAGGGTCACTATGAGTAAAGAATTCAAATTGGAGGCACCTTAAAACAGCAACCATTTTTTACCATTGCTGTTGTAGTTGTTGTTAAGTGACATCAAGTTGTAGGCAACTCATAGTGACCCTATGACCTGAACACTTACATAACTTTAGTTATTTCTCCAGATTCATAGGGTTTCCAGAGGCAAGCTATTTATGGAAGTGGGTGCCACTCCTATTTCCAAGGGTGACCATTATCACATTTGGCACTTCAGTGTCACAGCGTTCAGCATCACAGCAACCATGAGTTACCTCTGTACAGACTAGGGTTATACAAATTAGAAGAATGTTTGACCAGAAACAATTAAAACAGGCTTCAGGGTCACAGATTAAAGTCACCCCACCTTTGGCTTAGGAGCATCACTTTCTGTCCACTAGGGCAACTGAGCTCTCTCATTGTTGCTGTTGTTGTTGTTGTTGTTGCTGTTGTTGTTATTGTTATTGTCAAGTACCATCAAGTCATAGCTACCCTATGAATTAAAGACCATTATAATTATTTCCATCATAATTATTACAAGGATATCCTACTGGATAATGTGGAAGGAGGAAAATATGTCTGAAAATTGCAAGCCCCAGTTATTCTCTAGGCTAGAGAGGACTCCAGGCAAGGAGAGTTGTCCTCCTCTCCTTTGGAAATGTGAACTCTGCTAACAAGGGGAGTCTTCCCACCTACCTCAATATGAGAGAGAACTTCAGACAGGGCAAATTGTCCTCCCTTACCCTGAGCTCAAAAAATAAATCTTTCTGCCTGTCCTGGGACCAGAAAGAATTTCAGGCAGGGTGAGTTGCCCTACCTTCCTCTGGAGCAGTGGGTTCCTCAAACAAGGTGAATGTTCCCTACAGCCCCAGGACCAGAGAGAACTTCAAGAATAGTGAGTTGCCTCACTTCTCTGGCAAAGTGAACACTCCAACAAAAAGGCCACTCTTCCCTTCAGCCCCATGACCAGAGTGGACTTCAAGCAGAACAAATTTCCCTCCCTTCCTCTGGAGCAGTGAATTCCCTGGCCAAGAAAAATCTTCCTGCCAGCCCCAGAACCAGAAAGGACTTCAGGCAGGCTACACTCAGTCTTGGGAGAAGAGACAGGCATGCATTGATAATGACCACTCAGTCTAGGGGAGAAAAGGATCCAGGACAGCATTCCTGAAACTTTCCCAGATTCCTTAAAGGGCTTTGTCTGCTCAGGAGAGAAACAGCACCTCCAAGGATGAAACATTATGAAAAAACAAACGTTCTTTCAAACAAACAAGTAAACAAATAAATAAAAGCTTGAAGACCCAATGAATACCTGAGAGGAAGAAAAGTAGAACAAATATATCAAAATGGGGTTTAAAAACTGATAATGAAGAACTGAGAGTATTGTAAAAATTGAAACCATAAGCAAAGAGCAACAAGAAATGAAACAATAAGACAGAAACAGTTGTTGTTGTTGTTGTTTGTTGTGTGCCATCATGTCAACTGCAACTCATACATAGGACTCTGAACCGTGCCCTAACTTGAGCCAATCTCATTGTCTCCAACACACCTATCCTCATTTTCCAAATTACTGAGTCAATCCATCTCATTGAGGGTCATCCTCTCCCATGCTGTCCCTCCACTTTTCCAAGCATGATGTTCTTCTTTAATGAAGTAGACTTTAGGATGAAAACCACCATAAGAGATAAAGAAGGACATTAAATGATAATTAAAGGCACATTAGATCAAGGGGGCATAACCTTAGTTAACATGTACACACATAATTATGTTGTTGTTGTTGTTGTTGTTGTTGTT
>NW_006400040.1:2414621-2420235 GCF_000299155.1 Elephantulus edwardii | reverse complement strand
TATGATCCAGCAATTCCACTACTGGTAATATACCCTAAAGAAACCAAAACTGTCCCCCAAGCAGATATATGCTCACCCATGTTTATTGTGGCTTTGTTCACAATAGCACAAAGTTGGAAACATCCCAAATGCTCATCAACAAACAAATGGATAGAGAAGCTGTGTTATATTCACACAATGGAATACTATGCTGTACTGAAAAACAAGGAACTCATGAAATATTCTACAAAATGGGTGACCCTGGAGGACATTATGCTGATTGAAATATCTCAGTCACAAAAGGACAATTACTACATAGTGCACTGTTAAAAAGTGGGACTGACATTGGATTTTGGGGGAAACAAAGATGGGTTAAATAATGTATACTGCATTGAAACAGATGAGGGAGAGAACTGTTTAGGAGGAATATATATGTTTAGGTATTATTGTCATGACAAGAGTCCAAAATACTTCAAGCCTAACTTACATTAAATATTATTTAAATTATCTCAAAAAATCAAAAAAGAAGGAATACTTGCAAAGTCATTCTAGGAAACAGAATACTAAATACTCTATAATACCAAAACAAAGCAAAAACTTCACCAAAAAAGAAAACTGTAAACCAATATTAACTCATAAACATAGAGGCAAAAATTCTTAACAAACATCTGGTCAATAAAATCCAATAGTATAAAAAAAAAAATTCCTCAAGATCAAGTGAGATTCGTAACAGCAATACAAGGATAGTTCAACATAAGAAAAAAACAATTAATGTAATTCATCACATGAATAAAAGAAAGAACAAGAACCACGTGTTGTTATCAGTTTATACAGAAAACGCCTTTGATTAAATGCAATACTCTCCCCTAATTAAAACGTTCAGCAACATAGGAACAGAGGGAAATATTCTCAAGATAAGTGAAAAGTAGGTAATGCAAAACCAAGAGACAACATTTCCAACAGAGAAATCCTAAAGACATTCCCTTTGCCAACAGGGACCAGACAAGCATGTTCACTATTACCACTCCTATTCGATATTGTTTTAGAAGTTTTAGCTAGGTCAGTAAGGCATGAGAAGGGAATAAGAGGAATTCAAAGTGACAAGCAAGTGGTGAAATTGTCACTAAATGCAGATGACATGATAGTGTACACGGAAAACCTCAAAGTCTCAACAAAATGACTGTTAGACCTAGTAGACCAATTTAGCAGAGTGGCAGGATATAAGATCAACATAGAAAAATCAGTTGGAATTCTCTCCAACAACAAAGAAAGTAAAAAGGAAACTAAAAAAGCAATTCCTTTTAAAACAGTCAACCACAAGATGAAATACTTAGGAATAAACCTAACTATAATCACAAAGGACCTTTATAACAAAAACTACAAAACATAACTAAATGAAACAATGAAAGACCTACTGTTATTGTTCAAGTCGAGCACGACTCATAGTGACCCTATGAACAAAAGGCCTGAAAGCCCCTCTACAGCTATCGACATTTATCAAAGTTCATAGAGCTTCTGCAGGCATGTTGTTTAGGAATTGGATGCCACTTCTGCTTCCTAAATGGAAAAATATTCCTTCTTCATGGATAGGAAGACTAAACATGGTGAAAATTACAATCCTACCAAAAGCAAACACAGATTCAGTGCAATCCCAATACAGATACCAAATTCATTCTTCAAAGAGATAGAGAAGGCAACTTCCAGTTTCACTTGGAAAGTAAAGAAATCTAGAATAAGCAAAGCCCTTCCAAAAAACAAAAATTAAGTAGGAGACATCTAACTCCCTGATCTCAAAACCTATTATATAGTGTTAGTGATCAAAATAGCCTAGCATTAACAACAGACACATAGATCAATGGAATATAATCAAGAAACCAATCCATCAACTTAAGTTCAACTGGTATTTCACAAGGCCACAAAGTCCATTAAATGGGGTAATTACAGCCTTACCCCTTCTTTTTTATTATGCAAATTCCCACTCCACTTTCCTTCACTGACATTGTTTCATACAAGCATTCCCATACATTTATTCTATAAGATTAATCACCATTGGATTATGCCCAATATTACCCAGTCTTTCAGATCCCTGACCAGTTTTTCCCATTTCCTTTACCCCGTCCCTTACCCACCAAATTGTACAACCCTGTGATTTTGCCACCTTTAACAAATTATTCTGGCAAAATCGCATATTTACCTGTAGAAGAATGAAATAGGATCCACATTTCATGCCATACACAAAAACCAACTCGAGGTGGATCAAAGACCTAGCAGTAAAACCCCAAAATCATCAAATCTCAAGACACAAAATGAGAACAAATTTAGAAGCCCTAGCCTAAGGCATCTGCCAAAATATTAAACACATATATCTGAGCGAGATGCAGCCAGATGCTTCTTGGAGGCAAAGACAATAAATGTTCCTTGAGAATAAATAACCTTTGGGAAAGTTGCTAAAAGAGGCTATTCATCGGAGAGGGACATAATGCTTGGCAAAGGGACGGGACTGTGAAAGAGAGGGAAACCCTCAAACAAGTGAATTGACATATTAATTGTAGAAATGGGCTCAAGTGTATCAGAGAATGTAAGGATGGCACAGAATAGGACAGGGCTCACATCTGTTGTTCATAGGGTTGCTATGAGTTGCACTTGACTCAACAGCACCTATCAACAACAAAAAGAAGCCTATGGCATAAATAAGCTTGCCATCATAGCCATACAACCTGGAGAAGATAAAATCAACAAATGTGACTTTGTTAAAAATCTAATCCCTGTGTGCATCAAAAACTTTCTCCAGCAGGGTGAAAACAAAGCTCACAGATCGCAGAAAAAAAAATTGACAATAATTTTCAGACAAGAGTCTCATAACTAAAGTTTAAGAATACTACAGGACATCCACAAGAAAAAGACTGGTCAGTACAAAATAGGCAGAAGATACGAAAAGACTATTCACAAAAGAGGACATTGTGATGGCCAAGAAACACATGAGAAAATGTTCAAAATCACCAGCAATCTGAGAGATACAAATCAAAACAACAATGAGATACCATCTTTCTAAACAACAGTAGCAAACCTTAGTAGAAAAGCAAGTAATAAATGTTGGAGAAGATTGAAATTCTTATTTACTGTTCTCAGGACTGTAAAATGGTACAATTGCTAGGGAAGGAAGATTGATGCTTCCACAAAAAGCTGAACATAAGAATCCTATATGACCTAGCTATTCTACTGTTGGGAATATATCCCAAAGAAATCAGAACCAAGAAAAAAATGGAGATAAGCACACCTATATTCATAGCATTATTCACAGTAGCAAGAAAATGGAAAGATTGGAGAGTATCATGTTGAGTGAACGAACGCAGTCTCTTAAGGACAAATACTGCATAACATCATTAATGTAAAAATACAATGATAACTAGCAAAATATGGGTGGGGATCCAAGGAAGGAAGGGATGAGAGCAGAGAGGTTAGGATGGGTAGGGGCTATAGAAGGTCTAGGATTGCAGCCTTCAATATGGATTGAGGATCAATATCAAGAAGACAAAGAATCTCACAGCTGGACCAACTGATAGCATCAGGATGGATGGTGAAGAGATTGAGATTGTTAACAGCTTTAGTTTGATTGACTGCACAGTCAAACCTCTTGGCACCAGCAGCCAGGAAATTAAAAGACATATTGTGCTGGACAAGTCTGCTGTTAGGGACTTCGCCAAAGTACTGAAGAGTAATGGTGTCACTCTGGAGACTAAGGTAAGCCTGCTACAGGCTGTAGTCTTTGCAGCCACTTGCTATGCATCAGAGAGCTGGACAATGTTTAGGGAAGATAGAAAAAGAATTGGTGCCTTTGAGCTGTGGTTCTGGAGAAGAGTATTGCTAAGAAAATGAACAGGTTCATCCTTGAGAGAGTTAAATCAAGCTGCTCCTTGGAGGCAAGGATTCTGAAGCTCATGATATTTTATACTTTATTATGAGATGTTTAGGTTATCTTGTTAACAAGTTACTCTCCCTCCTCAGGGTGAAGATAGGGGAAAGGAACTAGAATTACTCTATCACTCTTTAAGCCTTAGTTTCTTCATCTGAAAATAAATCTACTATACTAGATAATCTTTAAGGAAGCTCTGGTGGTATAGTTCATGGAGGATTGTGCTGCTAATCAGAAAAGGTACCCTTCTCTAGTACCTTGGACCCACCAGCCACTCACTCCAAGGGAGAAAGATGGGCAATATCCTTGCATCTGATTTACAACCATGGAAATCCAATGAAATGTCGTATGTGAGTCAAAACTGATCACAGTGAACAAGTGAAATGATCTTTAAGTCACTGAAAAAGTCTACTTGAATCTCTGACATTCATACCAATAGATCACACAAGCAGTGTATTTGATGATGCTAAGAAATTTCCTCCACTTGAATATTATCCTAAAAACTATTTTGAAAATAATAGTGCATTTCCCCCATAAATATATTGGTAAAGATGGATTATACTCTCTCTTTTCCCAGAAAAAACCACTATGTTAACACAGTGTCCAGGCTGATGGCAGGCACCTGCAGGTAGTGTCCTAGGAAATGAGATATAAATTATACTGTAGATTTCAGAACTAAAATCAATAAATTCCACCCAAACTTTTTAATCTCCCAAGACATTTCTCTATTTTTTTTTATTTTTCCACTTAGCAATTGAGAAAGTTGAGTAAGGTTGATATCAAAGTGAGGATTACTTTTTTTAAGTAAAATTTTTATTTTTGTACTAGTTTACTTATAAAGTTTGTAAGCATTGTTTTTCATACTGGATCTTTCTCCTTTCCTTTACCCACCCTTCCCTCTACCCATCAAATTGTGTGACCCAATGATTAACCACCCTCATTCCCACCCATCCTCATCCCTCTGCTCCCACCCTCCCATGATTTTGAGCATTTCTTCATGTGTATTAGCCATCTAAATGTCCTCCTCTGTGAAAAGTCTTTCTTTCCATGTCTTTTGCCTATTTTGTATTAGATTATTGATCTTTTTCTTCTGGAAGCCCAGGATTATTCTGTAAACTCTTGTTATGAGACAACTTTTGTTGTTTGAGATGGTATTGGCAAATATACGTGCTCTAAAATAACAGTCTTATACAGTTTTTGTCCTTATGAGACTGAGTTAGTTCACTTAGAGTAATGCTCAGTAGCCCCTCTCAAGTTAGGCAGTAATTTAAAAAAAAAAATAAAAATCATTGATCCTGCATACTGCATAGCATTCTATCATGTAAATGTACCATACTTTTTCAGTCTATTTTGTTGTAGTTGGACATTTGGACTGTTTCCATGTTCTTGTGATTGTGAATAATGCTGCTATTAACATTGGTACAAGTCTCTGTGCCTCAGTTCTCATTTTCTCAGGTATATTCCAAGCAATGAAATAGCTGGGACATATGGAATTTCTATGTTCAGCTTTTTGAGGAAATATAAAACAGCCTTACAGAGTGATTGTGCCATTTTACAATTCCACCAACAATGTATAAGAGTTGCTATCACCTCTCCAAAGTGCTGAAGAGCAGTGATGTCTCTCTGGAGACTAAGGTGCATCTGATACAGGCCATGGTCTTCACAATCACCTGTTATGCATCAGAGAGTTGGACAATGACCAAGAACTGATGCCTTTGAGCT
>NW_006400040.1:2411796-2413738 GCF_000299155.1 Elephantulus edwardii | reverse complement strand
CTGTTTCAGCTTTCTGCAGGTGCAGTTTTGCCAGCACCATTTGTTGAAAAGGTTGCCATTTCCCCATTTGATAGGTTTTATTTCCTTGTTGAATATCAGTTGACCATAAACAGATGAGATATATCCATTTCTGGGTTCTCAATTCTGTTCTGTTGGTTTATGTGCCCGTCATTGTACCAATCCCATGCTGTTTTGCTTACTACTGCTGTGCACTAGGGGTTTTTTGTTTGTTTTGTTTTGTTTTCATAATTTAGTTTATTTTTCATTTCAATGAACATCTACAGAGATTTTGGAATTCCATTCATTCATTGTTGTACCCTTCTCCCTACACACCCCCTCTCCCCCCTCCCCTGTGCTCTAGGTTTTTGAGGTCAGGAAGTGCTATTACTCCCACTTCGTTTTTTTCACAAGTGCTTTGCTTATTAAGGGTCTCTTGACTCTCCAAATAAATTTGACAATTTCCCTTTTGATCTCCTTGAAAAATGAATTTGGAATCTGCATTGGGATTATGTTGAACATGTCGATAGCTTTTGGTAGGACTGTCACTTTCACAATATTTAGTCTTCCTATCCATGAACAGGGAACATAGCCTTCTTCCTATACCCCATGCCTCAGCGACCACATCGTCTTCCAATCAGTTGTTCAATTTAGAACACCAGGAGTCATCTTTAACTTTTTTCCTTCTCCTTCATCCATCAGCAGGTTACCTTCTCAATCTTTAATTATCCCCTTGACTCTCCAGTAGCAGATGCACCTTTATCCTCTCAATCCAATTTTCCATTATCACTTACCCAAACTACTGAAATAATTACATAGCTGGACTCCCTGATTCTGCTTTTCTTCCCCAGAATCTGTTTTCCACACTATAGAAGATAACGGAACTGGAAAAGCGCATATCTTATCTCACTCTCCCCAGACTCTCTGTCTATACCATCAACACACATTTGAACTTCTTCACTACTTCAAAATACCAGATATATCTTCAAAAAAAAAAAGTAAGCTGTAAAAAAAAAAAGACAAAAATATAAAAACACTATGCTGTTCCTTTACTTGGAATATTCCTCTAAGCCTCATGTCTATGCACTGGTTAAATTTTCTATTTATACTATTGAATGAGTCAATTCCTCGGTGAACTAAACTCCAAATTATGCCAGTCCCCTGGTTAAATCCACCATCTGCCCTGCAAGAGCAAGATGGCTGATCTCTTCAAACCATGCAATTTATTTCTTCTGAAACCCCACTGGAGGGTCAGCTATGGGTCAATTCCAGCTAGACAGCATATAACAACAACTTGTGATGTTAAGTGTGTATGTCAAATTGGCTTCCTATGATTTTCTGGTTTAGCAGTCTTTCCTTATGAAATCTTATCATTTATATCATTCTATTTGCTCTGAGCAATCAAATATTTGAAAGAGAGATCCATGGGTGGTATATCCTATGTGGAATATATGTGGATGTCTGAAAAAGCTCTCTTGCTATTGATTGATCTGGACTGCTTGAACTTGAACCAGCATCTTCCCTTGTTTGCTGACCTTGAATTTCTCCACCGTTAAAGCCAACAAGCAGTCTTCTTCATGAAACAAGCTTGGATTCATCAACCTCCACATTTCTATCAGTTAAGAGAAACCACTCTTCTGAGATGTGATCTGACTTATTAACCTCTACATTTTCTTTGAGATAACACTTTCTTACATATATATATATATGCGTGTGTGTGTATATATATATATATAGCCTTTGCACAGTTGATAAAAAAACAAACATCCTTCTGATATTTCACTTTCAGCCATGAGCCATATGACATCAACAATAATATCACTAGTGCTGTGTTATCTTCTAAACCCAGCCTGTAATGCTGGCCATTTTCTGTCAATGTACTGTTCCAGTTGTTTTTTAATAATCTTCAGGAAGATTTTGCTTGCAAGTGATATTAATTATATAT
>NW_006400040.1:2408258-2411673 GCF_000299155.1 Elephantulus edwardii | reverse complement strand
TATATATTACAGTAACTGGGGCAAAGGGGTAGGTATGTTGAGTCAGTGAGATTGGCTCAGGACAGAGCCAGCTTCAGAACTGCTGTACATAGGTTTTCTATGAGTTATAGGTGACTCAACAGCACATATCAGTAGCAATAATTTCACCATCTCTGTCACTTCTGACCCAATTGCCACAGTCATTGTGTCAATCTATCCCATCCAGGGTCTTCCTTTTCTGTGCTGAACCTTTGCCCTTCTAAGCACGACATCTTTCTCCAAGGTCTGGTCCCTCCTGGCAAAATGCCCAAAGTATGTGAGACAGAGTTTCAAAATCCTTGCTTCATACGTTCCAGGACAAATCTATTTGTTCTCTTGGCAATCTATGGTATGTTCAATACTCTTCTCCAGCACCACAACTCAAAGGCATCTATAATTCTTCTATTGTGCTTATTTATTGTTCAGCTCTCTGATGCATAGCAAGCAATTTAAAAGACCATAGCCTGGATCAAGTGCACCTTAGTCATTAGATGATATCGTTGCTGTTTTGTACTCTGGAGAGATCTTTACAAGCAGAGTTTCCCAATGCATCTTTTAATTTCTTGACTGCTGGTGCTAAGAGTTTTGATAGTGGGTCTAAGCAAGGCAAAAATCATTAACAATTTCAATCCTTTCTCCATCTATCAGGATACTGCCTATTGGTCCAGTGATAAGAATCTTCTGTTTTCTAATGTTGAGATGCAATCCACAGTGCGACTGCAGTCTTTGACCCTCTGCAGCAAATGTTCAAATTCTCAGTTTCACAAAGTTGTGTCATTTGCATAATGCATGCTGTTGATGAGTCTTCCTCCAATCCTAATACCATTCTCTTCATAAAGTCTAGCCTCCCAAGTTATCTGTTCCACATATAGATTGAAAAGTTATAGAGAAAGGATACATCCCTGATGCACTTCTTTCTTGATTTTGAACCACGCAGTGTGCACAATTAGGTGTTTTGTAATTCCCATTTCCCTCAATGTTAACCACAATTTGTTGTGACCCACACAGTAAAATACCTTTGTACAGTTGATAGAACACAAACATCCTTCTGAGACTGTACTTTCAGCTATGAGCCATCTGACATCAGCAATGATATCTCTAGTGCTGTGGTATCTCCTAAACCCAGCTTGTAATACTGGAAGTTTTCTGTCGATATACTGTTTCAGTTGTTTTTTGATAATCTTCAGAAAAATTTTACTTGTAAGTGATATTAATGATATTGTTCAGTAATGTTCAGCATTCTATAGGATCACATTTTGGGGAAAGAGGACTGGATATGGACTTCTTCCAGCCAGTTGGCCAGGTAGCTGTCTTCCAGAACTCTTGTCATAATCTGGTGAGCACAGCTAGGGCTGCATCTGTTTGTTGAAATATGTCATTTGGTATTTCATTAATTCCTGGGGCCTTGTTTTTTTGCCAATTCCTTCAGAGCAGCTTGTACTTCCTCCTTCATGATTATTGGTTCTCAATCATATGATATTTTCTGAAAGGTTCTGTGCCAGCCAATTCTTTTTGGTACGGCGATTCTCTGTATTCATTTCATCCTCTTTTGATGACTTCTGGATCATTATTGCCAATAATATATTTAAGTATTGCAATCCAAGGCTTCAATTTGTTCTTCAGTTTGTTCAGCTTGAGAAATACTGAGTTCATTCCTTTTAATTTTCTGACTCCAGCTCTTCACACGTTTCATTATAATACTTTGCAATCTTTGCAATACTTTTGAAATCTTCTGTTCAAATCTTAAACTCCCCTACTTCTTCCCTCTGTTTTTACTACTTGGCATTCTAACACAATATTCAGAGTCTTCCCTGACATCCACCATAGTCTTTTTTTCCTTCTCTGATTTTGTAATGATCTTTTGCTTTCTTCATGGATAATATTCTTGATATCATCCCACAGCTCATCTGGTCTTCTTTATTGGCATTCAATAGTACAAACCTGTTCTTGAGATGATTTTTAAGTGGGGCAGACTCAAGGTCATATTTTTGATCTTGTGGGTTTGTTTTAATTTTCTTCGGCTTCAATTTAAACTTGCACTTGAGAAGCTAATGGTCAGAGTTGGTGCCTAGCCTGGTTTTTATAGTTATATTGAGTTTTCCCAACAATTCTTTCCACAGATGTAGTCAATCTAATTCCTGTCTAGTTGATAAGGTGAGGTTCATTTGTATAGTCACCATTTGTGTTTCTATGAAGTTATTTGTAATAACTAAATCATTGATTGTACAAAATTCTAACATTCTACCTCCAACTTCATTTCTGTCACCAAGTCCATATTTTTAATTACTGATTATCTTCCTTGTTCCTAGCTTTTGCACTAGTCATGCATTATTATTAATGAATCTTGATTGCATGTTTAAATAATGTCAGACTGCAGAATTTTAAAAAATATTCTATTTTCTCCCCTTTGGCATTAATTTTTAGCACATATATTTGAGTGATAGTGACAGTGACAGTTCTTTCTCATATGCGATGAATAGTAACCTGTCCAAGTATGCCTTGGACTCCAGGAAGGATCTATAAATGCTGTTATTTTTTGCTATGACTGCAACATCAGTTTTCCTCACTTTTTAATTCCTGGCATAGTAGATTGTACATTTATCTGGTTCAAAGGGCTTGTGTCAATCCATCTCAGCTCACCAATGCCTAGTATGTCAATATTTATATGTTCCATCTCTTTTTAACAATGTTCAATTTTTGTACAGTTATATTTCATACACTCCACATTCCAAGTTTTAGTGGCTGTTTGTAACTATTTGCAACTTTGAAACATTATATATGATCATGAGGTAATGATGATGAAGGAAGAATTTCAAGCTGCTCTGAAGGAACTGGCAAAAAAAACAAGGCCCTAGGAATTGATGGAATAAGAATTGATCTATTTCAACAAAAAGATGCAGCCCTTGATGTGCACACCAAGTTGTGCCAAGAAATCTGGACAACAACTATCTGGCCAACTAACTAGAAGAGACCCATCTTTATTCCCATTCCAAAAAAATGTTCATCCAACAGAGTGTGGGAATTATCAAATAATGTTGCTAATATCACACAAAAGCAAAATCCTGTTGAAAATTATCCAAAAACAACTGGAACAGCACATCAATTAAAAACTACCAGAAATACAAGTTGGGTATAGAAGAGGCCATAGCACTAGGGAAATCACAGCCAATTGTCAGATAGATCTTGGATGAATGCAGAGCGTACCAAAGGAATGTCTGTGTTTCACTGACTATGCAAAGGTATTTGTGTGTTTCACAACAAACTATGGCTAACCTTGAGAAGAATAGGAATCCCAGAACATTTGATTGTGCTCATGTGAAACCTGTACATGGAAGCAGTCATCAAAATAATACAAGAAAATACTGTTGTTGTTGTTGTTGTTGTTGTTGTTGTTGTT
>NW_006400040.1:2403301-2407493 GCF_000299155.1 Elephantulus edwardii | reverse complement strand
ATTATAGAGAAGACACAAACTTCCTTCCCAGAAACGAAGAGGAGGTTGAAGAATTTGCTGTAGAAGGTCAAGGACTGCAGCCTTCAATATGGACTGAAGCTCAACATCAAGAAAATAGATTCTCATCACTGGGTCAGTTGACAGCACCATGACAGAGAAGAGACTGAGATTGTTAACAATTTCAGCTTGCTTGTTTCCACAATCAAGACTCTTTTAACCAGCAGTTAGGAAATAAAAAGATGAATTGTGTTAGGAAAATGTGCTGTCAGGGATGTCTTCAGCGTGATGTAGAGCAATAAAATCGGTCTTGAGACTAAGGTGCACCTGATGCGAGCCATAGTCTTCTCAATTGTTTTCCATGCATCAAAAAACTGGATAATGATTGAGAATGTAAGAAAAATTCATGCCTTTGAATTGTAGTGCTGGAAAAGAATATTGAGCATACCATGGACTGCCAAAAGCAAACTGATCTATCCTGGAGAAGATGAAACCAATTTGCTCTTTGAAGGTAAGTATTTTGAAGTACTACTGCCAGGAGGAACCTGTCCTTGGAGAAGGACATATGCTTGGAAGTGTAGAGGGCCGGCAAAGAAGAAGACCCCAGATGAGAGGTATTGATACAGTAATTGGGATAATGAAGGTAGACATGTCAGAGATAGTGAGATTGACTCCAGTTAAGGCAGGGTTCACAGCTATTGTGCATAATAAGTTCACTGAGTCGCAGTTAACTCAATGGCACACGCAACATGTTTTTCTGGTGAGTACCATCGAAACAGAATTGCCCCATAGCTGACCCTTCAGCAGGTTTTCAGAGGCAGTCAATTACATGGAAGCAGGTTGCCCATTCTTCTCCCACAGAGAAGCTAGTGGATTTGAATCATATGGGAGGAGACTGTCCATCCTTCTCCCGTGAAGCAGCTGGTGAATTCAAACTGCTTGCCTTCAGAATTGTAGCACAGCTTCTTGCCACTAGGCTATATGTATAGAGTTAGTTTTGCTTCCCTGGAGTACCCATCCTGAGATAATCCTCAATTGACTGCTCTCATGGTCACTTTCCTACTTAGCATTTATTTCAGTTGTCATTTTACATTTTTTGCATGTGATTATGAATGTGCATTTTCCCCACTAGATTGGAAGCATGATGACGACAGACTATTTTATGTTTGCTCACTGTTGCATTCTCAGCAACAGTGTTGTACCTATTACATAATAAGTTCACAATGAAGACTTGTCAAATGAACAAATGAACAAATTAAAAAACAAGTCACTCAAAATTTCATTAACCCAAAATAGGAAGGTATATTTTGATGCATTTTCTTCAAATACTGTTAATGAAAGCATATTTTAATATTTTTTAACTTTGAATACATGTTTTTATTTGAATATTTACTTCAAACCTTTGATAATTTTTTAAGTTGCTAAATGTTATTCAAAAACTCCACTTAAATGGCTGCATGCTAGTTCTATTAATAAATTCAGTCTAATACACTTAAGTATTTACCTAATATTAGGTTTCTCGATTTTCTCAAATTTTTACTTTTACAAATAATGTTACAATTACTTTTTTGCTGTGTGTCAGAGAGCTGGACAATGAATAAAGACGATAGAAGAAAACTTGATGCCTTTGAATTGTGATGCTTGAGAAGAGTATGGAACATACATACCATGGACTGTCAAGAGAACAAACAGATCTCTCCTACAGAGGGTGAAACCAGACTGCTCCTGGGGGCAAGGGTTTTTAAGCTCCATCTCACATACTTTGGGCACATGGCTAAGAGATTTCAGTCCTTGGAGAAGGACATCATGCTTGGTAAGGTGGAGGGACAGAGCAGGAGAGAAAAACCCAAGATGAGTTGGAGTGACACAGTAACTGGGTTAATAGGGGTAGGTGTGTCAGAAACAAGGAGATAGGCTCAGGACAGCATAGACAGAGTTCAGATTTATTGTACATAGGGTTGATATGAGTCAATACATAACAACAAACAACAACATCTCAGCTTATAACTATTATAAAACAAAAACCTTTAACATTTATAACATTTTAAGACCCCAGCATACCTGAATACTGAAAAAATAAGGCCAATGAATGCTACTATATAGCATTTTTTTTCTATTTTGAAAGACGGGAAATCTCACATGCAATTTAAAGCCTCTGAAAAGCCAGTTATAAGTCAGTTCCAACTTATCAGCACAAAACAATAGCAACATTTTGAAATTCAAAATTGATTGCAAACCAGAAATAATCTGATCTTTTCATTGCAAGAATTTACCCAAATTTTATAACTATACCTTGTGCATAAGTAATACTAGTGAAATGTTTTAGAGCTTTGTCTTCATACTCTCCTAGTTTCTTATGCTTTACAAATATGATAACACTTGAGAGTTCAATAGCGATCTCCCAATATATTTCAGTAACAGTCACTTGATATTCTACACGAACATAAATAAATCCTGAACATTATATCAATTGTATATGCTTAACCTAAGTGCCCATTAAAAAACAAATGGAGAGAGAAGCTGTGGTATATTCACACAATGGAATACTACGCTGCATTGAAAAACAAAGAACTCATGCAATATTACTCAAAATGGGTGACCCTGGAGGACATTATGCTGAGTGAAGTATCTCAGTCACAAAAGGACAAATACTGCATAGTGCCACTGTTATAGAATGGGACTGACATCAGGGTCGGAGGGAGACTGAGAAAAATTGGATAGATTATGTATACTGTATTGAAACAGATGACAGATGAGAGAGAGAACAATTTAAAAGCGATATATGATTGGGTGTTATGGTTATGACAAGAGTCCAGAATGAAGGTTGTATAGTGGAGTGTACTCAAGGCGGCAAGGGGGGAATTTTATACCAATGAAAGAATTTTTCTTTTGCTTTTCAAAGAGGAGAGCGAACTGGGGGGGAGGGGTGGGTAGGGAGAAAAATGCAACATTGAATCAATGGAAATCCAAAATCTCTGTAAACTTTCATTAACATTAATTTTTTTAAAAAGTTCTTCTAAATATTTCTTTTGATAAATTTATTGAAGTTCCCTATCCTGGACTGTGGTATGAGATCAATCAAAGCATTAGAGACTAAGACCTCAAGAGGTGACATTATCTGACACTCTGTGTGCTCCTTCTCTGCTATCATAAGTCGTTATTATTCCTCTGAGAGGTTTCCACACAAAAGTCTCTAAATTAGAATAGTCTTTTAACAAAAACAAATTCCTGTCTTAAAAAATTGTAAGAATGTTTCCTTAAAAATAACGGGAGCAGTACATGAATGTTGATAATATTTTTTACAATCAACGTAGATGTCAGAATCTTCCATTTTAGTCATTCTGAGAATACTGAATTCATAATCTACTGTGTAAGCATATATAAAGCAAGGGAGAAATTTCTATGTAAAGCATGACCTACTTTTGATGCACTGACTTTTTTCTCAAAAAGCATTAAAAACTGTCATTAAAAAGTCAGCCAGAAATGCATTAATACTATGAATATAAAAATATATTTCAACAAAGTAAAAATGTGTTGTATTTTGCATGAGGTTCTGCAACAAATAATTTTCTCGTATTTTTTGCAAATATATTTTCTGAAATATCTATAGATATACTTGTGCAAATTATCTCAGTTCTGAGAATATTTATATCCATTCTTACGTACTTAGTATATATCTTCTCGTATATAATTTTTTTGTAAAGGTAGAAACAACCTTCATTAAAATGGGTTCAATATTGATAACTCTGACTATAATTTTTGTTATACTATTGCCAGTTTGAGCTCTGGTGGCCTAATGGCAATAAACCACCCTGCAATCCAGAAGGCATACAGTTTGATGCCCCCATCTACGGCTCAATGGGAGAAGGATGGGCAATCTCCTCCCATGTAATTAACTGCCTCTGAAAACCTGCTTTACGGTCAGCTGTGTGTTGGTTCCGACTTGACAGTACACAATAACACTTTCAACTAGTCATGATCCTAAATACCTTTGCCTCTAAAACAGATCTTTATTTTCTTTGCTTATTTTTTTCATTGTGTTATAAAATGCATTAATGTCCATTTTTCTATCCTAATATGAGTATTAACAATAACTTTATGGAGGCGTCACTGGGCAAGGTCACCTCGGATAACAGCAAAAGGAGGCGTCTTCCAGGTCAGACCCAGCGAAACCCGGCCAGAGAGGGAGGAAGGA
>NW_006400040.1:2394756-2399746 GCF_000299155.1 Elephantulus edwardii | reverse complement strand
TGTTGTGCATAGGGTCGCTATGAGTCGGAAAAGACTCGACGGCACATAACAACAACAACAACAACTTACTTTAAAGATGAAGATATGGAAACATTCAATAACTTACCTGTAGTTCAACAACTACAAAAGAACAGAGGACATATTTGCATCAATTTTTTTTATCTCAAGTCATTTCATGCTTTGAGTTAGAATCAACTCATAATTGATAATCCATTGAGTTTAAATTGTGCAAAAGAAGATTGCATACCTTCCTCCCTCGGTGTTGGCCAGTGATATATTTACATCTACAGAGTCATGGCTTTTAGGTTAGCAGTGCAACTTCTTATCTCTACCATGCCATGACAAAGTGGCAAATGACCTAACTATGCTATGTGTTTTGCTTGCCAACAAATTAGACATGATTTTTTTATTACTGTCATTATAGTGAAAGTTTACCAAAAGAGTGGGTTTCATTCATTCATTCATTCATTGCTGCACATTCCTCTTTCCATCTCTTTTCCCCCTCCCTCAGTTAACTCTGTAGTACACCTGTTGTTCCAGATTGTAGACATGAATTTAATGCCTAATCATATATTCCTTTCAGACAATTCTTCCCTTTGTCTATTTCAAAGCAGTGTTCATTATCTAGTCACTCTTTTCCTGTTATTTTCCCAACCCCCATATCAGTCCTATTTCATAATAGTGGTGTTATGTAGTACTTGTCCTTTTGTGATTGAGATATTTCACTCAACATAATGTCTTCCAAACTCACCCATGTTGAATAGTGTTTTATTAGTTCATTGATTTTAAATGCTGCATAATATTCCATTGTATGAATGTACCACAGTTTTTCTAGCTATTCATTTTTTGATGGGCATTTGGGTTGCTTCCATCTTTTTGCTATTGTGAATAACAGAGTAATAAACATACATCTGTTTGAGTCTGGTTTCTTTAGGGTATATTCCCAGTAGTGGAATTGCTGAGTCAAATGGTATTTCTATTTCCAACTCTTTGAGAAAGCACCAGACTCCCTTCTAGATATGAATAGACATCTCACCAAAGAAGACACTCAGATGGCAGACAAACACATGAAGAAATGTTCAAAATCTCTAGGTGTCAGAGAGATGCAAATCAAAACAACTATGAGATATCATCACACCTCAGCAACAATAGCAAAATTCAGCAGGGCAGCAAACAACAAATGCTGGCAAGGTTCTGGAGAGATTGGAACTCTTATTTACTGTTAGTTAGAATGTGAAATGGTCCATTTGGTTTTGAGTAGAAGTAATAAACTGTATCGCCTGTTTTTTGTTTCTATATGGAGCTCCGGTTAGGCAGTACTTAGGGAATTTCACTTCTAACCTAAAGGCCATATCTCCCTGATGATTCAAGTTCACCATCAGCTCTGTGGGAGGAAAATGGACAATCTCCTTTGGAACTATGAGTTTCTGAGTGTCAGCTATGAGTTAGTTTAGTTCTGGCTTGATAACAAAGATTTGAGTTTTTTCTAGCCTGTTTTTGTTGTCCAGTAAAAGACACCTGTTTATTTGTCATCCTCATCATTTTTTATAGTGTCATCTAGCTATAAAGCATGTCTTTGCCAGTGAAATGCCTCATTTAACAAGTCTTTTACAATCAAAGTATATTCTTTTCATATCAGTTAGATACGTAAAATAGAAAATTCACTTGAAAATATAAAACCACCTTGAAGATATATCCATTTAGTGGCATTCTCTCCTCTTTCTGTCCCAACACAATCTAGTGCATAAAGTTCATGGTCTTAGTTTGTGCCCCTGATAATACAGCATCATTTTTGTGCCCCTGATAATATAGCATCATTTTCTCTTCCACATATACTAATTGAGAACCGTGGAGAAATCTGCTGTCAGGGACCTTGCCAAAGTACTGAGAAGCAACGTTGTCAGTCTAAAGACTAAGATGTGCCTGATCCAGTCCATGGTCTTCACAATTACTTGTTATGCATCACAGAGTCAGACAATGACAAAGGGTGACAGAAGAAGAATTGATAACTTTGAGTTGTGGTGCTGGAGAAGAGTCTTTAACATACCATGGACTACCAAAAAAACACATAAGTCTGTCTTGGAGAGAGTGAAACCAAGTTTCTCCTTGGAGGCTAGGATTTTGAAGCTCCATCTTACATATTTTGAGATCATGGCCAGGAGGGACCAGTGCTTGGAGAACAAAATCAAGCTTGGAAGGGTGGAGGGACAGCACGAGAGTAAGATATCAGATGAGATGGATTGATACAGTGACTGGGGCACTGGAGGTAGGTGTATTGGATTCAGTGAGACTGGCTCAGGACAGGGAAGACTTCAGAGCTGTTGTACACAGGTTCGCTATGAGTCGCATGCAACTCCATGGCACGTAACAACATCAACAACAGGCCACCTTGGATGCATTGACACAGTAACTGTAGTATTAGTCTTAAGTGTGGTGGAGACAGTGAGATTGGGCTAGGGCAGAGCAGGGTTCTGAGCTATTGTTCATAGGGCCACTATGAGTTGCAGTCAACTCAACAACATGTGATAATTACAGGCCACTAGATCTACAAGAAGATGCACTGGAATTCTAAAAAACATGTATTTCAAACCCATCAGCTGCTCTGCGGGAGGATGAAAAATCTCCCAAACAATTTACTGCCTCTGAAACCCTCTGAGAGGTCAGTTATGAATCAGTTCCTACTCAACAGCACACAACAATATCAGGCCACCAGAGATGCAATCCATACTGAAAGCAGTAGTCTTTGATCTTCTGCAACAAGTGTCTCAGATCCTCCTCACTTTCAGCAGGAAATGTTGTATCAGCTGCATAAGTTGTTTCCATTACTTGCTATACATCTGAGAGCTGGACAATGAGTAAGGATGCTTCTGAGTTGTGGTGTTGGAAAATAGTCCATGGAGTGTCAAAAGAAGAAACAAGTATATTTTGGGAAAAGTGCAGCTGCAGTGCTCCTTGGAGGCAAGGATGGCAAAGCTTCATCTTTCATACTTGAAACATGTTCCTTGGAAAGGAATATCATGCTTGGAAGGGTGGAGGGTCAGGGAAAGAGAGGAATGAGCCCCAATGAGATGGATTGATATGGTGACTAGAGCAATGGGTCCAAATGTATCAAAAATGCTGAGAATGTCACAATATGGGACAGGATTCAGATCTGTTTTTTTTCATAGGATAGCTATGAGTCATACTCAACTTGATGGTATCTAACAACAACCAAAATAGAAACAGGCCTCCAGAGCTCCCTTCAAAAAATAAAAAATTGGAAATTTTCATTCTCAAGAAGAGTGATTACGCCTGGTGGTATAGTGGCAAGAAGCTGTGCTGCAGTACCAAATGCACATGGTTCAAATCCACTAGCTTCTGCACAGGAGAAGGTTGGGCAATCTCCTCCCATGGGATTAACTGCCTCTGAAAACTCACTGGAGGGCCAGCTATGGGTCTGTTCCAACTTGACAGTACACAACAATAACAACAAACATTACAATATCAATAAATAATTTCAATAATTATCATTGTAATCTGTGCGTAGGGATGATAAAAGAGAGAATTGATGCCTTTGAGCTGTAGTGCTAAAGAAGAGTATTGAATACACTATGGACTGCCAGAAGAACAAACAGGTTTGCTCTGGAGAGGGTGAAACAGGGCTGCTCCTTGGAGGCAAGGATTCTGAGGCTTCGTCTGACATACTTTGAGCATGTTGCAAGGAGGGATCAGTCCTCCGAGAGGGACATCATACTTAGAAGGGTGGAGGGACCACAAAAGAAAGGAAGGCCCTTTGAGATAGATTGATTGAGTCACTGGGGTAATAAGGATAGGCGTGCCAGCGACAGTAAGTTTGGCACAGGATAGAGAAGAATTCAAGGTTATTGTACATAGGGTAACTATGAGTCGCAAACAACTCGCAGCACTTAACAACAGCAATCTATGCTTCAATTAATTCAGAACACAGGACCTTTTCCAAGGTTTCCTGTGTTTCGCCACACTCCTACCCTGTAACTATTTCCCTAGCCCATTGTCAGGCAGATCATTCTTTAACTGAAATATCATTTACAACAAGCTTTCTAGATCCTACTAACTAGAAAGTATCTCTCCCTTATTTGAGCTTAATTAGGAGAAGCACTGTATCCTGTATCATAATATATTTACTTCTGCTTAAATTTTGTCATTTATCTGTATGGACCTCAATGACACAAACAATGTCTAATTAATCTCTTAAAGAGGCAAGGATACCAATTTAAAGACTAAAATGTTTCTAATCTAAGCCATAGTATTTCAATTGCTTCATATGCATCTGAAAGTTGGATAATGAATAAGGAAAACCAAAGAAGAAAAGATGCCTTTGAATTATTGTGTTTGCAAATAATATTGACTATAACGTGGTCTGCCAACAGAACAAACAAATCCGTCTTGGAGAAAGGTCAGTGAGGCAAGGATAGTGATACTTCTCACATATGTTAAGCGTGCTGTCAGAAGTAGTCAGTCCTTGGAAAAAGATATCAAGGCTGGGAAAGACAGAAGGTCAGGAAAAGAGAAGACAAATCTCAACAAGGTGGACTGAGAGGGCAGAAGAATAGGTGGAGGAGAGGATTGTTAATGATAGGGTTGCACAATTCAGTGGGTGGGGGGGGTGAAGGAAATGGGAACGTCCTTTTGTGAAAAAATAAAGTATTCAAACTCTGTAAATAAATCAGCAAAAAATAAAAAAAAAAACCAAAACAACAAACCACCATGATGGTCTGACACAATGACTGCAATGGGCTTGACTATGCCAGAGCCCACAAGGCTGGTACAGGATAAAACAAGGTTTTGCTCTTTTGTTTACAGGGTCACTGTGAATCATAGTAGATTCTCGCCACTGGACCAATTGGCAGCGTCAGGATGGATGATGAAGAGATTGAGAGTGTTCACAGCTTCAGTTTGCTCGGCTCCACAGTTAATACTCTTGGTACCAGCAGTCAGGAAATCAAAAAGCGTATCGCGATGGGAAAGTCTG
>NW_006400040.1:2391972-2394255 GCF_000299155.1 Elephantulus edwardii | reverse complement strand
AAGTTTCTTATTAGACTGAATGTATTTTGGCTGAGAAAAGTTGTTGGCCTGATTCTGAGAACTCAGTTTGGTATCATTTCAACACTTGAAAAAGAAGTAATATGGACAATAAACAAATAAATAAGAAAATTCAACAGAGCAGTTAATAACTCATTCCCCTGACTGATAGAACCACTGTTCTGCAGGTTAATCACTGAAGAAGGACTCTGAGAAAAGGAAAAAAAGTAGGAATTTAAATTCAACACATGCTCCACTTGCTAGACTGAACCATGCAGAAGCCTGAACTTGAAGTGATTTAAACAGGCAAGTATATTCAGACCTTAAGGGAGCACTGGTGGCTCAGTCAGTTGTAGAATTCTCACCTTTCATGTAGGAGATCTGAGTTTGAATCCTAGCTAAGTCATCTTATTTGAAGCCCCCATAACCTGTGAGGTTTGCATGTTACTATAATGTTGACAGGTTTCAGTGGAGATCATTGTGGTCCAATTTTAAGCCTTTTATGGAAATTGTACAGGACCAGATATTGTTTTATTTCTCATTTTGTGTAGGGTGTCATGAGTCAGAGACCATTCAAAGGTAGCTAAAAACAACAGCATACAAACAAATTTATCAGCAATGTCCAGATCAGGTTTAGGGACACTGAGCTCCTGTTAAAGGTGATGTAAGAAGATTTAGGAAGTGGATATTGGTAGTGGTTACATAAGTTGATGAATGCAATTAATGTCACTGAGTTGTACATGTGAAAATGTTGAAATGGCAAATGCTTTCTTATTGTTCCAATGGTCCCCTTTGGCAAGTATCTTACTGACGAACCTTCCTGTCAATCTGATAAAAGGCTGCTTCTTGCTCCTGTCACTCATAGGTATGCTTCCCTTAAAACTGCCTGCTTTAAGCTGAGGCTGGGAATGCTAAAAGCTTCAAAAATACTCAAAGTGGAAAGGCCTCAGCTGAGCTTTCACTACATATAATTTAGGGCAAGAAATCCCCCTTAAGTATTAAACATAGCTAGTTCTTTGATGAATCCTTGAAAATAGGCATGCTTTCAATCGATTGTTTTATGTAAGAATAGCAGTCTTAAGTCGGAATTCCACTATTTATGCAAAAGGTATCAGATAAAGACTTGTCACATGTGCTCCTGAGAGGAAAACTTTCTTCCCCACTACTCCGCCCACTTCTCAAGCTTCTTTCTTTAAAAGCTTTAGAAGGTAGGGAGAAAGAAAAGGATGACAATGTCTTTCTATGAGACAGTCTCAGCATACAATGAAAGTTCCTCTACCACGCACCTAAGTATATTACATTCATTGGGACAAATTTTGGCTTTCTGCAGTCTTGACCTCAAACCACTAATAAAACTATCATAATTATGGACTTGCAGCCTAGCCTACTTATAACTTCCCTCCCACACAAGCCATATAAACAGCAGCATCCGGAAGCGCGAGGGTAGAATCACATTGTGTGGGACTGTGGGAGGACAGAGGGTAAGAGTGCTGAATGCTGGGGGGTCTGAGTTCTGAGACTACACTGAGCAGCTGAGGAGAGATGATAGAAGGAAACTCCTCTGCCTTGAAATGTGGGAACAATGCAAAGACTATTATGCAACTGGAAACATAGACAAAAACAAACAGGAGGAGCACAAGGTAACATGCTTTCCCATTGTCTAGCATGCCCTCCCCTGCCCCTCCCCTTAGAGAATTTTATCCACCCTGGTTGCTAGTTGCCTTCAAATCCACCCGGACTCAGAGCAACCCAGTGCACAGCAAAACAAACTGCTACCCAAATCTCATCATGAACCACAGACCTTTCTCTAATTTCCAGAAATAAGATGATCAGAACTTCATTCTTTAGCCTGCTTTTGTTTAGAAGCTCTACCAAAATCTCTTCAGAGTCATAGCAACATGCAAGCTAGAAAGCTGTAAATAATAACCATTGGCCAGAATCAAACCCAGGTGTCCCACACAAAAGCTGGATAAGAATTCTACTATTGAATTATTTCTACCTACCCTTCAAACCAAGACTCTAAAACAATTCCAGTTGAGCTTGAGTAGATTCAAATTTGTGGAACGTGGTTCAGAGTAGAACTGTATTCCATAAAATTTTCAATGGTTGTGATATTTCAGAGTTAGATTGTCAGGACTCACTTTCAAGAGGCTGTCAAGTAGAATTAAACCACGTACCCTTCGGATTCATTGTAATATTTTGCTTTGCCATTCCGTGCTTCCTTTTGGAATCTTCTATTCAGTTCTTTAGTATCTTTAATTCTTCCTTGTGCTTTGGCTTCTCTAC
>NW_006400040.1:2388549-2390827 GCF_000299155.1 Elephantulus edwardii | reverse complement strand
GACTCTGAGAAGAATGGGAATCCCAGAACATTTAATCGTGCTAATGCGAAACCTATACTTGGACCAAGAGGCAGTCATCAGAACAGAGCAGGGTAACACCGCATGGTTCAAACTTGGGAAGGGTGTACGCCAGGAATGTGTCCTATCTCCATACCTTTTCAACCTGTATGCAGAGCAGATTATCCGAGAGGCTCGGCTCTATGAGGAGAAGTGTGGCGTCAGGATTGGTGGAAGATCTATTAACAATCTGCGTTATGCAGGTGACACAACCCTGCTTGCTGAAAATGAGGAGAACCTCATGCACTTGCTGCAGAGGGTCAACGACTGTAGCCTTCAGTATGGATTGAGGCTTAATGTCAAGAAGACAAAATTCTCACCACTGGACCAATTGGTAGAATCAGGATGGATGGCGAAGAGATTGAGGTTGTTCACAGCTTCAGTTTGCTTGGCTCCACGGTCAACACTCTTGGCACCAGCAGCCATGAAATAAAAAAGCATACTGCGATGGGAAAGTCTGCTGTTAGGGACCTCTTTAAAGTACTCAAGAGCAATGATTTCTTTCTGGAGACTAAGGTGTGCCTGATAAAGGCCATGGTCTTTGCAATCACTTGTTATGCATCAGAGAGTTGGACAATGACTAGGGAGGATAGAAGGGGAATTGATGCCTTTGAGCTGTGGTGCTGGAGAAGAGTATTGAATGTACCCTGGACTGCCAAGAAAACAAATAGATTCATCCTCGAGAGGGTTAAACCAGGCTACTCTGTGGAGGCAAGGATTCTGGGGCTTCGTCTGACATACTTTGGACATGTTGTAAGGAGAGACAGGTCCTTGAAGAGGTACATCATGCTTGGTAGGGTGGAGGAACAGCGGAGGAGGGGAAGACCCACTATGAGGTGGATTCATTCAGTGACTGGGGTAATCGGGATGGGTGTGTCAGAGGCAATGCGATTGGCACAGGATAGAGCAGGGTTTAGAGCTCTTGTACCTAGGGTCGCTATGAGTCGCAAGAGACTCGACGGCACATAACAACAACAACCTTTTGGTTAAAAGTAAAATGTTTAACCATTTTCAATATCCAAAGATTCTTCCCTTCCCGCTGACTGCAGTTGAGTCGATTGCTACTCATGGCAACCTGTCAGTGGATTTCTAAGATTAAATCTTATTAAGACTATAACTGCCTACCTTGGAGCAGCTTGCGGATTCAAACTGCTAACTTTTCAGACATGACCCATTTTGCCCCTTAAGATCACATGGAAAAACAACTCCTCTAGGAAGATTTTCTAACCTCCCCTTTCCCTCTTCTTTCTCCTCCAAAATAACAGCTCAGAATTAATCTTGACTTCCCTGTAATAATAACACCTATTGTGTTTACTTCTAGTACCAGTTTTTATGTGTGTGTTATTATCAGATAACTGATTATTCTCCTATATAAACCGAAGAAAACTTGCAGGTCAGAATCCATACCTCCTTCTTCCCTGTGGTTCCCAGCAACAGATTCAGTGCCTTGTACATAGTGGTATCCAGAACCTTCTCAGGACCATGGCACTGTTCTCTCTCCACCCAGCCCGGTTTACCTAGCTAACTCCTGCTTATCAAAAGGGGAATTTCATGCTTCCATTTATGAGAAACACCCATAGTGACATGTATGGCCTTTTAACCATTCTGACTTGTTCTGCTTCTCTAGGACAGAAAGTGTTACTTAGCAGAAATGCTTTGTAGAAGGGACTGAGCTTGCTCACTGTTGCCCTAATCCTTTTTTTTCAAATTACTTTATTTTTAATTTTAATGAACATTTACAGAAATTTTGGATTTCCATTCATTTATTTTTGCATTTTTCTCCCTTCCAAACCTCCCCCTCTCCCAGTTCATTCCTCTCTCTGAAAAGTAAAAGAAAATTCCTTCATTGGTATACAATCCCTTCCCCCTCCCCAGTACACTCCACTATGCAACCTTCTCCCGTCATAGCCATAATAACCAATCCTATATCGCGTTTAAAATATTCTCTCCCTCATTTGTTTCAATGCAGTATACATAATTTATCCAATTTTTCTCAGTCTCACCCCAACCCTGATGTCAGTCCCTTTCTACAACAGCGGCACTATGCAGTATTTGTCCTTTTGTGACTGAGATATTTCACTCAGCATAATGTCCTCCAGAGTCACTCATTTTGAATAATATTACATGGTAATTTGTTTTTAATGCAGCATAGTATTCCATTGTGTATATATACCACAGTTTCTCTATCCATTCATTTGTTGAAGGGCACTTAGGTTGTTTC